>NC_052056.1:93509225-93832725 GCF_903992535.2 Arvicola amphibius
GTCACCAGACGCCTCACCGGAAACAAGCCCGGAAGTGAGGCGCGGGCGCGGGCGCGTGCCGAGCACGAGAAACACACGTGATTGACGCCGCGGGCTTGCGCAGAGGCGTCTCCCAGCATGCACCACGCACGGAGCGGCGGGCGCAAGGCCTGATGGGGGCTCGAAGGCTAGGCTCAGAGGCTTTCTTTAGGTCTCTGTCTTGCCGGTTGGTGTTCTGTCACAGGTGGAACAGATCACCACATTAGCGACTTACAGCGACACCTGCCTTTTAGCCTCAGGGGCGAATAGTTAGCTGTCAATAACTTATTTTTGTGTGATACTGAGGATTGAATGTGGTCAGTAATAACAAGTGTCCCAATGCTGGACAGCATCCACATAGATGCAGGTCTCTGAACAACGCATCCAGCCCTTCACTGAGGAGTCTAGGCAGGCTCTCTGCTGCTGAGCTATGTCCTCGACCCGAAACGTCACCTTTTCTTTAAAAACGTATTTATTCATTTGGTTTTTTGAGACAGGGTTTCTCTGTGTAACAGCTCTGGCTGTCCTGGAACTCACTCTGTAGACCAGGCTGGCCCTGCCTCTGCCTCCCGCGTGCTAGGATTCAAGGTGTGTGTGCCACCACAATTGGCTCCAAGATTTCAGACTTTGAAAGTTCGTAATTTAGTGACATTTATGGAAAGGAGCCTTATGTCAAAGAGTACAACGCCTCAAATTCTCAAACAGTGGACTGAGTTAGGGGTGTAATTTGGTGATAGAGAGCTTTTGCAGCATGCTCGCGACCCTGGTTCTAGGTCCCAACAAGACAAGAAACAAATGAGGCCAGGCAAGATGGCCAAGTGGACAAGGTGCTTGCCACCAACCCTGACATCCAGGACCCGCAGGCGGTAGGAGAGAACAGACTATTGCGGGTTGTCCTCTGCCCTCCCTGTGTATAAGGGGGCCTGTGCCTGCAAGCACACACAGTAGATGTTAAATAAATAAAGGCAGCTAGCGTCCCATTCCCACACTCACTGGGCCCAGGATTTTGTCCCCTTCCAGGATAGTCACAGTCTTGATTGGGAGCCTGGACTGGCAGGGGACAAGGGACTGACACTGGAAATGCTCTACAATTTGATCTGTTTTGTTTTGCTTTTGAGACAGTCTCAGGAGACCCAGGATGGCTTTGAACTTGTGTACCTGAGGATGAGTTTGAACCTCTGGCCTACTGTCAGC
The DNA here is from genome assembly GCF_903992535.2 of Arvicola amphibius. Taxonomy (NCBI): domain Eukaryota; kingdom Metazoa; phylum Chordata; class Mammalia; order Rodentia; family Cricetidae; genus Arvicola; species Arvicola amphibius. The sequence goes on from NC_052056.1 coordinate 93,510,438, forward strand.
ACTTCCCAAATTCCGGGATTATAGGTATTCACTACCCAGTTCAGTTTACACACTTGAGAGTGAACATACACAGGTAAGATATACATCACTACATCACACTGTGTGGTTAAATCTATTTCTGTTGGGGACTGGGGAGATGGCTCAGAGGTCAAGAGCACTGGCTGCTCTTCCAAGGATCTGAGTTCAGTTCCCAGCAACCACATGGTGGCTCACCACCATCTACAATAAGATATGGTGCCTTCTTCTGGCATGCAGAACACTGTATTAATAAACAAAACTGTTTATATTACACCTCAAATGAAAAAAATCAGAATAAGCAGTGTGTTTTTTCAATGTTTTGCACACACACACACACACACACACACACACACATCTCATCCTAACCTACAAAATGAGAAAATCTAATAAATAAAATACTTTAAAATTCTCTCTCTGTGTGTGTAGGGGGGTAATTTAGAAACATGTCTGTCATAGCACATACCTGCTCTGATTTGGAGTTCTTAAGTACAGAAGGCATGCTTGCTCGCCCCTCCCCTATCCTGGGCAAGGCCACTATCTGCCTGTCTAGGTTATCAGCAAGGACCCAGCAGAGGCTGCCGCCTCAGTCTCGTGGTTTGACCCACTTCCCACCTGATTCTGGATGACCTTGGGGACACAGGTGTTGCTGGGAAAGGGGAGGGGAGGGGAGAAGGGGCAGACACCAGGCAGTGGAAGCTGTGTCCAGCTGGGCGCCCGGGGTCTGTGTGTCAGCTGTTCCATTCTGGGAGGAAGAAAAGGCTTGCGTGAGCAGACAGAGCTGCTGGTTTGAGACCCCCGTGGGAGGCCTAGTGGACCACACGAGATCAGGTAATGCAATAGTGGGTGTGGGGACGGTTGCTATCATGGTCAGTGGAGACTTCATTTCTGTTTCCATAGGGAGCAGGTGGGAGATGAGTACTGAAGCCTCCCCATCCCAGATCTCGGTGGACAGTGTCGTTCTGGGACAAAGGACTTGGCCCTTGGTGCTGGGGATGTAGCTAGTGACTAGGTAGTGACTTGCCAAATATGCTTGAGACCCAGGGTTTTATACCCAGCACTGTATAAACCAGGTGTAGTGGGGCATACCTATGATTCCAGCATTCCCTGTGTTCTATACCCAGCACTGTATAAACCAGGTGTACTGGGGCATACCTATGTTCCCAGCATTCCCTGTGTTCTATACCCAGAACTATATAAACCAGGTGTAGTGGGGCATACCTATGTTCCCAGCATTCCTAGTCCTCATATCCCAGGTGGAGGAGGAGGGTCAGGGGTTCAGTTTCATCCATGGCTACACACAGCATTCAATTCTGTCACCGCTTACATGAACCTTGTCTCTAAAGAAAAAAATTAACAATCTTGCTTTAAGATTGCCTGGGTGGGCCGGGTGGTGATGGCACCTTTAATCCCTGCACTTGGGAGGGATGGGCAGGTGGATTTCTATTAACTCAAGACCAGCCTAGTCTACAGTGAGTTCCAGTATAGTCAGGTCTACACAGAGAGATGCTGTCTCAAAAAGAGAGGGGGGGGGACTCCTTCTTAAAGTAGAATCCTTGAAGCTGGGACTATGGAGTCTCTATGACAATTTAGTGAAACCCTGTCTCAAAATAAAAAGGGGAGGAGCACTAAAAAAGAAGAAGGCAAAGAGAAGGCTGAGTGAGGCTTTACTTTATCAGTAGAGTGCTTGCCTAGTGTGTGCAGGGCCCTGTGTTCAATCCCCAGTGCTGGGTGAGGGTGGGGGGGTCATATCTCTATGTGACTTTTGTGGTGCACCTCGTGTGTACTGGGAAAGCGGCTGTGCTTCTCTGAATTACCCTCCCAGTTGAGTGTATCCAGACTCATAGTGACCATTTTTTTCCATTTAAGCTCCCCCCCGCCTTTTTTTCTGGATGAGGAAACTGAGGCTGAAGGTCATAGTGGGTTGAGGTCGCAATCCAGGGCTGGCATCCTTCTCCATAAGCTTTCAGCATCTCTTGGATTGGGGGCAAAAAAAGACAAGGGGAGGGAGTGGCAGGATAGAAGTGGTCGCCACCTGTGTTGCAGCTGAACTGTGTGTATGGCTTGGCGAGTGACTGTGCCCGAGCTACAGGACCAGCTGCAGTGTCCCATTTGCCTGGAGGTCTTCAAGGAGCCCCTGATGCTACAATGCGGTCATTCCTACTGCAAAGACTGCCTGGACTCCTTGTCCCAACACCTGGACTCCGAGCTGCGCTGTCCCGTGTGTCGTCAGTGGGTAGACTGCAGCAGCTCCCCGCCTAATGTTTCCTTGGCACGGGTGATCGATGCCCTGAGGCTCCCGGGAGACACGGAACCCACCGTCTGCGTTCACCACCGAAACCCTCTCAGCCTCTTCTGCGAGAAAGACCAGGAGTTCATCTGTGGTCTCTGCGGCTTGCTGGGCTCCCACCAACACCACCGAGTCACACCTGTCTCCACCGTCTACAGTCGCATGAAGGTGCGAGGGGAGGGCGGCCGCTGGGCGGGGTGGGGGGGTGGGGGGCGAGGAGCGGAGCAAGGGGCCGCTCTCCTGAGCTCTCTTGCACCGCCACTCCGTGGAAGAAGTCTACTTTACCAAGGCTCCATCACACACACCCAACTCCACCTCGGGAGCCTACGCCCAACAAATACAAACATGCATTCATTCATTGGGTTTTAACGTTGATTTGTTTATTGACTGTGCGCTGTGTAACGCCAGGTGCTGGGGATCACGGCTGCAGGAATGAAGGGGAGTCCCTCCGCCAGACCTTTCACCTTCTTTTTCTTTGCATCTCTGGCTTATTTTATTTTGTTTTGCTGGCTGTGCTAGAGACGGAACTCAAGGCTCAATGTATAGTTTAAGCAGCACTCTACCCCGAAGTGACATCACCAGGTCTCCTTCAGTTCAGTGGGATGTTTGTTTCGAGTAGTTCATCTGAGGCAAGGATTTTAGTAGGGCAGCTCAGGCTGGCATTGAACTCACTGTGCAGCCCAGTTTGGCCTTCGGCTCTAAATCTTCTTGTCTCATTCTTCACAGAGCTGAGATTACAGGCATGCACCGCCATTGATTTTTTTTTTTCAGTTTTTGTTCATTTCTGTGTGGACACACGAGTGCATGTGTGTGGAGGTCAGGGGACAACTTCCAGAAATCGGTTCTCTTTTCCCACCACGTAGGTCCCAGGGTCCAAACCGGACGTCAGGCCCATCTGTTGAGGGCGGGACATTTGTTTCAGGGGCTACAGCAGCGGTTCTCAACCACTGTGGGTCACAATCCCTTAGGGTTAACCTGCCCTTTCACAGGGCTTGCCTATTAGATGTCCTGCATAGCAGATATTTCCATTATGATTCTAAGAGTAGCAAAATTACAGTTATGAAGTAGCAAAAACTGTCTTGTGGTTGGGGGTCACCACAGCATGAGGAACTATATTAAAGGGCCACAGCATTAGGAGGGCTGAGAACCACTGATCTACAGCTATAGCTGGCAAGTGGTGAGTATTCAAAATAAGTATGTTAAATTGAATACCTCAGTTCATGGACCTCAGGTGAACAGATCAGCATCTATTATTTAAAAAAAATTCAAATGTAATATATGTACTGCTTAAGAGTCACATGTATAAGGCTGGAGATGTGGCTCAGTGGGAGAGCCCCTGCCTAGAATCCCCCAGTGAGGAGCTGGGGTGTGGCTCAGTGGGAGAGTCCCTGCCTAGAATCCCCCAGTGAGGGGCTGGGGTGTAGCTCAGTGGTAGAGCTCCTGCCTAGAATCCTTCAGTGAGGGGCTGGGGTGTGGCTCAGTGGTAGAGCACCTGCCTAGAATCCCCCAGTGAGGGGCTGGGGTGTGGCTTAGAGGCAGAGAGCTTGCCTAACAGGTGCAAGGCCCTAGATTTCCCCAGCACCAGAAAGAAAGACAGAATACTATATATATAAATTTGTAAGTGGGACTGAAAAAGGGTAGTTTTATTGTTCTTTTTTGACCTGGAAAGACAGGTAGGACATCAGGGCTGGGCAGTGCCCATGCCTTAGACTGACATGTGCATACTGAGTGTCTGATATGTGCAGCCCTGTGCCTGTGTCTGCTACAGCAAACAGTGGGACAGAAGTCTCACAGGCCTGGATGATGCATCACTCGGGATCTGAGAGTGCTGGGTGTCAGATGCCCAGCTTAGATACTTACTTCAGACAAGAAGCAACTTAACGAAGGAAGGTTTTACTGTGGCTCATGGTTTGAGGGTACATACAGTCCATCATGGTGGAGAAGGCATGGCGGTAGGAGCAGGAGGCACTGGCCACACCCACATCAGGAAGCAGAGAGAGACGGATGCAGGTGCTCAGCTCACTTTCTCCTTTTCACTCAGTCCTGGCCCCATGGCATGGTGCCTCCCACACTCAGGTTAGGTTTGTCTTCCTGGACTAAACCACTGTAGATACACCTTCACAGCCATTCCAGAGATCCAGGTCCACACTGTTTCTAAATCTAGTCAATTAAGATTATCCATCACAGTGATCATGCACACTGCAAAGTCACAAGTAGTCAGGGAAGGCTTCCTGGAGGAAGTGGACTTTCCAACCTGAGATCTGAATCACAAGGAAGATAAGGGGGGAAAGGAGGAGGAGAAGAGGAGGAAGAGAAGGCAGCATCCGCAAAGGAGCCGGAGGCATGTGGGAGGCCATTCCAGCACTGGAGAGATGGCACAATGGTGAGGGCACGTGCTGCATGAGGGCCTGAATTTGAATCTCCAGCACCTGTGTAAAAAGCCAGGCATGGCCATGGATGGCTGTGACACCAGTGGGCTAGAAGAAAGAGAAAGGAGGATGGCTGGGGTTGCTGGCTGCCAGCCTACCTTCAACATCATGGAGAGACCCTGTCTCAGGGGACCAGGGATGGCAGTGATAGAGCAGGACACCTGACATCCTCCTCTGGGCTCCACAGGCGTGCCAATAGGCACGCACACATATGCGCACACATGCTGTCCCACAGTTCAGAAGGGAAAGTGAGGTGGAGAACCAGACCTGGTGGTAAATACCTCAGGCCTGAAAATGCAGATGCAGAATAGTCAGAATTTCAAAGTCAACCTTGGTTATAAAACAAGCTTGAGGACAAATGGAGTTACATAAAACCCCCTTTTAAAAGAGAAAGAGAGAGGAGGAGGAGAGGGAGGGGGAGGCTGGAGAGAGGGAGAGTGGGGGGGGGGGGTTAAGAAGGAAGAAAAGAAGGGCCAGGCATGGTGGCACATGGGAGGCAGAGGCAAGCAGATCTCTGTGAGTTCAGGGCCAACCTGGTCTACATAGTGAGTTCTAGGCCAGCCAAGGCTATATAGTTGAGACCTTGTCTCTAACAGACAAACATAAAATAAAGGAGAAATGGAAAAAGAGAGGGAGGGAGGGAGAGGTTGGAGCCAGATGGGACAGGCAAGTAAACAGGACCCAAATCATGGAAGCCTGGATGAGCCAGGGAGGGACCTAGAGTTTATTTAGAAACCATGGGCAGATGGTGGTCTCTGGGGTTTGTAGCCTGGCAGTGAGTGATGTGGTCAGATCTCCCTGGCTGGAGAGTGGGCTGGAATGGAGCTGAAGGCCGCATTCGGGTCTGCAGAGGCCAGGAACCAGCAAGAGAAACAGGTACGGAAGTCCTGATAGGCTGGGATGCTTGGGAGGAAGATGAGAGAAAACCTGAGGCCGAAAGGTGGATAGGAGGCAGCGAGGAACCACAGCATCGCAGGCAGGAGGACTGCCGTGAGAGGGATGCAGTAGTCCACACTTAGGTGACACCATTACTAGGGACCAGGCAGAGAGAAGGAAGACACAGACGAAGCCAGGAGCAGCAGAGCTTAGGATATGGAGAGAAGGCTGGAGAGCTGGCTCAGCAGCCTTATGAGCACACACTGTTCTTGCAGAGGATCCGTGTTTGGTTCCCAGCTCCCATGTCAGGTGGCTCACAGCCACTTGTGCCTCCAGCTGCAGGGGAATCCCATGCCTCAGGCCTCCGTGGGTACCGACACTTACATACACACACCCCCACACAGTTACACACACGAACACTCACATAATTAAATCTGTTTTAAAATCCCTTTAAAAAAAAGGCATGGGTTATGCAAGAAATTCATCAGTATGGCTATAGGAACTGGCCCAAGGAGGGGAGAGAAGGGAGAGAAGGAGGGGAGGGAGGGGGGAGGAGGAGGGAAGGAGATGGAAATTTTTAAATATAAAAAAAAATAAAAAAAAACAAAAAAAACAAACAAACAAAAAAAAAACAAAAACAAAAAAAAAAAAAGGCATGGGGCAAGGGAGACAGCTTAGCCAGTACAATGCTTGCTGTGTAAACATGAGGAATTGAGTTAAATTCCCTAGATCCACATCAGAAGTTGGAGTGTGGTAGTATATGCTGGCAAAGCAACACTTAAGAGGCTTGGGGCTTCCTGAGCAGCCATCCTGCCTAAACTGAATTAGGGGAGCCCCAAGACAGTGACAGGCCCTGTCTCAAAACACAAGTTGGAGAGTACATGAGGAATAACACCTGAGGTTGACCTTTGGCCTCCACACACATGTGCATCTGCACATACATAAACACACATGCACACAGGATATGGGGAGAGAGAGAACAGTAGTGAGCTGTGGCATTCTGGGAATCAGAGAGCATAGCGCTTTAAGTTCAGCTATCTATGTCTATGAGGCCTGGAGTATATACAGGGGAGTCTGTCTCAAAAAACAAACAATGAGCTGGGCAGTGGCAGCGCACGCCTCGAATCCCAACACTCAGGGATCAGAAGCAGGTGGATCTATGTGAGTTCAAAGTCAGCCTGGTCTATAGAGCAAGTTGCAGGTCAGGCTCCAAAGCTATACAGAGAAACCCTGTCTTGAAAAACCAAAAACCAACTGACCAAACAACAAAAGCCAACAACAACTAAAAAGCAAACAGCACTTGGGAAGCAGGAGGATCTGAGTTGGCAGCTGGGTCAGTGAGACAGCTCAGTACATAAAAGCATCTGCTGTGCAAGTGTAAGGACCTGAGTTCAATCCCCGCATATGGTAGAAGGAGAGAACCAACTCCTTAAAGTTGTCTCCTCCTGACCTTCACACGTGCCTTGGCATGTACATGTACACACACACAATTTTTTATAAAGATATGCTGAGGGCTGGAGAGATGGCTCAGCGGTTAAGAGCATTGCCTGCTCTTCCAAAGGCCCTGAGTTCTGTTCCTGGCAACCACATGGTGGCTCACAACCATCTGTAATGAGGTCTGGTGCCCTCTTCTGGCTTGCAGGCATACACACAGACAGAATATTATATACATAATAAATAAATAAATATTTTAAAAAAATAAAGATATGCTGATTGATTTTTTTTTTAGGCTAGGTCTCAAAACATTATCCTTCTGGCCTGGACTCACTAGGGAGCACAGGCTGGCCTGAAACTCATGATCTTTCTGCCTCAGTCTCCTGAGAGCTGGGAATGCAAGCATGTGACTTGCCTATTTATCTTCCTCTCCCTAGGGTCCAATTCACTGACCTGATTGCAGTGTGCTCTGAGGCTGATCGAAATGCTCTGGGGTCTGCCTTATAGGGAGAGAACATGGCAACAGTTGCCCCTGCATGCCTGGGCTTGCTTGATTCTTTTTTTTTCCAATAATTTTTAGATTTGTTTTATTATTTTATGTGCATGAATATTTTGCCTGCATGTACGTGTGTGTATCATGTGCATACCTGGTGCCCAAGGAGGTCAGGAAAGGGTGCCAGATCCCCTGGGACTGGAGTTGGAGATGGTTGTGAGCTGCCACATGGATGCTTCAAATCAAACCACTAAGCAATTTCACCAGCCCCTTATTCTCCTTGTCTTCCTTGCCTGGCCCTTCGCTTTCCCTGCTTTCCTTTTCTTTCCTTCCCTCTGCCTCCCGTCTCCTTCTTCCTCCATCTCTCTCCCCTCTTCTTCCTCCCTTCCCTCTCCTTCTCCCTTTCCCACCCCTCCCCTCCCTCACCATTCCCTTTCTCTTTCCCTCCCAGACATAGTCTGGTTACATATAGTGTAGGCTGGCCCTGAGCTGCCTCAGCCTCCCGTGTACTGCACCATTACGCCCCTCTTCCTTAAGTGCTCTTCTCTGTGTGTGGAGGGCACTGGAATGCTCTGCTTCCTACTCTGGCCCCACTGTCATGGCCACTGGGAAACACCCGAGAAGGGAAATGGTTTGTGCTGCACAAGAGGGAAGAGCAATTGGCCAGCTGCTCACGGGACCGTGGCATGTCACCTCCAGGAAGAACTTGCAGGCCGCTTATCTGAGCTGAAGGAGGAACAGAGGAAAGTGGAGGAGCACATTGGCAAATTGGTGAACAACAGGACCCGGATTATCGTAAGTCCCTTCCCTCTGCCTGGGGCCCTAGATCCAGCCACCCCATTTCCTACAGATCTCAGGTTCCCACTCCTTTCTCCTCCGCGACTGCTAATCCCTCTTTCTGATAGGGTCTTGTGTAGCCCAGGTTGATCTTGACCTCTTGATGTAGCTAAGAATTACCTTGAACTTCTCACCCCTCTACCTCCTCTTGCGGAGTACTGGGATCATAGCTGTGTCCTACCATGCCTGGTTTATACAGTGCTGGGGATGGGACCCAGCGCTTCATGCATGCTAGGCAGGTGCCCTCCTGCTGAACCACATCCCTGGGAGATTCTAGTTAAGAGCCATAGCACTAAGCTCTACCCCCAGCCCCTCACTGGGGGATTTTAGGCAGGGGCTCCACCACTGAGCCACACCCCAGCCCCTCACTGGGGGATTCTAGGCAGGGTGCTCTACCACTGAGCCACAGCCCAGCCCCTCACTGGGGATTCTAGGCAGGGGCTCTACCACTGAGCCACACCTCAGCCCCTCACTGGGGGATTCTAGGCAGGGGCTCTACCACTGATTCATTTTCCCAGCCCCTCACTGGAGGATTTTAGACAATTGTTCTACTGTTAAACTCTGTCCCTGACCCAAATTTTCTGAGCTTTTGGTTTGTTTTTATTTTTGTCATGATGTAAATCAACCCAGAGCCCTGGACAATCGAGGTGAGAACAGGATTCTAAGCACCAAGCCATCCCCAGCCCCAACCGCCCACAAGCCCTTTTCTAGTTTGCCCTTTACCAAAAAGGGCGTCTTCTGTACAAAGCCAAGTTCAAAGAATTCCCTGGTGGCTGTGGGGAAGTCCCATTCCTTATAAGGGAATTGGATCCAGTTGTCAGAACTGGTTCCAAGTTGACTTTTGTTCAGTGCCCTTTGAGGCTGTGATAAGGTAGGACTGGAGTCCCAGAGATAAAGTCCCAAAGCTTGGGCCCAGGTCTCCCCTACCCTCCGGTGCTACCTGTGTCTGCTTGCCCTATGGACAAAAGTCTGGACAGAAAGCTGTCAGCGTTGGGGGCTAGGACTGGAGAGAAGCGACAGCAACGTCACACATGCTCTCACCAGCACTGAGCCTTAGGAGGAAGATAATGGAGATTTTGGTTTGGTTTGGTTTGGTTTTCTGAGACAGGGTTTTTCTGTGTGACCCTGGCTGTTCTGGATTTCACTATGTAGACCAGGCTGGCCTCTGCCTCCCAAATGCTGGGATTAAAGGCATGTGCCACCACTTCCCGGCTAGGAAAAGCATGAGGGTCCTTTAATCTGATTACAGCTGAGTGGCTGTTTTTTATTTACTTGTCATGTCTGTAAGCCACACTCAGGGTTTGGTGGGGAAGCATGTAATACCGGACTGTCCCTTTCTACAGTATAATCCCCCCCCCACTCTTTTTCTATTTAGTTTTTTGGTTTGTTTGTTTTGTTTGTGACATCAGATCTCACTATATATCCCTGGCTGGCTTTGAACTCATAGAGATCTGCCTGCCTCCTGACTGCTTGAACTAAAGGCGTGTGCCACCACACCTGGCCCTAGTTCTTATTCTTTTGTATTATTACAAATCATTTTACTCTTCATCTGTTCTGTTTTTATAAAACTGAGTGTTTAAGACCATGTATGTGACCAAATAGTTACCTATGTGTTTTTACTCTCAAGGTCAATTGAAGATCACTTCTAGGGCCTGGGGAGGAGCCCTGGGTTCCTTTAATCTGTTCTCTTCCAGCCACACTGTGGGATATATTCAGGGTCTTGCTAACTCGATGGCTTCCCTCAGAAGTGTTGAGGACATTTGACTCTGGGCTACCCTACTTTCAGAATGTATGCTCTTGAGAGTGTAAACCCTGAACCTCCACAGCTCTCTCTGGTCAAGAGGATGAGGATGAGGATGGGTGACTTGCCAGAGCTGCAGGACCCCTTGAGAAGCGTCCTGTGGTTTCCTGGAAAGTAGCTCTCCTGAGGGCATGGACCAAAGTGTGGGCTGTTGTCTTAGACCCTGTATCGTTATTGGTTTTGGCCTCCAACTATGGTTATTGAACATCCAGAAGGTCACTTATACCAGTATTTAAGGACGAACAGTGCTTTCAAACTTAGCTGTTGATAACACGTAGATAAAGTTTAACAGACATGTTTCTAAAAACACCTTACCTCTGTCAGGGCTCAGTTCATAAGGGAAGGCTGACGCGCTCAATGGAAACCTGAGCATTAGCTGACAAAACATTAAACCTGTGTTCTCTAAGCACATTTTCCTAATAAAACAACTTTATATTTCAGGGAAAACTTAGGAAACTGTAGCTTAAACACAGAGAACATGTGCATTATATAAGAACATGTCTTAAATATGTAACATCTAGGAATGCAAACAAAACAGACCTGGAGATAGTTTTTAAAAATAACATGTAGCCATGAGTAGTGGCACATGCCTTTAATCCCAGCACTTGGGAGGCAGAGGCAGGCAGTTCTCTATAAGTTCCAGGACAGTCTATATGAGTTAGTAAAGATCCTGGAGAGAGAGGAGAGAGAGAGGAGAGATCCTGGAGAGAGAGGAGAAAGAGAGGAGAGAGAGACAGAGACAGAGACAGAGAGACAGACAGAGAGACACAGAGAGAGAGAGACAGAGAGAGAGACACACACAGAGACACACAGAGAGAGACACACAGAGAGAGAATTAAATTAAAAAATAAAACAACAAGGCTAGAGAAATGGCTCAAAGGTTAAGAGCACTTCCATCTGTAATGAGATCTGATGCCCTCTTCTGGCATATGGGCATGAATACATAAAAAAATCTAAATAAAATAACATCTAAATTAACCAATTTGTTAAAATTAGTTAAATAATAAATAAATCTTAATACAACAAGCATTTAGAAACTAATTTTGGTTAAAAGTATTTACTTTCCGCTGGGTGGTAGTGGCACTCAGGAGGCAGAGGCAGGTGGATCTTTGTGAGGTGGAGGCCAGCCTGGTCTACAGGGCAAGTTCCAGAACAGGCTCCAAAGCTACAGAGAAACTGTCTCGAAAAAAAAACAAAACAAAACAACAACAAAGTGTTTATTTTCATCTTGAGTTCCTAAGGTAGCCAAAGCAGCATAAAGCCTCAGCATCTCTTTATATTTTGTGTCTGGGCTTTTGCTAGTCTTACTTTGCTTACTTTTGCATGTAAGCATATTAGTTGCTTAATCTTAAAGCACAGAGACAAGTGACCGTCTTAATTTTTGAGTTCCAGGAATAGTAGAGTCTAGAAAGATCAACCCCCAAGTGAGGTTATTTCTCCATTCATGTGAGGATGGAGGCTGGAGCAAAAGTCATCATGTCCTGAGGGGCAGTTTATTGTCCCCAAGCAATAGGGACTTCTGGGAACCAGACAATGACCAAGCCAACAACATTGTAGAAACGCTTAATGACATACACATTTTGTCTTCTGTTTTAGAGTTTCAGTTACACTGTGGACTAAAATGAATTTGGCCTAACTTGGCGGTTTGAATTTTTATGTGACCTTGTCTTGGTTGCTGTTCTATTGCTGTGAGGAGACGTCATGACCAAGGCAACTCTTAGAAAAGAAAGCATTTAATTGGAGCCCTGATCACAGTTTTAGAAGGTTAGTCCGTGATCATCACGGCAGGAGCAGACAGGCATGGCTCTGGAGCAGTAGATGAGAGCTTTACATCCTGATCCACAAGTGGCAGAAGAGGGTGGATGCAGAGGGAGAGACGGAGAGAGACAGACACTGCATCTGGCCTGGGCTTTTGAAATGCATACTCTCTTATGCATACTCTCTGTGACACACCTCCCCAAGGCCACACCTCCTAATCCTTCCCAAACAGTTCCACTAATTGGTGACTAAGCATTCAAATACATGAACCTATGGGGGCCGTTCTCATTCATAAACCAAACAGGTACTGTAATGGTCTGTCCTGTCCCTTTAAGAGACAAGTCCTGCCCACTCCCCCACTTCTGCCGAGGTAAGCAGATCTTCCTTCATCTTCCAGCCTCCTTTCTCTGCCCCATCTCTCTTCAGAAGCCGTGGCTGAGGCCTCTTCTCCTCCCCTGCCTCTCTCTCTCTCTCCCTTCACTACCCCTTCCCTTTCCTTCCATAATCTACTGAATAAACGATACCCAAACCCTCTTTCTGCATGGCGTGCCTATCCATCTCCCACCCGCCACAGCTCCTCTTGGGACTGGCTGCCCCGCCAATGAGGTCTCTCACCTGCCACCTCCCATCTGCTTGGGACCCGCAGAGACCTCAGGTGGTGGGACCCGGCTTTCCCTTGTGGCCCGCTGCTGCCTCTCGGGGAACTATACCATTTTATCTAAACGATTACAGGCTGTTGATGGAGAGAGAAGGACCTCCTACACCAACAGGCACTATATAAACAGTATTTTAAAATTATGAATAGAGCCATGAATAAATGGCTCAACAGTGAAGAATGCTTTCTGCTCTTGTAGAGTACTCAGGTTCAATTTTTTTTTTTTTTTTTTTTTTTTGGTTTTTCGAGACAGAGTTTCTCTGTGGCTTTGGAGCCTGTCCTGGAACTAGCTCTTGTAGACCAGGCTGGCCTCGAACTCACAGAGATCTCAGGTTCAATTTTTATAACCAACACAGCACCTCGCCATAATCAGTAACTCCAGTCCTAAGGGATCTGACACCCTCCTTCTGGCCTGCATGAGCACTAGAAAGTCACATGGTGTATATGCACGCATACAGGCAAAACACTCATAAAATAATAAAATAGATCTAAAAAATAGATTATTTTGATATGTAGGAGTGTTTTGCCTGTATGCATGTATGTATACTGTGTGTGTTTCTCATGCCCAGGGAGGCCAGGAGAGGGTGTCAGATCCCCTGGGACTAGAATTTCAGACAGTTGTGAGCTGCAAATAGGAGCTAGGAATTGAGTCCAAGTCCTCTGCAAGAGCAACAAATGCTCTTATGTTGTGATCCATCTTTTTAAAAAAAGACCTAAAAAACAATGCCAAGGCCCATTTCTTTTCTTTTCTTTTCTTTTTTCTTTTTGAGACAGAGTCTCTTTATGTAGCCCTAGAACTCACTACGTAGACCAGGCTAGCCTTGAACTCACAGAGATCCACCTGGCCCTGCCTCCCAAGTGCTGGTATTAAAGGTGCATGCCACCATGCCCACCCTCAGTGCTTATTTCTGACACAGCAAAATGTGCAGTGATCTGGTGATGATTCAGCAAAAATCCAACTGGTACTCAGTAAAATGGCAAGCTACAACTAAGCACAAAGAAAAAATAAACAAATTGGGCATAGTGGCACACATCTTTAATCGCAGCACTTGGGAGGCAGAGGCAGGAAGATCTCTCAATTTTGAGGCCAGCCTGCTCTATAGAGCAAGTTCTAGGTCAGCCAGAGCTACACAGGGAAAACCTGTCTTGAAAAACCTAAATAAATAAATGAATAAATACAGCCAAACATAACTCAGCCAAGGCAAACCATGACTCAACAAAAAGCACACCATGACTTGACAAAAAGATCAAGCCATGGCCGGGCGGTGGTGGCGCACGCCTTTAATCCCAGCACTCGGGAGGCAGAGGCAGGCGGATCTCTGAGTTCGAGGCCAGCCTGGTCTACAAGAGCTAGCTCCAGGACAGGCTCTAGAAACTACAGGGAAACCCTGTCTCGAAAAACCAAAAAAAAAAAAAAAAATCAAGCCATGACTTAGCCACAAGCCATGACTCAGCCAGAAATTCAAACTATGACTCAGTAAAAGCAGTCATAATTCAGTAACGCTCCAAACTGAGACTCGGCAAAATCATCAACAATGACTTAATTGAATAACCAACCATACTGCACACTGGTTCTTTAAGGTTACTGGGTTAGGATCAGGGTTAGGAATAGGGTAAGCATGCATGAAGCCCTAGGTTCAATCCCTAGTACTGCAAAAAAGTAGAAAAAACAAAAACCTATAAAGTAGGAGCGGGGTCATTTCTAAGGCTCCCAGTCACAATGTGAACTTGCAGCTGTCATCAACCCACTTGGCATTTAGCTGAGCCCCCTTCAGGACGGGTCAGAAAAACAATGAGGCCACCCCCCAGCCCAGCAGCTGTGGCTGCCCAGTGACCGGTCCCCTTGTCTTAGAACGAGTCTGACGTCTTCAGCTGGGTGATCCGCAGAGAGTTCCAGGAGTTGCATCACCTGGTGGATGAAGAGAAAGCCCGCTGCCTGGAGGGGGTAGAGGGTCACACGCGTGGCCTGGTGGCCTCCCTGGACATGCAGCTGGAGCAGGCTCAGGGTGCCCAGGAGCGACTGACCCAAGCCGAACAGGTGCTGGAGCAGTTCGGTAACGAGAGTCACCATGAGTTCATCCGGGTGAGTGGCTAAGGGTGTGGTTCCCAGCTCTCTCCTTAGCAATGCAGGTGCAGGTTCGATACAGCAGTAACCTTCACCCCTGTTCTTCTCTTTTCTTCCAGAAGTTCTACTCCATGGCCTCCAGGTAACAACCTCAACTGAAACTGCTGGGAGAGAGGTCAGCCAGTGTCCAGTGTCTGCGGGCACAGGCCTCTCATCGCCATGGTCCCTCCCTGTGCTCTAACCCTAAGCTGCTCTCCACAGGGGCTCTGTCACTGAGTCCAAGGAAAACAGCAGAAGGCTAGCTAAAACATTACACAATTTTCCCAGGGTGATCGGTTTCTGATTAGTCGATCAGCATCTCTAACAGGTCCCCAGGAAAGTTAGACTCCTCTTCCCAGACCATGCTCCGCCTTGTCTCGCTGAGAACACATTCCCTGATGCAAATGACTTAGGGAGCAAAGAGTCATTTTGGTTTCAGAGGAATTTCAGTCCATTTCGGCCAGGAAGGTGTGACAGTATTCACGGCAGTGGGAGCGTGGGCTTGTTCACGTGATGGCAGATAGGGTGTTGAGAGATAAAGCTGAAGCCAGAGGTGGGTATGACCTTCAAAGCCCTACTACAGTGACCCGTTCCACCAGCCAGGTTCCACCACTTTCTAATAGTACTGCCATGTGTGGAGCAAGCTTGGGAGCATGAGCCTGTGGAGGACCTTTCCAAGACCATCCATAGCAGCAGCTAGCTATGCAGCATCTCACGCTGTGTCCAGCGTGGCGTGGTCTGGGAACCTGCCTGGGCAGTGAGGGAATGAAGAAAAGAGCAAGTACATAGACACACAGAAAAACTGGTGTCAACTGGGACGTGCACACCCTGAGGCGGTGGCATCCACTCTGCAGCAACCTGGAGCCTCAGCATGTTTATAATATGCAGCACGGGGTGGGGGTGGGGTTACGTACTGTTGGCAGGCAGTGTCTGTGGGTCAGCAGTCTCAAACCATTAATCTCTAGGAGGATGAAGCTGCGTTTTTCCACACACTATTCAATCTTGTGAACACTTGGACTCTTACACATGCTCAACATTTCTACTGGGACAAGAGGAAGGCTTTGCCATTCCATTAGTCTGAGGCATTGAGGTCCTTGACCTGACCATGCCCAGGTCAACGATCGCAATCACTCAACTTCATCGGTACTTTGCGCATATGCTCAGGGCTTCCTCAGCTCCCCAGAATCCCAATTCTCGGAAGCAGGCATGTCCACCAGGAAGGAGGTGTGAGGGGAGGGACTGGTGGTAGCATGAGTGTGTGGCCTGGGTGCTGGATTTGCCTCTGTGGGCTCCCACATTGGAAAGAGGGTGGGAGACGGCCTTGACATAGAACTCCCCCATCACTGGAACTCCTGCACACAGGACAGAGGTCCAGCAGGCCCGACCTTTGGAAGGTGCCTTCAGCCCGATATCCTTCAAGCCAGGTCTCCACCAGGCCGACATCAAACTGACTGTGTGGAAGAGACTCTTCCGGAAAGTTCTGCCAGGTGAGGCTTCAAATTGTTATCCTTTCAATCCACTGATGGCACCCAGAGGCATACAGAGAACTTTAAGGGAGCCTGCACGGGGTAGTGAAGAGCGTGTGGGAATGGGAGCATAGGCACATACACTTGCGAAAGTCAGGCAGGTGCACACACCTCCTCCTCAGTAGAACTCTTCCACGGTGGCCAGCATCCATCCACTCGCCCATCTCACCACCTACCCACCTGTGCCATCCAGCCTTTCATTCGTCCATTCTGTCCATCAGCTCTATGCCCGCCCCTTCCAGTCCTGGAGACACAGGCGGCACACTTGTCCCCTCCCCGAGGACTTAGGTCTGCCGTCACCTCCCGGGCCGGGTCTGCAGGTCTCTGTGTCCCAACCCCAGGCCTCTTTCTCTTCCAGCTCCAGAATCTCTCAAGCTTGACCCAGCTACTGCCCACCCTCTCCTGGAGCTCTCTAAGGGCAACACGGTGGTACACTGTGGCCTCCTGGCCCAGAGACGGGCTAGCCAGCCCGAGCGCTTCGACTACAGCACTTGTGTCCTGGCCAGCAAGGGCTTCTCGTGGGGTCGCCATTACTGGGAGGTGGT
Source organism: Arvicola amphibius (assembly GCF_903992535.2). Lineage (NCBI taxonomy): Eukaryota > Metazoa > Chordata > Mammalia > Rodentia > Cricetidae > Arvicola > Arvicola amphibius. The sequence continues at coordinate 93,527,201 of NC_052056.1, forward strand.
GGTGGGTAGTAAGAGCGACTGGCGCCTGGGAGTCATCAAGGGCACAGCCAGCCGCAAAGGCAAGCTGAGCAAGTCCCCGGAGCACGGTGTATGGCTGATTGGTCTGAAAGAGGGCCGGGTGTATGAGGCTTTTGGCTGCCCGCGACTGCCACTGCCTGTAGCCGGCCACCCCCATCGCATTGGCGTCTACCTCCACTATGAACAAGGGGAACTCACGTTCTTCGATGCCGACCGCCCTGATGATCTGCGGACACTCTACACGTTTCAGGCTGACTTCCAGGGCAAGCTGTTCCCTATCCTGGACACATGTTGGCACGAGAGGGGCAGCAATTCACTGCCCATGGTACTGCCCCCAGCCAGTGGGCCTGGCCACCTCACACCTGCACGGCGGTAGACTGTCCTGGTGCTGTCTCCCCATTGGCCCATCCTGCTAGCTACAGGAATTTAAGGGGTTCTGCTGGTCTTAAAAGAAAGCTTGGACTTCTTGAGAAGTTTCTTCATACATGCATGTCTCTGGGACATTGATAGCAGGGAATATAGCCCCTTCCCTACCACCTAAGGGTATCCGTGTTACCTTCCACCTTTCCAGGTTCTGTATCCACTCATCCCGAGTAACCCTGTCCCTCTCAACTCTTTCCAGGAGAGGGCAGAAACATTCCCACACATACTTAATCCTTATCATTGGGACCGTCAAACATCTATTAAAAACAATAAATTTGACATTTTCTCAATTATTATTTCTATTTTTAATATTTTAGTTTTAGTTACATGTATGTTTGGGGGTGCTGTGCCCACAGAGGCCAGCAGTTGTGAGATCCCTTGGAGCTGGAGTTACAAAAGGTTGTGAGCTACCTAACAGGTTCCAGGAACTGTTGTTCTTCTTTCCCATGAGAATCACAGGAACAGTATGTGCTCTTGATGGCTGAACCATCTCGCTTAGCCCAGCTACTGCTATTATTTTGAGACAGAGACTCATGTTGCCCAGACTGGCCTGAACTGGCTAGCCAAAGATTACCTTGAACTCTTGATCCTTCTGCCTCCACTTTCCGAGTGTTGGGGTACAGGAAGGCACCATTGTGCCTGGTTTATTCAGTGGAGGAACCAGAACCAAGTGCTTTCTGCCTGTTAGGCAAGCACTCTGTTGACTGACTTATATCACCAGCCTCCTCATCAGTGTTGAGAACTGACCCCAGCGTCATCAATGTTGAGGACTAACCCCAGGGATCTCTACATACTAGGCAAGTGCTCTACTTCTAGCAACAATCTCTGCTCTATCAAACACATACTGTTTAATAGTCTATATTTTGCAGTGCCTCTGTCTCCCGAGCGCTGGGATTAAAGGTGTAAACCACCACGCCTGGCTTTAGAATTAATTTCTGGATGCTGAAAACACAAATCAGCTTCTTGGGAGTCTAAACAAGGGTTGTGCCTTTGGACTCCGGAAGCCCGGCTGTGCGGGAGGCTGCAGCGGCCGCAAAGCCGGACCGAGCTTTGCGACAGTGTCGTAAAGACCTTGCCGAAGCGACAGCATGGGGTTGTACGCGGCCGCGGCGGCGGTGTTGGCGGGCGTGGATAGTCGCCAGGGCTCCCTCAAGAGCCTGGTGTATTCCAGCAGCTTTCAGGTAGCGGGGCCGGGTGCGGGGAGGAGGGCTTGGGGAGCGGGGTCTGGCCAGGCGGGAGTGGGAGGGAGGCCCGCCTTGGGTGCAGCGTGTCGCCCCTGTCCCTCGCAGAACGTGAAGCAGTTGTACGCGCTGGTGTGCGAGACGCAGCGCTACTCGGCCGTGCTGGACGCCGTGATCGCCAGCGCCGGGCTCCTGCGCGCCGAGAAGAAGCTGCGGCCACACCTGGCCAAGGTGAGCAGCGGCCGGGGCCTGTCGCCCACGCCTGGCTTTGCACCTCTTTCTGGGATCCGAATTGAGCTGGAACGGATGTGACTTCACCTGGAGCGTTACGTGAAGAGTTAAAGAGGACAGAGACACAAGCTCGCGGTGGCAGATGCTACCTAGCGGGAAAGGGTGATGATGGCAAGGAAGGCTGGGGGTGCAGAGCTCTGCTGAACAGGTGGCTTCCTGGGGGAGAGGGACAGGCATGTGAGGCAAGCAGGACACCGGGTTTCAATACTGAATCTGCTTTCTTCAGCTGTCTGTCTGCCTTTTTGTGGCACTGGAGATCGGCATGCCAGAGAAGAGCTCTATCCCTGAGCCATGCCCCCAGCCCCTATTGAGGGCAATCTAGGCAGGTGCTTACTGCTGAGCTGTACCCCTATTCCTTCTCTGGCCGATACTAGACAAACTCTCTACCCTACTGCTTGAGCCTTGCTCCCAGTCTCTTCAGTGGGGGATGCCAGGCAGTCCTTGTTGAGCCACGCCCACAACCCTTCACCTGGAGATTCTAGGCAGGTTCTGCTGAACTGTGTTGTGTCCCCAGCCCTTGTTTTTTGAGACAGAGTCTTGCTTAGTTGCACAGGCAAGTCTTAAATTGGTAACTCAGGTTGATTTCCAGGGTGTTAGTCTTCTAGCTTAAGTATTTGAGATTGCTGGGATTATAGGCATTTGCTCCCATATCAGGCCTTTAATTTCTTGGGTGATCTCGGGCAAGAGAATCCCCTTGACGTGACCACCTGGACAGGGCGCAGTCCTCTCACTGAAGGGCTTCATGGTGTTTATAGTTTTTCTGTTTTCCTCTCTCCAGGTGCTGGTGTATGACTTGTTGCTGGGGAAGGGCTTTCGAGGGGGTGGAGGCCGATGGAAGGCTCTGCTTGGCCGGCACCAGGCAAGGCTCAAGGCTGAGTTGGCCCGGCTCAAGGTTCAACGGGGTGTGAGCCGAAATGAGGACCTGTTGCAAGAGAGATCCAGGCCTGGCCAAGGTGAATTAGGCTGAGGGGAGGGTGATGGCCCTCAGGAGGGGCTTACCTTCTACCCACTCACTGCTGTACCTTCTAGCCTTCCAGGTACCTCGGTTTGTGCGTGTGAACACGCTCAAGACCTGCCCCGAAGACGCGATCGATTATTTCAAGAGACAAGGTTTCTCCTACCAGGGTCGGGCTTCCAGGTGAGAACTTGGCACCTACCTGGGTACCTACATTTTCCTGGATGTCCAGATTCCTGGGGAAGCAGGACCCTATGGGAAGAGAGACTGGGGCAGTACTTGCTTTTTCTAGATGTTTTTCCCCTGCTTTCCCAACAAAAGTTTCTTTCTTTCCTTCTTTTGCTTTAAATGATATATAAGTATGTATGTCTATGTGTGGGTGTGTGCATGTGCCCGAAGAGGGCATTGGACCCTCTGGCGCTGGAGCTATAGGCTGGTGAGCTGCTGCACACGGTGTTGGGAGCCAAACTTAGGCCCTCTGCAAGAGCAGTGTGTTCCTAACTGCTGAGCCGTGTCTCCAGCCCCCCCCCCAGCAGTGTGTTCCTAACTGCTGAGCCGTGTCTCCAGCCCCCCCAGCAGTGTGTTCCTAACTGCTGAGCCGTGTCTCCAGCCCCCCCCCCCAGCAGTGTGTTCCTAACTGCTGAGCCGTGTCTCCAGGCCCCCCCCCCCAGCAGTTTTTTCCTCATCTTCTGAGACCTGGTTTTTTTTTTTTTTTAACCTTAAACTGCTGCTCCTGCAGTTCTTAGTCTGCGTTCTGGCAACCTCTCCATTTGTTCTTCAGCCTAACTGCTCCCTGTCCCCTTTCTAGTCTCTTGTCTAGATGACAGTCTCTTCAGCTGTAGGTCAAGACCCCACAGGCTGCAGAACAATCTATAGTTTGCGAAGACACCATGAGCACAATCTATTCATAATCAAACATCCATAAATCCAGGGTGCTCTTAGCAGGGTGTGTCATTACGTGGCATCGTCTACCTTGGGCTCTGAACCCACAGCAATGCACTTTACACTGCACACTCCGGCTCAGCCCACAGACAGTACATGGAGCATCTTGGCTCATATTTGAGACTACTGTATATTAGGGACTACAGTGTTTTACTGCACATATAGTTTCTGCTCTTTTAGAAACATAATGGTCTAAATACAGAAAACAAAGGCTTCAGTATTTCCCGACACTCATACTGCTATCCCTTAGCCTGGAAGTATCAGACTAGTCTGTCTGGATTATATTGCATTAGAATGTCTCTCTTTTTTTTTTTAATTTTATTTATTTATTATGTATACAACATTCTGCCTCCATGTATGCCTGAATGCCAGAAGAGGGCGCCAGATCTCATTACAGATGGTTGTGAGCCACCATGTGGTTGCTGGGAATTGAAAAGAAGCAGCCAGGGCTCTTAACCACTGAGCCATCTCTCCAGCCCAGAATGTCTCATCTTAAAAACTGGTGTTTGATTTGCTAACTTGAGTTTCACAAAAAGTCACAACCAACTGCACCTGCAGTCCTAGGGACGCCGATGCCCTCCTTTGGTCTCCACAGGCACTGCCTGCACGCTGATGCAGACAAAACACCTAGATACATCAAGGCTAAAAACAAAACCTAACCAGTGGTTGTTCCCTGCCAGCCTGGAGGACTTGAAGACCCTCAAGGGGCAACATTTTCTTTTGGATCCTTTGTTGCCTGAGCTGCTTGTGTTCCCTGCACAGACAGATCTGCATGAGCATCCCCTCTACCGCGCTGGCCATCTCATCCTGCAGGATAAGGTGCGGGGGGGGGGGGGGGGGGGAGCTGGTGGGAAAGGGAGGATGTGGGGGGCGTGCCTTCGCGACTCTGTGTTCACTCAGCTGTCCACAATCTGCTGCCCTGCTAGGCCAGCTGCCTCCCAGCCATGCTGCTGTCTCCCCCGCCAGGCTCCCATGTCATCGATGCCTGCGCTGCCCCTGGCAACAAGACCAGTTACATTGCTGCCCTTCTGAAGAACCAGGGGTGAGTGCTGGCGATGAGCTTTGAGGCAGAGGGACGGGTGTGGTCAAGTCTTGTGCTTTGTGGGTAAAAAGTCTCACCGGATGATACAGATTGAGAGCATGGCTCTGGACAGCTCGTAGCCTTGTCCCAAGCCAGGCTACTGGTATGGGACAAAACTCCCTCAGCCCTTGGGGTTCTTCCCAGGCTGGATATCCGTGGTCGGAACCCCTATAAGCCATTTGTTTTGTTTTGGGTGGTAGTGTATTGGGGATTGAATCCCCAAAGCCTTATATGTGCCAGGTAAGCACTCTACCACTGAGCCACGCCCCCAGTCCCTCACTGGGGATTCTAAGTAAGCCCTCTGTTACTGAGCCACAGCCCCAGACCTATGTCCTGGCTTAGTATGTTACAGTTTGATGTTCTTTTGGGGCTTCGTGCTCTGTAAGTTCTTAGTTCGGGGTCTGGCAAAATGACTCAGTGAGCACTTGCTGCTCTTCCAGAGGACCTGAGTTTGGTACCCAGCACTCATATCAGGTGGAACACAGGTTCTTTAACTCTAGCTCCCTGGGTTCCATCACTCTGGCTTCTACAGGCACCTGCACACATGTGGCATACAGATACATAGAAATTAAAGATTTATTTTATGTATATGGTGCTCTAACTACATATATACCTGCTTGCCAGAAGAGAGCATCAGATCCCAGCATGGATGGCCATGAACCACAATGTGGTTGCTAGGAATTGAACTCAGGACCTCTGGAAGAGCTGCCAGTGCTCTTAACCCCTGAGCCATCTCTCTGGCCCCTAAAAGTCCCCTAGAAGTCTTAGTTTAATACAACTTCTTAGTTCATTCTGCCTCTGCTCTCTTCCCTAGGAAGATCTTTGCTTTCGACCAGGATGCTAAGCGGCTGGCAGCCATGGCTACATTGCTGGCTCGAGCTGGGGTCTCTTGCTGCGAGTTAGCAGAGAAGGACTTCCTGACAGTTTCTCCCACTGACCAGCGTTATGGCCAGGTCCAGTACATCTTGCTGGATCCTTCTTGTAGTGGCTCTGGTGAGATGGGGATAATGTAGCTGTGGTCTAGCCCCACAGTAACTTGGACACTAAAGGCTACCAGTTTAATCTTGGTATTACTTCTGACTTGTACTATAGGCAAATGCTCTCATTTACAAAATGGGGATTTTGGTGGGAAATGGCTTCATAATTGCAGCGCCTTTTCCATAGGTATGCTGAGCCGGCAGCTGGAGGAACATGGGGGAGGCACACCTAGCAAGGAGCGCTTGCAGGCCTTGGCAGGGTTCCAGCAGCGGGCTCTGTGCCATGCACTCGCCTTCCCCTCTCTGCAACGCCTAGTCTACTCCACATGTTCCCTTTGCCAAGAAGAGAATGAAGATGTGGTCCAAGAGGCTCTACAGCAGAACTCGGGGGTCTTCAGGTAATGGTGTCCCCAGGACCTGAGAGGTCATGGCTTCTTCTCATCAGGGTCTGAGTCCTCTCCTTCTCCACAGACTGGCTCCTGTCCTACCCACGTGGCCTCACCGAGGTCTGAATACCTTCCCAGGGTCTGAACACTGTCTCCGGGCTTCCCCTGAGACCACACTCACTGGAGGCTTCTTCATTGCTGTGTTTGAACGGGCAGAAGTGGTGTCTAGGTGAGTGAAGAGGAGCCAAGTTTTTGTTTAAGGCGGGGTCTGTGTAACTCTGATTGGCTTACAACTTGGTATGTAGGTAGATGAGGCTGGCCTCAAACTGAAGAGTTTGAGCCTATGCCTCCTGAGTGTTAGAATTAAAGGTGTGGCTATCATATCTGCTAACCTCTGGCCCATTCTTCCAGCCCAGCCCCACAGGACAAAGCACTGGCTCCAGAACCTCTCAGCCCAGCTCCAAAGAGAAAGAAAAGACGCAAAGCAGCAGCTGGTACCAGCATGCAGCGAAGCACATAGTGGCCACTGTGAGTCCTACAACCAGTAAAACCACCCTGTGTGGGGAACCCTACTCCTCTGGGAAGGGCAGATGTCCTGGCCCTGTGGGTCCCTCACTGGACAGCTACAGTCCTACCAATTAAATTCTTTGCTTTACAAATAAAGAGCAGATTCAGGTCTATGACAGATCACAGTTTTATTTTTAATGACATTAAGCAAGAACAATCTCACATTCATACTAAAAATCTTAGCTACGCTCACAGGAACTCTGTGGTGGGAAGCCCCAGCCTCCCTGTCCAGCGTGAGCACGGACAAATGTGCTCACACACCGAGGCTATGCCAGGACGCCTCTTCAGGGGCCCTAGAAGCAGGCCTGCTGTGGAGCTGAGGTAATTAGCTCAGACTGAATTGCAGGGAGGCCCCTTCCTTACCTGAGGCACAGGTAGAGGCTTCCTGTGCAGACCCCCACCTATCCCCATCCCCAAAGGCATTGGGACGAGGTCCAGCTCTTTCCCAGCTCCACACAACCCAGCCTAAACCCTGCCAGTCACAAAGGGAAGGGACCAGTTACAGCTACATCACATTGTTATAAAGTAAGAAGTACACTTACACGACATGTCCAGGAGGAGCTCTGCCCCTCAGGAGAGCTGCCGAGGACAGCCATGAGCTCCTCCTTCACACAGGCATAACTATACAGCTAATTCCTACTATTCAATAGCATTTATATTTAACCACCTCAGTGAACCAAGCTTGAAGGAATTTAAAAGGCAATTTAGCTTAAATATAAAAATAAATTTTTATTTTGTTAAAAAACGTTTAAATATTTTTTCTTTTAATTTAGACACACGCATTCATACTTCTCCCAAAGAGGATGGGCATGGCAGCCAGGCTCTGGGGCCTAAGGGTGTGGTTTTAGAAGGAAAGACAGGCTGGGAAGGACCCTTTTTGGGAAACAACTATTAGGAACCTAAAAGTGTAGTTCATTAATCTACAACTCCAAACTCGGCAGAAGATGCCCTTGCCTGGGGTGTGTTACATGGGGGAGGACCAACAGGGAAGTCTTTGCTCCTACAGGCTCCATCCCCTGGGCTGCCAGCCTTTAATTCAAAACACTATTGAGAATTCAGGAGTCAGTACTGTGGCTGTAACGCGGTGCCACTTTCAGCATTCAATTAGCTAGGCCCAGGAGGGCCCAGGCGACATTGAGTCCGGCATTACCAACATGCCGCCACACATACAATTCAATTCTTCCTCCAAACTCGATTCAAGGAGCAACACACATTAACATCAGACAAACACAATACAAGGCTTGGAAAATACAATCCCGAAGAGGCAAAGTGGCCCGTGGGGTGGCAGGCAGGTGGAGGCAGCTAGAAGCAGTGGTGGGCAGTCTGCCTGCCCCAGAACTTTCTGGAGCAAACTTCTCCCCTGGCTCTGCCAGGCTAAGTCTTGAGCTGCCAACCTTTTGGAGGCTGAACTGGCAGAGGGCTGGAGATGAAACAGACTTGGCAGAAGAGGTGAGCAGCGCCCACTGGGGTCTCCAAGGCAAAGCAAGATTCACAGCCATTTAAAAGGAATGAATCTTACAGGACATGTGAGGGACAAAGCAGCAAGAAATGAGAGACCCTGAAGGAACCAGAGGAAGAGAACCACTTCTTATGGCCAAGCCAAGCAGGCAAAGCTCAGGGACATTGTCTCCCCCAATCCCACCTGATGTATATTAGGGACCCAGGTGGGTTCCACGCACCCTCTAGCAGAGACGGTGCTCAAGGAAAGGGGAGGCCGCCTAGGCTGCACACTAAACAAGCGCTGGGGCAGCAAGAGGACAATATGTACAGATGTTTCTTCAGTTCTCCAGCCTCACCAGTGGGACTGTTCAAGTAAAGTATCGGGCTTCTGCCCTCCCTGGGGCACCCACTTTCTCTAGAACAGAAAGGGCCAGGCTGCCACTTCTGCCCTGGTGACGGGCTGGGTTTGCTATGGAATTCGAAGGGTCAGAGGCTCTTCCTAGCAGGTGCTGAGGTCCATATCTGGGCAAGGGATGGGAGAGTGGAGACAAGAGGCAGGTTACTTCTTGCGGGTATGCTGCCTTCGGGCCTGAAGTCGCTGTCGAGCTCCTGGAGTCTTGGATCCCGCGCCAATGGAAAACGAAGGGGCCGCTGATCCTAGAAAGAGTTGTTAAGACCTCATCAGGGCAGCTGCTGCTACAAAAAAATGTGCCTGGTGCCTTGCTCTGGGAAGTTAGCAGAAGCATAGGTGTTCCACCAGGGCTTCCGAACCTGTTGGCAGCCCTCCCAGGCCTTGGCGGGAACCCATCAGAAACATGAAGGAACAACACCAAAGCAAATAAAAATAAACCTGTACAAAACACAAAACCAAACACCCACCAGCACTTGCTTCCCAAATGCTTGAGTTTCCAGAGAAGGCTCCACTCTATTCTATTGTTCAACTACCCTAGACCCTGAGGGCTAGCAGCCTGCTATCCTGATCACTCCTGGTCCAAGGGACGGGGGTGTCATGCTGGCAACAGACTGTCTCCTTACCAAAAGTTCCGACTCCAACAAAGCCTTGGGCAGGTGCTGAGGAGGCCCCAAATGAGAGGCTGCTGCCGGCGGTGCCTATTCCAGGGGCAGGGGTACTCTGCCCAAAAGTGGGTGTGGATGTACCTAGCGGGAACAGACAGAAGAGCTGCAGAGACCGGGCAGGTGCCAGACCTATCCCCCAGCACCTAGTGCTGAGGAAGGTGGTCTCCGCCACCGCTCCATGTGTAACTGCAGCAGGAGGTATGGGGCTGTCAGGTTAATCCTTATCTGCCTCGTCTCCCTGGTTCCCTGCCTTCTCTCTCACACTCACCTTGTAGGACCCCTAATCCTCCCAGGATGCCCTCTGGAAATGGCTCCTGCTCAGCCTGTGCAATTACATCAGGGCTGCTTTATTCTGACATTGCTTCCAAGACCACTTTTCACCCCTCCTACCTCAAACACCCAATTCTTTAGTTTTGCTAATTTTGAGACTGAGTCTGTTATGAAGCCCAGGTTGGCCTGGAACTCTCCAATCTCCTGCCCAAACCTAAATGCTGGGATAACAGGAATGCACACAACTCCCAGTTTAACTCCTGGTTCAGATCATCAGTCCTGGTCCTCTATAGTGTCACCTGTCAATCATTCCTTTCTTCCCCAAAAAGGACTCTGAACCGTCACCCTCCCCATCACCATTCGTAAGTGACTTGACCATTAGTGAGAAACTCATGATCCTTTGGTGTCAACACCACTCACACACTCTCCCTATGTGTTATCTGTCTGGTCCGTGTAACTAGTGCAATACTCATTCATGGAGTGTAGAGGTTGACAGTGGGTGTCTTCCAGAGTCTCTCACCAGTTTGGACCTGGCTATTTTGGGATCTGCCTACCTCCACACACTCAGCACTGGGATTACAGGTATACACCTGGGGACTGAACCCAAATCCTCATACTAAAGTAGCAAGCACTTTGACTTTTGAGTTATCTCCCCAGCCTCATCCACCTGCTCAGTCTAGAGGTTGCTTGAACCTCTGCACACTGTGTGTGAACCTACAACCAACCATCTGGCAACCCACTCTCTGCTATATCCCTTTCCTCACTGTCCTGGAAGACTCACACCTACCTCTCACCCCCCCACTTTCCTCAAGAGCTTCTTTCTCCCTTATTTACCAAAAAGGTTAGTAGCTCTTAGGGCCAAAACTCACCAAGCACACAGCAAACAAGATCTCTTCACCTTTCAACTTGAAATCTGTGACTTCCCTAGATATTTAAAATCCCAGCAAGAAGCCCTGGCTATGAGCAGCCTTCTACTCTAACCAGCCAATCTTGCCTGCTCTCTGCTAACAAACCCACCATCCCCGCTTCTGCTGCTGTGCCCTGACACTACCTTCCCCTGCGGCCAACATGGATGTCTACTACCACAGCAGTTGGGAAGCTGGAGTGTGAAGATCTTGAGTTTGAGGGCAGCCTGAGTTTCATTCGGAAACACACACACACACACACACACACACACACACACACACACACACACAACCAAACCAAGAAGTCAATGAGATGGCTCAGTGAGTAAAGACACTTGCAGCAAGAGCCCAGTGATCTGTGGCATATTCCCAGAATTTAAGAAAAGGGGAAGGGGAGAACCAACTCCACAAAGTTGTATCTGATCTCTACCTGTACATGATGGCAATGCATGCACACGAGAGAGAGCCTACATACACACACACATTAAAATGGGTTGGGGAGATGGTTTGGTGAGTTAAAAGTACTTGCTGTGTAAGCATGAGTAACTATAAAATAAAGCTGAATGTGGCTGTACATACATGTATATACCAAACACAAACCACAAACATTTTCCCTTCCATTTACTACTTCCTCAAAGGCATTATGATTTTTGTTTTTAAATGGGGCTGGAGAGAGAGCTTAATTGGTTCCAGAGAACCCAGGTTCAATTTCAGCACAAAAATGGCAGCTCAAGCCCCAGAGGATCCACCACCCTCTTCCAGCTGCTGGAGCACCAGCATGCATATGGTTCACAGACATACATGTATCAAAACACATATATACATATATCTTCCTAGGATTTTAAAAAAAAATCGTGTGTGCGTGTGTGTGCACAAGTGCAGTATCTGTGAAGGTCAGAGAGCAGCACCAGATCCCTTAGAGCTACAGATATAAGCAGCTGAGTCACTAGATGTGGGTGCTAGAACTGAGTTTGGGTCCTCTTTAAGGACAGGTCTTATCCCCTCCAGCCCTCCAGAAACCTTTACTGGCTACACAGGGCCCCTCCATCATTAGGACTTAGCTTGGACTGCCTACAACTCACTTGTAGGCTGTTATACACTAAGCCTTATTAACAGCTCCCAATCTTACCTCCAAACACAGGCTTGCTTTCAGGCGTACTGCCCACATTGAAGGCGAAAGGTGAGCTCTGGCTGGTTGTGCCCAGGGTGTTCTGACTCAGGCTTCCCCCAAAGGAGGCAGTGGTGCCTGTGGTCCCGCTCTGTCCAGATCCAAAGCTGAAAGTTCCAGAGGTGGAGCCAGTGCCTGGAGTAGCACTAAGCCCAAAGCCTCCACTGCCAGAAGCTGCTGAGCCACCAAATGTGAACGGGGATGGAGTAGAGCTGCCAAATAAAGAGCTGCTGCTCCCACTGTTGGTGGTCTGTGTGGTGGCACCAAAGCCAGAAGTGGTGGCTGAACCAAAGGAAAATACAGATGTGGTGCTACCAAAAGCGGGCTGTGTGCTGGCAGGGGTGCCAAAGGTGGAGGCTGTGGCTTTCAACCCGCCGAAAGCCGGTTGTGCAGCACTACCAAAGGTGGCTGGTGCTGGGGCTGCAGATGGGGCTGAGGCCACAGAGTTGCCAAACGTGAAAGAGCTGCCAAAACTTGGGGCAAGTGCTGGCTTGGTGGCCCCCTCAGTGGCTCCAAATGTGGGCTGTGGGTTGGCTCCGGGGTAGGCTGGGAGTGCAGGCTTGGCACCAGCGCTAAAGGGAATGTTGAAGGTAGGGCTGACAGTGTTGCTGAAGGTAAGTGTAGGCTGGCTGGTGGTGGCAGGGGCTGAGGTGGAGGTGGTGAGGGTACTGCCAAAGCCACTGAAGCCGCTAGTGCCACTGCTACTGCTGGCAGCTGTCTGAGCAGAACTGCCAAGGGGCTGGCTAAAAGAGGTGCCTGCTGCAGATGCTGCGGTGGCAGGGGGCTTGCCAAACTGGAAGATGGAAGGCAGGGCTGGGGCAGAACTGGCAGCAGTGACAGAGGGACCTCCCCCGAACAGAAGTGGCTGGGAGGTGGAAGTCATGGTATTGCTGGCAGTGCTGGCCACAGAGGTCACTCCAAAGCCAAACACAAGCTTTGAGGCAGAAGTTGTGGTGCCAGAGGCCACTGTGGAGGTGGCAGTAGCCAGGCCAGCGAAGAGAGGGGCTGGAGGGGCTGGAGTGGCGGCTGCAGTAGTTGTCTGCTTCAGGGAGAAGGGCGCTGACAGGGGCATGGTTGTAAATGGCTCCACACTGTCAAAAATAGGCTTGAAAGTGTGAGTTGTAGTACTGGCTGTGGTGGAGAGGGTGGTGTTGGACGAGGCTGTAGTGGTGGCTGAGGAGCTAGATGGCAAGGGGCTATCATTCTCACTTTTAGGTGTGGCCGTAAAAATGGGCTTAAACATGGGAGAAGCAGAAGCTGGGCCAGGCATGGTAAGGGAGGAAGAGCTGGCAGGTGGGCTCAGCATCCCGAACAGCATGCTGGGCTTTGGGGTCGGGGAGGGAGCCGTGGAGGCTGGGGTGCTGGCAGACTGTTCAGCTTGAGGGACCCCAGAGGACTTGGTGTCAGTGAGTGGTATGGCAGATGAAGCAGAAGTCAGCCCCAGGAAGGTGGCTGTAGGTTTGGAGTCCGAGGAGGTGCTGGCCACTGGCTCTGTCAGTGGTGAGACAACAGGGGTCAGGAGGCTGGGTGTCTTCGGAGGTGAAGGGGCTGCAGGAGTTGCTGCTGCAGCAGGTTCTGTGAGGAAAAGGAAGTGAGATGAGTTCTGAGGTCCTCTGCAGGCGGCACTTTGCATGCTCAGCACCACCAACGTACAGGGACTCAAGAAGGCATTATTTCCACTCCCAGATTCCAGGAAAGACAGAAGGAAGAAAGCAGGGGAGCCTACCTGGGGCTGCATGTGGGATCATGAAGGAAAATGCGCAACTCTGATGTCTACATGTGCCTACTCATCTAACAAAGACCCATCATGTTTACCAGCCCAGCAAGGCAGTGTCTGTGGGAGCCCCGAGAGCTGCATCACCACGCCTGCACTCCAGTGTGAGAAGCACAGCTACACTGCTGTGTCCATGTGTGGTAGCACGAATGTACCAGCCGGCAAGGTTTACCAGCCTTGCCCAGAGAGAAAGGAATTTTAGTTATTCTAGGCTTGGGATCAGAAAGCTAGGACACCTTATGGGAAGGATCATGTCATATTGCAGATACTTCTCAGGGAAGACATAATACAATTCTCATAGATGACACAGACTCAGGGCAGCTAGGGCGGATGCCTTTGAATCATGAACCCAGTATGACAGTCTGCCTTCCTGTAAATTTCTAGACCAGGGCTTTCTGAAGCCCAGAACCAACAGGCTCTATACCTGCGTCATGTCAAAAGCCAGTCATTACAGGACAGAATGCTCTTCTTACCTGAGGATGGTGGGGCTGGAGAGTCCTGCATCTTCTTCAAGCTCTCCAACAGTGGGTTAGAGCTAGGAGCTGGGAGGGAGGCTGGTGAGGCGGCAGGCCCCACAGCAGGCAGGGTGAACGTGAAAGGAGGATTGGTGGCAGGTGGGGTTTCAGTGGCCGAGGTGGGGGCATCATCTGAGGAGGAGAGACAATCTTCTAGCAAGTTCCAGAGCAAAGGTACAGGAAGCTCAAGAGCCCAAAATGCTTGTTCAGAAATGTTTCCCTATTCTCACAGATGGGACGCTAGACTGCAGGTCTCAATGAAGACCCAAGCAGGTTTCCCCGAGAACAAAAAACAAAGGAAGCTGGAGGGTGGGAGTGGCAGGGTGGGAGTGGCACGTGACCTGTGCTGGAGTGGAGGCAGGAGGACTGCAAGGGTGATGACAACCTGGGTTAGACAGTAACACCATTTTCACTAACAAAACAAAACTTTCAGGTTCCATGGAAAAGTGTTAGTGACAGCTACTGGAAATAAAACTGGTGAAATCAGGGCACAAATAATTCAAGAGCTGGCTATGGTGGCATCCATCTGTAACCCAACATTTGGGAGGCTGAAGCAGGGTTATGAATTTGAAGACAGCCTTGGATAGATGAATCTAGACTCAAAACTGGAGCAAAGGAGAATCAAGCGTTCTACTACTTCTCTTCCAAGGAGGGCCGTGGAAACAAACCCCAAAGACAGCAAGGTGTTCAGGACCTCTGCATCACACTGCACTCGGCACCCTTACCTGTCTTGTCCTCCAAAACCTTGTTAAACCACTGCAGTGAAGCTTTCCTCTCCATGTCCAGGTCTTCGGCAGTGATGGAATAGCCAAGCTCAGGGGGTGGAGGCTACAGACCAAAGACAGGTTAGGCTGACTCCCAGATGCGGAAGAAACCTGTTCCCAGCCCGAGTCTAAAAAGAGCTAAGAAGGAAGGACAAGGCATACCAGGGTGAGCTGGTCCCCTCGCCGGGAGGGCAGCAACTGAATTTTGCGTTTGCGTTGCCCAGAGCTGCCAGATGTGGGTGGGGAAGTCCAAGAGTTCTGCTGCTTCCCAGTGGCTGAATCTGCAACTACAGACAAACACAGGTTTGCTGGTCTCCCTGCTCCTCCAGGACAGAATGGTTTTGTTGAAAGACATCATGTTTCCTGTGTGTGAGTGGCCTGCAAGTATCTGCAATGTTATTTGAAAGGTGGACACAACTGCTTGGGGGATGGGAGTGACCCTGAGCCCCACATGAGCTCATCACCTACCAGTCCTTGCATTCTGCACTGGATTGTGTCTGCTTTTCTCTCTTCTCACACTAAGGATCTACTAAGGGCTGGATTATCTTCCATGCCCCAGAAAGAGCTCTGTTAACTTCAGTGGTGTTAACTTCCACTGCAGATGCCACCCTCAGCCCACATGGCTTCTCTACTTACCCTTTTCTCTTGGGGACTCCTTGTCTGTTACCAAGGGAGCTGAAGAACTGGAAGGGTGACACGGCTCTTCCTCTCTGTGGGGATGGTGAAAAGGCTAGATTTTGTTTGGGAAGACTACCAGGAGTGCACAGCACCTCACTGCTCACACATGGCCAACGTCTAGAAAGACCATGGCTCCCAGTCTCAGCACGTCACCCTGTCACACTTCTTATAGAACTGGAGGTGGGCAGTTGACAGAGGCCACAAGCAATTGGTCTTTAAACACAGAACTGCGAAGCTTTATTCAGAGCCTGTCAAGTCTAGGGCCCCAGACTGCATTTTCAGGCTCTAACAGCAGGTTAGTGATGGAGCTAGGAGTGAAGCTGGTGAGAAAGCAGGCCCGTGACAGACAGGGTGAAAATAAAAAAGGCTGGGTGGCATGGAGGGTCAGACACGACAGACCTGATCCCCGAGGGAGCCGAGCTCCAGTGAAGAGTGAGCTGGGGCCAGGGACCCAGGCTCCCTGCTGACCCGATCCACTCTGCACTCCACTCCCAGTGGCCTCTGCACCACTCCCACTGGAGTACGAGACAGAGAAGGGACCCCAACCATCAGTGTGCTCAGACTGCACGACAGGGGAGCAACTGTAGCAGGCACTTACTGCTCTTCTAGGGCTTGACTCTGATTTGCTCAGTCAGAGTCAATAAAAGCCCAAAAGACAATCCCTGTTAAGCCCCACTCCCCCCATCCATACAAAGTGATCAGAAGTGAATGGTGATTACCTTGTTTTCTTGGCTGGCCTCTCTGGTGTCTGGGAGCGAGAGGAAGCTGGGCTAGAAAAGGGGGACGAGGTGGGGCCACCACTCCTCTTCCACAGCTGCAAGTCAAGCAGAGTGGCACATCTAAGACTACCACTGAGAACATGACTTAGAGACATTCTGATAGACCAGCCATGGTGGAGCTCTGATTTTGAGGCCAGCCTGGTCTATATAATGAGTTCCAGGACAGCCAAAACCAAACCAAAATAAAAAAAAAAAAAAAACAACTTTTTTGAGGGGCTGGAGATATGGCTCAACAGTTAAGAAACACTTGCTGCACTTGTAGAGGGTCCAGGTTTGGCTCCCAGCACCCACATCAGGCTGCTCATAAGTACTGTAACTCTAGTGCCAGGAGATTGGATGCTTTCTGGCTTCTGTGGGTACCTGCATGCAAGTATATGGTGCACCTAAATTCACACAGACTCAAATAAGTTTTTTTTTTTTTTCCTTTTTTGAGTTCAAGTCTCACTGAATAGTCCTGGTTGAAATTCTTTATGTAGACCAGGCTAGACAAAAGCTTAGAGTATGCCACTGCACCCAACAAAATAATAATCTTTAAAGTAATGCTTGTACCCATTATATATTCCAACAATGATAATCTACAGGTATACCCTTTATTTTGCAGATTCTGACATTCTAGCAGAATAAGCTTATGCATGTTAAAAACTACAAACTGGGTGTGGTGGTGCAAGCCTGAAACCCAGTACTTGGGAGGGCAGAAGCAGAATAATCACTACAAGTTCAAGCCCAGACTGAGAACATAGCAAACTTCAGGATAGCCAGGAATCCATAATACCTTGTCTCAAAAAACAAAACCAAACAAAAAAAAGATAACTGATCTACTATGCAAGCCCATACAGCTACTAGTGTCAATGTCAATATTAATATCAAGTCTGCCTGAAAGCAAAGCTGCCTAGCTTCCCTACCCATAGATATTAACTCTAAACAAGAATGACAACTACTTCATGTTTTAAAACATGTATTAAATTCCAACTGTTTACAAATCTCATCTACACGTCAAACTGAACGAACCCTCTCAACCAAATCAGTACCACCGACTGTACTGTTGTTTTCCTGTGGTCCATCTGCAGCAACAGCTCCATTTATACCAGTCCCACAGATCGATGTTTTATCTTGTTTGCTATTTAAGGCTTTGTATTTGTTAGCCTACAGATAGATCCAATGCCAGGCAACAGAGAGTGGTCTGCATCTCTGTTCACGGCTCTGAGAGATACCTGAGAGATACCACGGGTGGAGCTGTAGGAGCTGGTGATGGCATTGCGGCTGGAGCTGGGGATGCCTCCTGTGCATGTACTAGTCAGGGAGCTCACAGAGGAGGTGCGAGACCGTTTGTTCAAGTGGTCATCTGAGCTCTGGGAAGCCAGACTTCTCTTCAGGGAGCCAGGCCTAACAGAAAGGAAAAAGACATGCTTCTGAAGGTACGTTCTAATATTTCCTTCATGGCTGCAACACAGCTTTTTGAATAAACCTGAAGAAAGCCATAATATTCTCACGACACTATCAGCAAATGACACAGGGAATGGGTAAAGCACAGCATGGGAATGCATGCAGGAATGCAGAGAGCAGAGCAAATGTGTGGGTTTGGAGGGAGGATGACATTTTGATTGTGGCTTCATGGGGAACTTCAATGTCCTTCAATAAAGCTGTTCAGAGAAAAATCAGAGTTAAGAACCAACCACTCTCTCAGCCAGGCAGTGGTGGCGCACACCTTTAATCCCAGCACTTGAGAGGCAGAGGCAGGCAATCTCAGTGAGTTTGAGGCCAGCCTGCTCTACAAAGTGAGTTCCAGGACAGTCAGGACTGTTACACAGAGAAATCCAGTCTCAAAAAACCAAACCAAACCAAACAAAAACAACAACAACAAAAAAAAAAACCAACCCTAAAAAAAGAACCAACCACTCTCCTGAGCCTCCAACCCCAAAAGGAATCTCCCCCATAATCCTCTCTGTAGGCCTGTGTTTCTACCTTTGCTACGCTATGGTCCCAGGGCAACCTGCATCAACCACAAACCAGATGACTGACACTTCAGCAAGATGTGTTTCCGTTTTCATCTGTGCATCCCGTCTGCAGCCACAGCCAGCCAGCAGTACAGCGAGCTGATACAAGGCTTCACGACAGCCTTTTACCATAGGGGAACCTATATCCCTTGTGCCCAAACTTTTTTAAAATTTTAAATTCAAATGTAGAGATATTTAGTATTTATCTTAAATTCCATGTTACATTTCTTGAACTGCAGAAGCCTTGTGATCTTGTGAACCTCCTGTGAAGGGTCAACTATAACATGTTAGTGAAGTAGATAAAGTAAAACAGAAAAGACCAATTATTGGACACGGACTTGTTTATTTATTTAGTAGTTTACTTAAAGCACTGTAAGATTTCACTTGCTACTTGGAATAGAATGACCTGGAGAAACACAAGGTTGTTGCCCTTAACAATCTGAACACAAACGCTTAGTCTGTCAATTGTAATATATGCCTTTAAAACCACCCGACTACCACATATGCTTCTGTAAAATCTCACCTGCTTATGGTTTTAGAGTATAAAATAAGAACGCAATCTGGACCTAGGAGCAAGAAAGGCCTTTCAGGAGCTGTCCTGGCTTTTGGTCCACTAGTGAATATATCTCCTCTCTTTCACTCCCACTGGTGTCAGAGTGCTTATTCCAGGAAGATTACCACAACGTTAGCACAATAGATAGAATGTCATTAAACACAGACCCTCTGTGCATCTCACTCAGATTAGCGGAAAAACATGGCAAGAGACTGGAGAGAAAATACCTAAGCACAGCAAATTAGTCAAAAAGAGTGTGAACTGGACAGGATGCAGAAAGCGAAGAGGAAAGCTGACAGCAGTAGCTGTCAAAGCGCACTTTCCCAAGCATCACCAAGGGTTTAACTTACTTGGGCACAAATGCAGCAGGGACTCCGTTGGCGACAAGGGGCTCGAATGCTGAATGCCCGCTCCCACTGCTATCATGGCGCCTGTGACAAACCACAAAGTCCCCCATTAAATACTGCGCCTGTCTTCCCAACCCTTGTAAGCATTTCCCAGACCAGCCATATAGCTCAGCAGGTAAAGGCACTTGCTGCAAGCCTGCTGACTTTCATTTGACTCTGGGAATCCTTGTACCCCACAGGTAGAAAAAGAGATTCTCATAAGCTATGCTCTGCCCTCCATCTATGAACCAACTCACACACAAACAAAATAAACAGTGTAAAGAAAATTGAAAGTATTTCTTCATATTCCTGGGACCCAGCATTACCTCTGTAGAGTATACATTTCATGCTAAACAAAAAAAAGTTTATTTCAAACCACTGGGTTCCGGAAGGTACATTACTCTAAAATTATCCTGGTTAACTAAGGAGCAAGAATGACCCTGTAATACACCTCAACGATTCAAGTACATCACAAAAAGGAAACACAGCCTGAATCAGGTTCTTGTTATTCTGTCCAAACTATACCAGAATTCATTATGTAGCCTCAGGCTATCTTTGGACTTCTAGTCCTCCTGGCACAGTACTGGGGATTACAGGTGTCAGCTACCATTCCTGGCAGATTTATCAGTTTTTAGTGGCTGATTTTGTATCAAAATATTACAAATTCAGCTGCATTATAGGTAACAGTCCACATACCCCCAGGGCTCCAGAGCTGTTAGGAAAGCTCTATACATTACACACAAGAGTGTACTCATGGGGCTGGAGAAATGGCTCAGTGGGTAAGATGCCTCAGGGATTAAGAAGGATCAGCAATTGGACCTGAGTTCAATTCCCAGCACCCACATAGCAGTTCACAACTGTCTGTAACTCCAGTTCCACAGGATTTGGCATCATCACAGAGCGATACATACAGGTAAAACCACAATATACATTAAATCTTTGAAAAAAATGTTAGAGCCTGGTAGTGGTGGCGCATACCTTTAATCCCAGAACTCGGGAAGCAGAGGCAGGTGGATCTCTGTGAGTTCGAGGCCAGCCTGGTCTACAAGAGCTAGTTCCAGGACAGATTCCAAAACTACAGTGAAACCCTGTCTCGAAAAATCAAATTAAAAAAAAAAAAAAAAAAAAAAAAAAGGAAGTGAACTGTATTAAAGCCCTTACTACCAAGCTGTCCCAAGGCTTACATTGGAGCTGGCCTCTGTACCTTCATGGAAATCAACTACATTTCCACAAATTCTCTGGAGTTCACCTGGCAAGCTCGTTTAGTACTCTCCTGACCAGTACCTTCTCTTGTTTTCCTGGCCATCAAGGGGGAGCTGGTCTTCTTCCTCCACTGTCCTTTTCTTCTTTTCTTTGAGGGCATTCAGCACAGTCTCCTTCGCACAAGGGTCCGGGACATTACTTGATGGTGAAGACAATGTTGTGTTGAGTGTCTGCTCTGGCCTATAATGAAAGATAAAATGCTAGAAACAGAATATTTTTATCTATCATGGACAGAACAGAAACCAGAAGCTAACTGACAATTGAAACCTTAACTCATATATGTGTAGAAACTATCATGATTAGTAAATCAGGCCTGGTAGCTTAGCCTGCAATGCCAACAGTGAGAAGTCAGAAGCAGGAGGATCACCCTGAGTTTGAGGCCAGCCTGAGAAACAGTCAATTTCAGGTCAGCCTGTTCTATGAATAGAGGGTGACTGAGCGCGCACACACACGTGTGTGCGTGTAGAAATGGCTCAGTGATGAAGAGCTGCACAATCACTAGGACTGTGTTCAGATCCCAGCACCCACACAATTAATTAAGGCATCTGGCATAACCTTGAAACCCCTTGTGAGCCTCAGGTTAGGGAGACACTCTGGCCTCAAGGGAGTGAGAGCAATAAAGGAAATCTGAAGCTTTCTTCTGGTCTCCACAAAGGCGCAGGTGCTTACCTGTATACACACGTTTGTATACACACACACACACACACACACACACACACACACACACACACACTCACATGGATGAACGAAGTAACTTGCTGTCCGGAGGGGCAATCCTCACAGTCACTGGGCTACACACCATTCTTGAGTTCCGTGCAGACAGTACAGCCTTCTTGTGACCACCATTCCAGCACACCGTTGGCAGTGCCCCAAGCAAGGAGTACTGGGCCTGCTGAATGGGATAGCGTCTTCGGGGTGTTATAACGAACCGACTGGATAAAGACCCACACTCTCTGTAGGGAATAAGAGACACATGCTGGAACCAGAGTCTTAAAGGAACACCTAATTCAACGGACTGTAGAAACAGAGGCATTAACACTTCCTTTCTAGAGATATCAACCTCTCTCTCATTTATTTTTAGCAGTGACAAAACTCAGGGGTGTATGCATGCTAGACAAAGCCCTCTGCCACTGACAAGGCAGATCTCCAATTATTCTAAGCAACAGGGAACACGGCATATGGACGACAAACTTCTCCCATTCCATCCGAGGGCAGAAAAGATCAGCTGCTTAATGGCTGTCTCTACCATGGTCTTCAACAAAGAGGGAACCTGGAAACCTTGCCCACACAGGTACTTCAGAAGCACATGCAGATGGGCTGTGTAGGGATAATTCTGTCCAATTTGTCTGCACAACATAGCTGGAGCCAAACATGAATAGGTATTCATCACCGCAACTGAACACATGTCTCAGGGCCAGTGACATGGCTGAGTGGGTAGAGGTGCTTGCTGCCGAAAGCCTGATGACGTGAGATCAATCTCAGGGGCCCACACGGTGAAAGGAGAAAAACAAGCAAACAAACAAACACACAAACAAGCTTCATCCAGAATCTAGGCTGACTGCAGTACAGCGCACCTGGAACCCCAGCATCGTGGAGGTGCGAGCAGGAGGGTCAACAGGCCAAAGTCATCCTCACCTACAGATTGTGTTCATGGAACAACGTGAGCTACAAGAGATCGGCATCTCAGAAAAACTAAAACCAAAGGCTAGGCAATGAATGGGCAGTGTTTGCTGCTAAGAATGAAGCTGAGGATTCGATCGCACCACAGCGCAGTAATCCTGTCCTTGAACTCCTCATCCAGAAGGTGGACGCAGGAGGATGAGGAGTTCAGGGACAGCCTCAACCAAAGAAAGGGTTAGAGATCAGCCGATCTGGACCACCAAGCATCCTACCTTAAAAAAAAAAAAAAAAGTGAAAAGACAGGAGAATAATGAAGAAAGGGAAAGAGGAGTACTAGAAAGAAAAGGAAAGGTTACATCAAAGAAAAAAGAAAAGTCGGATTTCCAGGTGGAGCCCTAGGTTAAAGGCGCAGCGACCCTAAAAAAGATCGCCATGACTTACCGGTGGGGTAGCCGCCGGGAGGGTCGTAAAAGCGGGGTGGGAAGCGCGGGATAGACATGGTGGACTCGCTGGGCCGCCGACGCGGGCGGCGGGGAACGTGAGGGTGGGCGGCGGCCCGGCCTGTCCCGAGGGTCCTGCGCCACGGCAGGCTGGGGAGGGCCGGGCTTGCCCAGGTAGCTGCCCATAAGTAAGAGCTCAGCGGGGTCGGGGCCTCCAAGCGGGCTGCGGGGCTCACAGAGGCTGCCGTTGACCGCCGACTTAGCCGGAGGCGGCGAAGCAGTGAGCGCGGGTCGCGGGTGGCGGCGCGAGTCGCGCACGAACGACGACAGGCCCCGTGGGCCGCGGGGCTCGCGACTCAGGCCCCACCAGGCCGCGCTCGCCCCCACGGCCAGCCAGGCCAACGCGGCCGCCGCTGGCACTAGGTAGAGCGCGAGGCCGAGCAACGCTAGGCCGAGTGCCGCGGCGCCCGCCGGTCCTCCGCAGCCGCGGGCGCGGCCCCGACCCTCCCGTACACCCAATGGGGGCCGCGACCGCTCGACTCCGCCAGCCGCGGCTGCCGCCGGAGACATCGCGGCTCCGCGCCGCGGAGCGGACTTAAATATCCCAGGGTACACCGCGCCGCGCGCCGCCGCTTACGTCACTCTCCCCGACGCGGCGCGCCGGGTGAAAAGGGGAAACGCTGCGGCGTGGCGAACGAGGCGCGAGAGGCTTGTTTTGAAAAATTACGGTTTGGGTAGGCGTTGTTGACCTTTAATCCCAGCACCCAGGAGGCAGAAGCAGGAGGATGTCTGTGAGCTCGAGGCCAGCCTGGTTCACAAAGAAAGTTCCAGGACAGCCAGGGCTACGTAGAGACTTAAACCCTGTCTCAAAACGTAACGAAAAGCCAGGGCGGTGGGCAATGCACGCCTTCAATCCCAGTACGTGGGAGACAGAGGTAGGAGAATTTCTGAATTTGAGGCCAGCCTGAACTACACGATGAGTTCCAGGACAGCCAGGCATACACAGAGAAACCCTTTCTCAACAAAACAAAACAAACAAAAAACCAAAAACCAAAAAAAAAAAAAAAAAAAAAACCCCAACCAAGAACAAAAACACAACAAAAGAAACCAAAACAAAACCATCTGACATACTGTTCTGACACTGAGGTTGAGGAAGAGCCGCATTGGAAATCAAGGCAGTAGCCGGGCATTGGTGGCGCACGCCTTTAACCCCAGCATTTGGGAGGTAGAGGCAGGCAGATCTCTGTGAGTTCGAAGCCAGCCTGGTCTACAAGAGCTAGTTCCAGGACAGGCTCCAACGCTCCAGAGAAACCCTGTCTTGAAAAACAAAACAGAAAGAAAAAAAAGAGAAAAAAGAAAAAATCAAGGCAATGAGCCTGTTGGCATTTGCCTGTAATCCTCGCATTTGGGAGGTAAAGGCAGAAGTTGGATTGTGGGTTCTAGGCCAATCTGGGCTAGTTAGACTCCTGTCTCAAACAAAACAAAACCGTTCCTATCAATCAGACTAGCCTGGGGTGCATAGTGAAATCCTGTGTGGAAAACGTCAATCAGATGGACGGGGCAGATGGGGCAGACGGGTGCCCCGATGCTGCAGAGGAACTTTGGGTGACTGTCCAGGCAGCCAGCTGTTTCTGTCATTACATTTTTCGGAAGTCGCTTGCTTGTCCTTCCTGCTTACTCAGTTAATGTTATTTCCTTCTTGGGTCTCTGAGGGAGTCGAAGACTAGAGAGTTATAGTTTTCTTTCTTACCTGGTGCAGAAAGCAAGTTATAATGGAAAGTAAATTTACAAGACTTTGGACTCACCAAGATAGGATAGATATGGAGTATTTTCTCTGAATTTGTCAAATGCAAATGGACTAGACATTGTTGATGTATTTATTGCCTATATATATTGTATATAGTTATTTTACTTATTGTGTATAGTTTTTCTTATAATAGTTACAGCCCTTTTAAATTTTTAGACAAAAAGGGGAAATGTAATGATATTTCATTTGTATTTTAATAAATAAACTTGCCTGAATATTAGAGAGTAAAACAGTCCCACTGGTCAGCCTTACAGACCAGGCAGTGGTAACATACACTTTTAATCCCAGTAGCCACACTAGTTTGCCATAGAAACTGGGTGGTGCACGCCTTCAATTCCAGCCCTAGAGAGGATTCTAAAACAGGAGGAGACAGCTTTCAGACTCAGTCTCATTCTGAGGTTTCCTGGAGGCAGAATTTTTGGACTAGGTTGAGGTAAGAGCTGGTGGCTTTTTTTGGTCTTCAGGTTGAACCCCAATATCTGTTTTTATTAATCGTGCTTCACCCAGAGTTTACCAATTTGGCTTGGCTGGTCAAAAAGACTCAAGCTCTGTTTGTGTCTACTTCTGTGCTGGGATGATAGGGACTTGCTACTCTGCCCAGGTTTTTTTTTTGTTTGTTTTGTTTTGTTTTCTGATTTCAAGATAAGGTTTATCCGTGTGACAGTCCTTGCTATCCTGGAACTTGATTTGTAGGCCAGGCTGGCCTTGAACTCACAGAGATCTGCCTGCCTCTGCCTCCTGAGTGCTGGGATTAAAGTGTGCTCCACCACAGCAAGCTATTGTGCTCAGGGTTTTACGCTCGTGCTGGAGCTCTAAGATTAGGTCCTGTGCTTGCACAGAAAACACTATATCAGTAAAGCCATCTTCCCAACCCACATTTTTCTTTTGGGGATCGTTGGGGGCGATTGAAAGCTGATTCTCCCAATCAAGAGGCAAGGTAAAGCCAGGCATGGGGAGAGAAGGCAAGATGGACAAGAGAGAAGGTGGTTGGGAGGGAGAGGAAGGGGGTCGGAGTTCAGAGGCAATGCACGTTATTTAGTTTTTAATGAATACTAGCTGAACTGGTAAATGCCAGTGAGTAAAGCCAAGAGACAGGCTGGTCCTCCTCAACAGGAGTTTTCTTAGTTTCTCAGGTGGAATCCAGGGGAGCTTTATTGCCTAGCTGCCACTAGAGGGCAGTCCCGGGCTTTTCTGTAAAGGCACACCCAGCCTTACCTGTCAAGCTTTACCTAGGTCTCAGGAAGTCTCTAAAGCACTGTCTAAAGGACACAAGACCAAGCTACCTGAGGCTTGTATTTGTCCTTTGAAAATTTTGGTTAACAAAATAGCAAAATGGATCAAGTCTGCTTGGAACTTGCAACCTACTCCTTCAGTCGTTTCAGGGAGTGGTGTGGGGTGGGATGGAGTGGGGTGAGCCGAACCCACTGTACCTACTCAAGAGTTAGAGCCAGGAGGATGAACAGTGCAAGGCCATCCTTACCTATTGAGTATTCCATTACAGCCTGGATTACAGGAGACCCTGTCCTACCCCCAAAAGGGGAGAGGTTGGAGAGATGGCTCAGTAGGTATGCTGGTTGATTTATGTCAGCTTGACATAAATGAAATATCTAGGAAGAGAAACCTTAACTGGAAAAATCCCTCCTTTTTTTTTTCTCCCGAGACCAGGTTTCTCTCTTTAGCTTTGGAGCCTGTCCTGGAACTTAACTCTGACGACCAGGCTGGCCTGCAAACGCACTGAGATCCACCTGCCTCTGCCTCCCAAGTGCTGGGATTAAAGGCATGCACCACCACTGCCCAGCACCTATAGGCAACTCTTAGATCATTTTCTGGTTAATGATAGATGTGGGAGGGGACCAGACCGTGTGGGTGGTGCCACGTCTGGGTAGGTGGTCCCAAGTGTGTATAAATAGCTAAGCAAGCTATTGAGGAGCAAGCCAATAAACAGCTGCCGTAGTCTTTCATGGTCTCTGCTTCAGTTCCTGCCTCCAGGTTCTTGCCCTGACTCCCTTCCTTGATGGCCCATGATGTGGAAGGACAAGCCAAATCCACCCTTCCTCCCCAAGCTGCTTTTGGTCATGTTTTGCTTTTGTTTTTATCATGGCAGCAGAAACCCAGCCTAATAGGTAAATCACTTGCTTCACTTAAATCTCTAGGACCCATATTAAAAGCCAGGGGCAGCCGGGCAGTAGTGGTGCACGCCTTTAGTCCCGGGACTCGGGAGGCAGAAGCAGGTGGAGATCTGCTAGTTGGAGGCCAGCCTGGTCTACAAGAGCTAGTTCCAGGATAGTTTCAAAGCTACAGAGAAACCCTGTCTTAAAAAAAAAAAAGCCAGGGGCAGCTGGGCATGTGGCACACGCCGTTGATCCTGATATTCCAGAAGCAGAGGCAGGAGGACCACTGAGTTTGAGGGCAGTCTGGTCTCCATAGTGAGCTCCAGGACAGCTGGAACTATGGCGACTCTGTCTCAAAATACAAACAAAAAAATCCAGTTGTGTGTCCTTGTAACCCCAGTGATGGTGAGATGGGAGACAAAAATGAGGACCCAAGAGCCAGTGAGAGTGGAACAGCAGGAAAAGATGCTTTGCTGCTAAGCCTAGCCAAGACTAAAGACAAAGAGTGGAAGGTGCTGGAAGAATGGTAGTGAAGGCTATCCCCTAATCTCCACACGCAAGATGCGTGTGTGCGCATGAGTACCCTCGTACATACTGTAGTTCCCCACATATACCTTCCCATATGTGCACACGGAAAGGAAAGTAGGGAAGGAGGCCGTGAGATGGCTCTGTGGCTTAAGGCGCTTGCTTTGAAACTTGATGACCTGAGCTCCACCCCCAGGACCCACTTGGTGGAAGCAGAGAACTGATTCTTGCAAGTTGTCCTCTGACCTCCACCTGTACTTCATGGTGCATGCACCATACACAACACACATATGCATGCGCCATGCACAATACACATGCATATGTTCATGCACATACACACACGTGCATGTGTTCATGCACATACTCACATGTGCACAAACTCCATCAAGAAATTTAAAATACTACAAGAAATTTGTTTGTACAAAGTTTGCAGACATTTCTTGCATGTTCCTCAGTATTCAGTCTCTACATTCTGATCCAAAGATAATATTGTCTGTGTCTTCAGAAAGCCCACGGACCAGTGAGGAGTAACACACGTGTGGGTAAGCTCAACTGACTGAAAGAAAAGGCCATACAAGGCAGAGTGGAGTCACCGAGGAAACGGCCAGGACTCTGGGACAGGGTGTGGCTTCACAGTGGTGACGGTTAGGCTCAATCTAAAAGACGAGTAGATTTTTCAAGAAAGAAGAAGCAGGATCAAGAAAATAAGGAGGCAAACTCTGAGGGGCAGTACACACCTGCCATCCCAGCAGGCCTGAGGATTAGAAGGTTAAAAAAAAAAGACAGGACTGGGTGGTGGTGGTGCAGGCCTTTAATCCCAGCCCTCCGGAGGCAGAGGCAAGAGGCTGTCTGAGTTTAAGGCCAGCCTGGTCTACAGAGTGAGTTCTAGGATACCAGGATCACATAAATATCTTTAAAAAAGAAAAAGAAAACAAGCCAGGCAGTGTGAGTTCGAGGCCAGCCTAATCTACAGAGCGTGTTCCAGGACAGCTAGGGCTAAAACCAAAAATAAAATAAAAATAAAATAAAAACAAACAAACAAAAAAAAAAAAAAACCAAACCCAAACCAAAACAAATGTAGAGAGCTCAAGTCTAATAGTTGGGTTTTTTTTTTTTTTTTGGTTGTTTTTCTGGTTTTTCGAAACAGGGTTTCTCTAACAGTCCTAGCTGTGTTGGAACTAACTCTTGTAGACCAGGCTGGTCTTGAACTCACAAAGATCTGCCTGTCTCTGCATCCCAAGTGCTGGGATTACAGGTATGTGCAACCACAGCCTGGCTGTATCTGCTAAATTGTTAATAAGTGTTGGAAGACAGTACTGGTTAAAGTAACCCTTTTTGGATTGTGTGTGTGCTTGTGTGTGTGTGTGTGTGTGTGTAACTAATGCTAAATTGTGCTCCAGTCCTGACTCCGACTCTTGACATGAAAACAGACTCCTGAATCCCAGGCCCCACAGAGAAGTAGTGCTGTCAGTCACTGAGTTGAAAGCAGATTGCAGGGTAGGGGCCCGATAGATGGCGTAAGTGGTAACTCTGTACCATGTGAATCTGATGACCTTGCTTGGATTTCCTAGGACCCACACAAAGGTAGAAGAGAACCAACTCCACAAAGTTGTCCTCTGACCTAACATACACACATACCTGGGAACGTATACCCCCATACCTATGTCACGCGCACACGCGTGTATACACACACACACAATGATAATGTTTGCATTTTTTGAGACAGGGTTTTTCTGCATAACAATCCTCCCTATGTAGACCAGGCTGGCCTCGAATTTAGAGCTCCACCTGCCTCTGCCTCCCAAGTGCTGTAGTTAAAGGTGTGGGCACCTACACCCAGGATACATCTTTTAAAAAGAAGGCAGTTGTGTGATGGCCTTTTGCTGTGGACTTGCTGGCTCTCCCCACTTGCCTTGTGTGGTTGCTAGGCCTTGTTCAGCCTCCCTCCATTCAGGGTTTCCTGGGACAGCTGAAGGGAGCAGGTAGAGGTGGGGGGGGGGGCCCATTGCACCATGGTTCTCTCCAGGCTTCTCTTACTTTGGTGATGAGTGGGCAGGTTTGTTTTTTAATTTTTCTCAATTGTTTTGAATGTTAGTTTTATTTTTGTGTGTATGTGGGTGCTTTGCCTGCCTGTATGTATTGCATCATGTGCATGCCTGGTGCCAGAGGAGGTGAGGAGAGGACATTGGACCTCCTAGAACTGAAGTTATGGGTGGCTTCGAATTGTCTGTCATGTGGATGCTGAGAATCACTCCTGGGCCCTCTGCAAGAACACGTGCTCTTAACTGCTGAGCCATCTCTTCAGTCCCGCTTTTAGGGTGTTTGTTTGTTTATTTGTTTTTCAGGACAGTTTCTCTGTGTAACAGTTCCGGCTGTCATGAAAGTCACTCTGTAGACCAGGCTGGCCTCAAACTCACAGAGATCTGCCTGCCTTTACCTCCTGCATGCTGGGATTAAAGGCGTGCATCACCACCGACCAGCGTTTTTAGTTTTTTTGAGACAGGGTCCAGTGTAGCTCGGGCTAGCTTCAGTGTGTAGCTGAGGTGGCCTTGACTTTCTGACCCGCTGCTGCTACCTCCCAGGTACTGGGGTCACAGGTATGCAGGCCACCACACCCAGATTCCAATTTGATTTTATCTTCTGGGACAGGCACCAATTTGCTTGCAACTTTGTCACAGAGAGAGGTTTGAAAGGTACAAGGAAGGCTGCTCCTGTGTCCCCCCAGCCTCCTGTTCTGAGCCACTGGCTATTCCAGCACAGGGGTGGCTGTGATGGCCTTCAATTGTGATGTCGCCTCTGGCTTCTTCAAAAGGTAAACTTGGTTGGCTGTGGGCTCACACACAGGTAGGTGAGTCAGATTCCTGTCGCCTGAAGTTTGAATATGAAATTCCCATCCATTGGCCAGTGTGCAGTGATCCACACTTAAAATCCTAACACTTGGGAGGTGGAGACCAGGAAGGTCAGAAGTTCAAGGTCATCCTCGGTTACCTAGTTGAGTTTGAGGCCAGACTTATATACAGGAACAGAAGGACCCTGTCTGAAAACTCAACTGTGAAGAAGTAACTAAGATACTCTCAGATAAACAAGTCAAGGAAATGTTTTGATAGTGTAACAAGTCTTAGAAACTGCTTTTGCTACAAAGCACAGACTCCTCACAACTAAGAGTAGGCAAGGGGCCACGAGACGGATGGCTTAGCAATGAAAGTGCTCAACTGGCCTGGTGACCTGAGTTCAGTCCCCCATGAAGGAAGGCAACAACCAACTCCTGAAAGTTGTCTTCTGTCTCCCACGCTGGCGATTGACAGTCAGGTGACTTCACTCACAGGCGTCTCTTTCACACACCTCTCCTTCCCTCCCTCCCTCCTTCCCTCTCTCCCTCTCTGTGTCTCTCTGTGTCTCTCTGTGTCTCTCTGTCTCTCTCTCTCTCTCTCTCTCTCTCTCTCTCACACACACACGCACATATATTTTTTAAAAATAGAAGCAGGCAGCAGGTGTGGTGGCGCACACCTTTAATCCCAGCTCTTGCAAGGCAGGGGCAGGTGGATCTCTTTGTTTGAGACCAGGACAGTCAGGGCTACATAGAGAAATCGTGCCTTCAAAAACCAAAAAACAAGAACAAATCAAGCTGAAAACCAGATACCCCTGTATCCCTGCCCTCATTTTGCGCCTGTTTCCCTTATTTCCTCTGCACATAGGCTGTCAATCATTCAAGGTGATGTTTGTACCACTCCCCTCAGAGGCTGAACTGGGGCATCTAAATGTTAAGTTTATAGTGTCCCAGACCCCTGAAAAACTGGGAACCACCTTGTACTCCGCGTAGCTGAGCTTCCAAGGATTACCACCAGAGGGCACTGGTTCACCATCAAGAAGGCGCACAGAGCAGGCGCAGGATCCTTCTTAGAACCTGCTTGTCCCCTCAAGCAGTAAGGACTTCTTTTTTTGTTTTGTTTTTTGTTTTTCAAGACAGGGTTCTCTGTATTTTGGAATCTGTTCTGGAACTAGCTCTAGTAGAACCAGGCCTGGCCTTGACTCACAGAGATCCGCCTCCCGGGTACTGGGATTAAAGGCATGTGCCACCACCGCCCAGCTAGGCAGTAAGGACTTTTTGGGGCCACTTTGCAGAAGCAGAACTCAGAGATCAACTGGACTCCACCCTGCTTAATTACACATAGCTGTCTACCCTGGCCCCTCCAAACCCTAAAGCTCAAGTCCCCAAATATGGACAAGGGGTCACTAGACTCATTTAACTATACCCTATTTTAACAGTTAAAATAAATAGAATAAATAAAATAAATAGATTTGTTTATTATGCATGCACACATTCAAATGAGTGGTTTTTTCAAGGCAGGTTTTTTTTCTGTGTAACCCTGGCTGTCCTGAGACTCACTCTGTAGACCAGGCTGTCCTCAGAGATCCGAATGCTTCTGTCTCCTGAGTGCAGGGATAAAAGGCATGTGCCACCACTGACCGATATATTGTTCATTTTTTAAAAGACAGGGCCTCACCCTATTGCCTTAGCTGACCTGGAGCTCACAGAGATCCTCCTGCTTCTGCCTCCCGAATGCTGGGATGGAAGGGTGTGCACCACATGCCCAGGTTCAGATGTAAATACAAAAAGAAGCATGCCTAACAGAGTGGCCAGATCCAGGTGTGGTCCCCACCATCATTGTCTTCAACTACCCACGGCATTGTCACCTGACGAGCTGCCAGGACTGTGTGAATTCTGTTCCTGGAAGATCAGAGCTATTCTTCCGTGCAATCTCCTAGACGAGGTTGGGATTTCTCAGAGCTCAGACTCCTTCCTGGCAAGCCCGGCATTCTCCCCTCCTCCACAGTAACTTAAAGGTGCTGTGGCTGTGGGATGATCCTTCTGTATGTTGGGAATGTGTATTACTCCCATTGGTTAATAATAAAGGGCTATTTGGTTTATGGCAAGGCAGATAAGGTTAGGTGGAACAATCAGATTGAGGACTTGGATGAAGAGGGGCGGAATGAGGAACAGGCAAGTCTGTCACCCAAGAAGCAAAATTCCAGAGTACCAGTAAAGCCACGGCCATGTGGCAATACATAGATGAATAGAAATGGGTTAATTTAAATGTAACAGTTAGCTGGTAATAAGCCTGAACTATAGGCAGAACATTCTGTATTAATATAAGCTTCTGTGTGTTTATTTGAGATGGGGTGGTCTGGACAAAAGAAAAGCTCCATCTCAGTTTACAATAAGATTTGATGAGTCATCTACTTATGTATTTATTTTAGATTTATTTCTAGTGTTTTGCTTACATGCATGTACATGCCTGGTGCCCAAAGAGATCAAAAGAGGGCAGCAGAGCTCCTGGAACCGGAGCTACAGATGGTTGTGAGGCACCACATGGGTGCTGGGAACTGAACCCAGGTCCTCTGAAAGAGCAGCAAGTGCTCATGAACACTGAGATATCTCTGCAGGCCCCTGGTTTGTCTTTTAGTGTTCAGCACTTCCTGCAACTACATGAAAACTCTATTAAGTTCTTTAGTTTTAGTCCCAGCACTTGCAATGGCCAGGAATAGCTGATGGTTAGTCTTTTTAAAAGACATTTTATACCTTTTCATTTTTCTCTCAGTATAGTGCATTTTACAGGTTTAGTTTAATACTTTACATGTAAGCAGCTTTTTTTGCCTTCATGTATGTATGCATACACACACTTATGCCTGGTGCTCGTGAAGGTCAGGAGAGTGCCTCAGATCCCCCTGGGGACTGGTTACTGCACTGGTTGTGAGCCTCATGTGGGTGCTGGGGATCTAATCTGCTACAAGAGCAAGTCCATGGCTTAAACGGCTGAGCCAAATCTTCACCTCTGAGAATATTACCTTGAATTATTATTTTTTGAGACAAGGTCTTACTATATATAATCTTGGCTGTCCTAGAACTTGCTGTGTAGACTAGTTTGACCTTGAACTCAAAGAGATTCTCCTGCCTCTGCCCTTTTAGTGCTAGGAATAAAGGTTTGTGCCAACCATGCTCAGCCTGCTCACCATCTTAAAGAAAACAAAATCAAACAAAAAGATTTGTTTTTGTTTTTTTTAGATAGGGTTTCTCCAGTTAGCTTTGAAGCCTATCCTGGAACTTGCTCGGTAGACCAGGCTGGCCTCGAACTCACAGCGAACTGCTTTTGTCTCTGAGTGCTGGGATTAAAGGCATTTGCCATCATGACTCCTGCAATCATTTTTTGTTTGTTTTGAATTTTTTTTCAGATTGCTTTACTATTTAGCCCAGGTCTGCATTGAACTTCAGAACCTCTGACTCAGCTTCCTCAGTGCTAAGATTGTATGCCTTCTTTACCACCATGACTACCTGTTTTTGTTTTGTTTGCTTTTGTTTTTGCTTGTCCTCTCTTAAAAAGATTTCTTTTATTTTAATTTTAGATTTATTTATTAAGTATACAGTATTCTGACAGAAGAGGGAGTCTGATCTCATTACAGATGGTTGAGAGTCATCATGTAGTTGCCGGGAATTGAACTCAGGACCTTTGGAAGAACAGCCAATGCTCTTAACTGCTAAGCCATCTCTCCAGCCTTTACTTTTTTAGTGGTGGTGGTGGTGGTGGTGGTGGTGGTGTGGTGGTGGTGGTGGTGGTGGTGGTGGTGGTGGTGGTGGTGGTGGTGGTGGAGGTGGTGGTGGTGGTGGTGGTGGGTGTGTGTGTGTGTGTGTGTGTGTGTGTGTAGATATATGTTTGAGTAGAAGTGCCTGAAGACATCCAAAAACAGGTGTCCAATTCCCTGGATATGGAGGATGTGAGCGTCCTGACTTGGGTGCTGGGAACCAAATTTAGGTCCTCTGCAATGGGGAATAGTTAAGCCATCTCATCAGCCCCAATTTTTTTTTTTTTTTGACACGGTCTCTTGTAGCTTAGGTAGGTCGCAAACTGTCTATATAGCTGAAGCTGCCCTTGAATTCCTGATGCTGCCTCCACTTCCAAGTGCTAGGCTCATAAGCATGTTTGACTCCCAGGCCAAATCCTGACAGGGTTCCAGGTGTCCCTCGCGGCCTTGAACTTTTGGTTCAGTGTCTCTGTTTCCTCAGTGCTGGGATTAATGGCAGGCACCAGTACCCGGGCCTGAAATCTGCCTTTTTATTGTGATGTGTTCCTTACAAAACCAGTCACATGACGCTTGCTACCCATCAAGGCATCTATGTGGACTGTTGCTGACCCACCCACAGCTGAACTTGACTGGCAGGGAAGCCTTAGAAGGCCCGAGGGTTGCAGCAGGGACTTACCGGACCACACCATGTCCAGGCGGGTTCACATGGACAGTAGACTTGTGCCAGCCGCCCTGGGCCAGCGCAGCCCGGAGCGCTAATCAACACGAAAGTCCAAGAAAGCAGAGACCTCACGGTCCCAACACGTACTGAGCGCCTCTTACATCACTACAGAGCAGCTCCTGCCGGAGAAGCGCCAAAGGCAATCGGTTGCCAGGCAACAAGGCAGCAGCTCCCAGCTCCCAATCAGCCGCCAGCTTTCGACTGAGAGCGGGGAAAAGGAGATGCATGTGGTTTGAGATTTCTAAGTACAGTTTGTTTTCTTTACTCTTATTTATTTTCTTCTTGTTTCCTTCCTCTTCCTTTTCTTTCCCCAAAGTCCCTTTCCCTTACTCCACCTCCTTTCTCCTTCCTGTCCTTTCCCGATCCCCTTTCCTACCCTTCAGGCATGCTGAATTGGCCCAACAAACAGTAAGGGTAGAAAGAAGCCAGCTAGCGTGTGCCCCTCCATCTACCCCAGCGAGTGTGTCTCTTGCTGCAGCTGAAGCCTTGGGCATTAGACCCTAACTTCTCCAGATTGACGGTGGCTGGATCATCCGTTCCTCTTAGGAATTTTTTTAAAAGATTTATTTATTATGTATACAGTGTTCTATCTGCATGCATGTCTGCAGGACAGAAGAGGGCACCAGATCTCATTACAGATGGTTGTGAGCCACCATGTGGTTGCTGGGAATTGAACTCAGGACCTCTGGAAGAGTAGCCAGTGCTCTTAACCACAGAACCATCTCTCCAACCCTCTTATGATTTTTAGTAAGTACAAAGCAATGTTTCTTTTCTTTTTTTTTTTTTTAAAAAGTGGTTTTTGAAGTAGCTTCACTTAGCCCAGGCTGGCCTTGAACTTCTCATCTTCCTGCCTCTATCTCTTAAGGGCAGGGCTGAGGTTGCAGCCATATGCCACCTGGCTAGTTTTATGAAATGCTAAGAAGCCCATGGCTTTGAGCATGCTAGGCGAGCATTCTTCAACCATGCTGCAGCCCTTTTCTAGGGTATTGAAGCGGAGGTCTATGTAGTCCAAACTGGTCTCAAACGTGTCATCCTCCTGCCTGTTTCCCAAAGTCAGAATGACAGGTGCACACAATCTAGACCTGCTTCCTTACCACCCGCATCTTCTGCAGTGCTGCAGAGAACCCACAGCTCTGTGCTTGGCAGGCAAGCACTCAGCCTTTGAACTACACCTTACAAACTGTGGTAGTTTGACTATAAATGGCCCCCGAGAGGCCCATAGGGAGTGTCAATATTAGGTGTGACCTTGTTGGAGGAAGGGTGCCACAGGGGTGGCTGGCCTTTGAGGTCTCAGAAGTTCAAGTTTTCTGCTGCCCACAAATCCAGTTGTGGAACTCTCAGCCACCCCTCCAGCGCCCCTCTGCATGCATACCGCTATACCTCCTGCCACAATCATGGACTAAACTTCTGAACTGCAAGCCAGCCCCAATAAAATGTCTTTCTTTATAAGAGTTGCTGTGGTCATGGTGTCTCTTCACGGCAATAGAAACCCCCTAAGACACAAACTGGTTTCTTTAACTAATCGTAATTTTTAAATTTGTGTGTATATGCTTAGCTGCAGAAACTAAGAGTGCAGGATCTCCTGGAGCTGGACTTACAGGGAGTGTGAGCTACCTGGTGTAGGTGCTGGGAGCCGAACCCAGGTCCTCTGGAAGAGCAGCAAGTATTCTTAAGCACTATGCCGTCTCTCCAGCCACTTTGTGTATTTATAAATTTTTTTTTTAATTTTAAAAAGGAAGCAAGTTGGGTGTGGTGGTTCATGCCCTTAATCCTGACATTCAGAAGGCAGGAGGAGGATCTCCAAATTCAAGGCCAGCCTGGCCTACAGAACTAGTTCCAGGACAGCCAAGGCTACACAGAGAAACAAAGCAAAAAAAAAAAAAAAAAAAAAAGGTATATCTTATGGGTATGTGTGTGCTCGAGTATATGCATGTGTACTACATATGTGTAGGAGCCTGAGGTCAATGGTTGGTGTTTGGATACCTGGGCACTGGAGTTAAGGTGGCAGTGAGCCGTCGTGTGGAGCCCATGAATCTCAGAAGTCAGAAACAAGACAACGGAGCCCAATCCTCAGGGCCACTCTGTCACCCCTTGCTCATCACTGTTCTCCATGGCTAGGCTGACATCTTTATTGGAAAAGTTGAAAACACAGTTGCAATGTATTATACAAAGAAAGGTTCTCATTCCATAACAAAAGTACTGTTGGGAAGAGACAAGAGCTGGTGGCCACCTGCCCTGGGAAGGTAGGCACGCAGTGAAAAGCGAAATTCACTGATAGGAACTGTTCCAATGGAAAACTGTGGAAAAGGTGAAAAACAGAAGGGGGGCATAAACGACCAAAAAACAACCCCATCCCTGCAAGTTTGAGAGTCTGTTATAAGCTTGAGACATTTAGGTTATCACCAAGATTTAGTGGGATTCCTCGGTTTGTCCCTAGAATGCTAATCAGTTTAACTTAGGGTCTTCAAACCTGAGGTAGTTGAGGGTCACCTGAAAAAATGTCCTGGAAGGATCTATATGCTTGGAACTGGATCCAGCCCCATCTAACCAGCCGTTTCTGGCTTTGGCTACTGGGAGAGGAGGCTCTCCACCAATGTGGTGGCCAGTCCTGTGTGGGCTGGACCTGCGGGACAAGAATGGCCAACAGCTGTTCTGGATCGCTGTTGATGGCTTCCATCAGACAGTGTGGTCTCTGGGAACCCGAGAGGTGGAGACAGGGCAAAGCCACTCTGTGTGGAAGGCCAATATGGAGGGTCCAAGATGGCAGAGAGAGGGCAAAGCTGCTCTGGTGGGAGGATGATCAAGATCATGGCGGATGGCAAGGCCACTCTTATTGGCAGGCCAGTGTTGGGCCAAAGGCTTGCTTTATAGCAAGGTTCTCAGAGATCTGGAAAGGCAACAGTGTAGCTTGACTTTTGCCAGCTATCAAACATTAGGGTTATGCTGGGCGGTGGTGGCAAGATCTCTGTAAGCTCGAGGCTAGTCTAGTCTACACAATGAGCTCCAGGACAGCCAGGGCTACACAGAGAAACCCTATCTCAACCCCCCACCCCTCAAATGAGAGTTAAATGGTGCCGGAGACCCTCCTACAACCAAGTCGCTGACAAAGAAGTGAAAGCTTCCCTAGACACAAGATGAGAACCAACTCCTAAGGTGAGAGAGGTCACAGCAGACTAAGGTGACGGGTGCTCGTGACCTCAAGTTACCTGGTCGAAAGCCTGGTGTCTGACTCATCAGCCACCCCTGTTCTGAGACAGGACACCCTGGAGGTGTGTGACTCTCCCAGCTATGGGGTTGAGGGCACATACATAGGCTGGATTCTAGGAACAGCGTTGTGGGTCAGGACAGTCAACAAGCCAGTTAGGTTACAGTCCTAATTTATTCTTCGGTATTTTTGAAGATAAGGTCTCAGCATATAGTCCAGGCTAGACCTGAACTGAGGATCCTCCTGCCTCATATTCCCCAAGTGCTGGGATTGCAGGCATTGTACCGACAAGCCTGGTATGGTCATTTAAATTCACTGCTCAGATATGAAACTAACCCCACAAAGGCAGATCTTCCCTTGCACAGACATATCCTTAATCTTGAGGCAGTAGGAAACTACAACACCAAGACAACCACGAGACAGCTGGACTGGCGTTTATCAACCCATCAGAGCCATTATTTTGTCCAATTTCTATCTTGAAAAAATACTTTTCCTTAAGAGTCCCTTTTACTCAACGTATGTGTAAGCCACCAGTAGAGGGCGTCGGATCCCTCAGAGCTGGAGCTAGAGGTGGTTCAGGAGCACATGATGTGGGGGCTGGGGTCAGAACTGGGGTTCCCCCCCCCCGGAAGGGAAGGAAGTGAACCGCTGAGCTAACCCTTCAGCCCTCCAGGTCCCTGTGCCGAGGATCTGTCCACACTCACACAGCAGTCTTTAGTCCACGGAGCCTCAGGAGAAGTTCCTTCTGGGCCGCAAGAATTTTCAGTGTTTGGTATGTCCGGCCACTGGGTTAAAGACTCATGTTTAGGTAGCAGCAGAGCC
This sequence comes from Arvicola amphibius, assembly GCF_903992535.2. Taxonomy (NCBI): domain Eukaryota; kingdom Metazoa; phylum Chordata; class Mammalia; order Rodentia; family Cricetidae; genus Arvicola; species Arvicola amphibius. The sequence continues at coordinate 93,565,418 of NC_052056.1, forward strand.
AACAAATTATGGTCTAGGCTGAGTGAGATGGCTCACACCTTTCATCGCAACACTTGGGAGGCAGAGGAAGGGGCATCTCTTGAGTTCAAGAACAATGAAGTGCATGTAGATACTTTAAGGCCAGCCAGGGCTATTTAGTAAGACCCTATCTCAAGAAAAAAAAGTTATATATAGTTTATACACACACATAAATAATCCAATTTTATTAAATCCTTTTTTGAGACAAGGTCTCAGAATGTAGCCCAGGCTGTCCTTAATTCAGGATCGTCCTGCGCCAGTCTCCTGAATGCCAAGATTACAGGTCTGCACTACCAAGCCTGGCTAAAGAAAGGCAATTCCCGACTTGAACTACACTGAAGAGTTCTGCTAGGACGCTGAGCAGGAGGACCCTTGCACTGTTGACTACACTGAAGAGTTCTGATTGACAGGACGCTGAGCGGTAGGACCCTTGCACTGTTGACTCACCTCGTGCTGGGGCGCTTGACTGTTTCACTACTCAGGAAAAGATTAATTATTAGGGTTTTAGAAATGACAGGCATGCCATTCACTCAGAGAGCCCTGCTCTATTGCTTGTTTGATTTCCTCTTGCTGGGACCCACGTGTGTGCGTGGTTCGACGCTAGAAACAAGGGCTGACCATGCAGTGGTCACCTTTGGAAAAGTTGACCTGCGGTGAGCACATGGATTGGCTTGATGGGCACAAACGGGCCCACAATGCCACACATTGCTTGTTCTGGTCCTCGGACTCAAGAAATTCTAAGCAGAGAAACATTCTTCTGGCACCAGACTGGGCCAGTTCTACTGCAGGTCATGTGTCTCAGCAGATGTCGTCTGCATTGCTGGGAGTTCCTGGAGCGCCAGCTTAGAAAATACTTGGGGACAGAGTAGGGGTGGGTGGAACAAGAAGAAGGGGTTGATTCACAGTGATCAAACATTAGTCTCACAACCCATTGCCAGCCGTGTCCCACAGGGGACAGGTTTAAGGACGTGCTGCTGGCTGCACCTAAGCGGGACAGATCAAGAAGGAAGATGCCACCTCCCTGCTCCATCCTACAGATCAGAAGGTCACTTCATTTCAGCGGTTCCAGTTGAGAGTGGCAAATTGCTGTCCGGCTGCTCGTATCTAGGGCGGGATGCCTTCCGTCTCCATCCTGGCTTCAGGAGGAGCAAGAGTGGGGAGTGGCAGAGACGGTTGTCATAGCCAGTGGTCCCCTTCTTCCTCTTCCCTGCTTCTCTATTCTTCGGGGAACCTGCCTGCTTAGAATCCAAGGCCAGAAAATGACCAGAGATGGCTCTTTAGTTGCTCTGTGGTCTGTGAAGACTGACGGCAGAGGGGCAGGCCTAGTCAGTCACCCTTGGGCCTGACTGCTCCAAGCATCTCTGGGCAGGTGCTGCACGAAGATTGTTAGTAATAAATATGAAGAGTCCTACCCGAGCCGAGTTCTCTTATCCTACTGATGGGAGCAAGTGGGTCTGTGGAATAACTAGCACACAGAACCATCTTTTATCTGGTTCAGTAGGATGCCAGAAGCAGGCGGCTGGGAAAGGAAACCACTTCTGGTTCCCTTCTGTCCCTCTAGGGCCTTGCCTAGGTTTGATGGGAGGTGGTCCATGGCACAAGAAGTCCGCTCTGGGGGCTGTAGTGTAGTGTGGTTTCTATACTGGCACGTGATGGAGTGGTAAACCTGGTCACATGAGCTCCTAAAGAAAAATGTCACCTGCACTGCTGGGCCCCTGGCACCTTTTCTTTTTTTCTTTTCTTTTTCTTTTTTTTTTTTTTTTTTTTTAAACTCTGGTGTTCCCTGGCTTTGTGAAGGTGGACAGAGGCCCCGAGATGGCACCAGGGGTCAGACAATAAAGGCACTAGCTCTGCTTCAGACTTCAGAGGAGAGCTGTCACTCTGGGGAGTGGTCGTGACTGACAGAAGAGCTGAGATGGAGCACCAGGCCGTAGCTGAGCCGCACCCTGGTGTGTGTGTGGGGGGGCTTCCTCTCAGAAGGCTCAGAGCTCAGGGTGGGGGTGAAGGGCTGGAACCCTTTTTGGGAAAGTTGGCCGTGTGAAACTTCCCAAATATAAAACCAAAATAACAAACGACCACCCTAATAGTAAGTAGGAGGGGATCCGCTGACTGGTAAAAGTGTAGTGGAGGGGCGAGCCATGGCTCTGGCGCTCTCCGCCAGGACACTCCATCCTGTCCCTCTGACTGTGATTCAGGTGGCAGTCCGGTTTGCAATCCAGCGGAAGTTCTGATGCTCACAAGTTTGTGTGAATGACAAAATGCAAAGACTGAGGAGGGGGGGAAAAAAGAACAGGTGTCAGATGTCCCTCTCCAGCTCCCCGTGACAAGAATCCTCTCTATGCAGGACATGACCCATGAGGAAGTAGAGAGCAGGCGGGAGAGGTTGGCTGTGCCTCTGTTTTCTGTGGACCTGAGCTTGCTCATGGCCAACACTGGCCTGCCTATACGTCAGGGCCACAGGGAAGGACTCATCACGCACTCAGACAGAGGAGGAGTCATGAGGGGACACGATGGGCTTCAGCTTTTGTCAATGGAGAGGTCTGCAAGGACCTGGTGTGCCAGGGTGGGGACTGTCACAGACAGAAGGGGAACAGGGATTTACATTCTGACGTGTGGGGCGCTGGCTGGCTCTACTCTTTTTCAGGTATTGCTTCTTGAACAGTAGCCGGCGATGCTTCTGTCCCTAAAAACAAAAACAACAGAAACATTTCACAGTGGAACCTCGTGCACACATCAACTCTTCATGCCAGGCTGACCCCATGTAAGAGACCTTCAAGCTTATGACGGCCATACTTGTTTTTTAAAAAAAACCCTTTAAAAAGTGTGTGTGTGTGTGTGTGTGTATGTGTGCGCGCACGCACGCGCTGTGTTATAAGTGTCGGTGCACACACGCCAGGGTTGGAGTGTGGAAATCAGAGGGCAAGTTTTCCGGGAATTGGTTTTATCCTCCTGTGGGTTCCAGGAAGGTGGGCTGTGGTCAGATGAAGCTTTGCAGTTTTAGCTACTAAGCCATCTTCCTGGTTCCACACTGTGGTCCTTTGCAGCTCTAGAGCCAGAACCTCAGAATCCGTGTGCCTTGCCTGCCAACTCTCCACTGGCCAGTCTTCATCTACTGCAGGCTTGCTAGCAAGGCTGTGTGTGCGGTCCCAGGGGAGCCAACTTCGAGCCCCAGGACCCACCTGACAGCTCACAACTGTGCACAACAACAACAGATCAAGGTGAGTAACCGGGGAGGGTCCTGGCTGCAGCAATGAAGACACGGGTTCACCAGTCAATGTGGAAGCTTTTATAATATTCAATTTGTTTGGTTTTGGCTCTGTAGCCTAGGGTGGCTTCAAATTCCCAATCTTCCTGCCTCTGTCTCCTAAGTGTTAGGTTTACAGATGTGCACCACCCAGGTTAATGCTGAAGCTTTAAAGTTTCTTAATTCTCTACGATGTGCCCATCTTTAGGTTTAAGGGTTATTTAGGAATGGAAAGGAGAAAAGAAGACCAGAAAGTGACAGGCCAGAGGGTCCCGTTCTACTAGGGGAAGGCCTGTCTCTTCTGCGGCACCGACAGGAAGTACCCAAAGTGAGCCTACCTTCTTCCCATCCCTCGGCAACACCAGCCAGCTCGTAGTGTTTCTTCCGAAGCTCTCCTAGCTTTTGACGCTCCTTCTGTAGGTCATTTTCCAGCTCCAGAACTCTAACCTGTGGGAAAAGGGTGTGAAGAGGGTCTGCCATTGGTTTAATTCAGTTTGAAACCTTACCTTTCTGAATGTCCTACAGATGAGCTATGTTCCCACCATTGTATCTTTCCCTTGTATCTCTCAGTCTCTGTCTCTTCTGAAGTAGGAGGGATTGGATCCAGGGACTCATGTATGATAGGCAAGTACCCTACCACTGAGCCACACCCCAGCCCCTCACTGGGGGATTGTAGGTCTACCACTCCTTGGGACTTGTCTTCCTTAGACTTAATCTGGTCTCTCTGTGGCTCAGATCCCTTCTTCCATCATATCCAACCCATCTCCACAGCTTACTCAAATCCACTTAATGGATGGAGCTATCTTCCTAGCCCGAGAGGAGCCTGCTAAGGTTATAGCACAGCCCCCAGTACAATTTTTTTTTTTTTTTTTGAGACAGGATCACAGGTAGCATAGACTGGCCTTAAACCACACTGTGTCTTCACCTCCCTAGTGACAGGATTCAGGTATACAACATAATATTTAGCCTTCTCTACCTCTTTGTTCCCATTTTTAATTGTATGTGCACATATGTGTTGTGTGTGTGGGGGGGTGTGCATATTCAAGTGAGTATATAGGTGCCAAAAGAGGCCAGAAGGTGTTGGATCCCCCGAGAACTGGAGTACAGGTTTGTTGTGAGCAAATGCTCTTAACTGCTAAGCCACCTCTGAGGGGTTTTTTTAAAAGATTTATTTATTAATTATGTATATAGTATTCTGCCTGCACTGTATGCTGCAGCGTCAGAAGAGGGCACCAGATCTCATTACAGATGGTTGTGCGCCACCATGTGGTTGCTGGGAATTGAACTCAGGACCTCTGGAAAGAAACAGCCAGTGCACTTAACCTCTGAGCCACCTCTCCAGCCCACTTGTTTTTTGTTTTTGTTTTTTTTATAGATTCTTGCTCTATAGCACATATGGCCTCAAAACTCATGGCAGTCCTCTGCCTCAGTCCCCCAAGTGCTGGGATTATTACATGCATGCTCCACCACCTGGCTTCATTTTCCCGAGTTTACTCTCTTTCTCTCTGGCTTCCCCATGGGGGAATGATACTGGGGGTTGAAGTGCAGGGAAAGGAGACAGCCCCGACCTTAGGACGTGGCTTGGTTTTTCTTACCTGAGAATCCATCTCCTGGTCGCTTGATCTGGGTGAGTGTGCATGCTTGAGAAGTCCATACTGTCTGCAAGGATGGACACAGGAAGATTCCATTAAATGATGTCCAGAGCTGACATTTGCGGAGGACCCTGCGATTCCCCCCACTGCAGAGCTTGGCCTGCACTTTGCCACCATACTGTTACAAGCTGAACTGTCCCCACAGGCTCAGTTTGGAATACTTGTTCTCTATCTGTCGGTACTATTTTGGGAGGCGTGTGGAATGTTTAGAAGGCTGGGCCTGGCTGGCGGAAGTAGGTCCCCGGAAGCATGCCTTTTTTTGTGTGTTTATTAGTGTGTGTATAGGGGCATGGCAGGGGATGTTCATGTGTGTGAGGGTGCATTTAACCGTGTGGGTCCAGGAGACTGAACTTGGTTGTCAGCCTTAGTGACAAACTCTCTTTCCTAGTGAGGCATCTCATCAGTCCCCGGACGGATAGAGAATCACTATGGAACATTGCCTGGGGCACGTTTGTAGGGGAGTTCTAAACTAGGTTAACTGAAGTGGGGAAAAGCCACTGTAGAAGTAGGCAGTGATAATCCATGTGTTGGGTCCTGGAGGGAATTAAAGGGGAGGAAAATGGGAAACTAGGTGAGGTCTCCTGTAACCCCAGCACTATGGGGGCAGAGGCAGGAGGATCTCCGGGAGTTTGAGTACAGCCTGATCACATAGTGAGTTCCAGGTCAGCCAGAGGTACACAGTGAGACCCAGTTTCAAAAAAGCAACAGACAAATAGACAGACAGACAAAAAGCGAGCAATTAAGCAAGGTGAGGGTGGAGATGGGGTAAGCACCAGCATTTACCCGCCTCTGCTTCCTGATGGTGGATGCCATGTCACCAGCTGCCTCACACTCCTGCCACCCACACTCACGCCTTCCCACCACCATGGACTGTACCCTCACACTGTGAGCTGAAATAAACCCTACCTTCTTAAAATTTTTTTTTACACATTTATTAGTGTGTGTGCACATCTCACGTGCCATGCTGTGAGAGTGGAGGCCAAAGAGAGCCAGTTCTCCTATCACGTGGGTCCTGGGCATTGAACTCAGGTCATCAGACTTGGCAACAGTCACCTCTGAGCTCAAATCTTTCTTTTTTAAAAGTTGCTTTCACCAAGGTCTTTGATCTGCTCACAATAATGAGAAGATTAATTAATTCACGGTTAACAAGGGTCTGATTCTCTGGGGACAGATAGACCTCTAGTGACTTTTCCTCTGACCTCAGGAAGTAGCAGACAAAAAAAAATATACTTTTTTTTCTTTTTCTTTTGTTCTTTTTCTTTTCTTTTTCCCCTCTTTCTCCTCGCTCTCTCTCTCACTCTCTCTCCGCCCCTCCTCTCATCTCTCTCTCTCTCTCTCGGTTCTCTCTCTCTCTTTCTTTTTGGGTTTGCTCTACATTTGGAGGCTGTCCTGGAACTCGTTCTGTAGACCAGGCTGGCCTCGAACCCATAGAGATCTGCCTGCCCCTCTGCCTCCTGAGTGCTGGGATTAAGCATCACTACAACCCCAGCCATAAAATCTACTTAATAGCCTGCCACTATAGCAAGGGCTAGTGGTTCATGTGGTTGGATCCTAGCACTAGGGGAGGCAGAGGCTGCCAGATCTCTGTCGAGTTCAAAGCCAGCCTGGTCTACAGAGCAAATTAGAGGACAGCCAGGGTGACATATTGAGGTCCTGTCTTAAAAACTAGAAAAAAAAAAATTCATGCTTATGTGAGGTCCTGCCTCAGGAGGTCAGCATGTCTATAAAAAGACCAAAAGAACAACCTGACTTCATACATGCCAGAGAAGCACAGTGTGGTTGATTAGCTACATCCCTAGCCAAATACATCCTTCGTAAGAGTGTGTCTAGGAAGAGCTGGGTGAGGTGGCGCACACCTTTAATCCCTGCACTCAGAAGGCAGAGGCAGGTGGATCTCTGTGAGTTTAAGGCCAGGACTACTTAGTGAGGTCCCATGTCGGGGGGGGGGGGGAGAATCAACAATGGAAGAGACCCAACCTCTTGCCCCCATACATATTTGTATGCATACCTACAAGCATATCACATGCAAAAAGAGAAAGAAGGAAAAAGAAAAAAAAACAGAATTAAATTGAGATCATCGCTGCTCCTTCTACAAATGGTGCCCACATGACGGCTAAATCCACATAAAACCTGAGAGAGCTTGGGAGGTAATTCTGGGCAGAAGAGAATAGAGTAAAGCGTGGCTTCTTGGTAGCAGCAATTTCTCGGGTCTGCTCTGCTTGCTAGAGGCAAGCAAGTGCTCTCATCTAAGAGAGACTTCCTGATTCAGCTTTAGCTGCAAAACCCTGTAGCTCTTTAAGAGGTCCTGCCATGAAACACTTAAATAGTGTTGATGAAAAGCTGACCATATGCTTTTCGGTTTTCAGCCGTAGCAGGAAAAAAGCTGCTACGTTTTAAAATGCTGGCTTTCAGAGCCATCCTGCCAGGGCAAACTTTGACTCTTTTAGGCAGGCAATCTGTGTGGTTTGCAAGCACACTGCTGAAGTTTGCTTGCTGGCAGGGACCTTGAAAGGCCATAGAGTTGTGGCAATAAAAATGGCTACAGCCAGTACCTCCGCCATGAGGCTGGAAAGCTAATGAATGGGCTGGATCCAGTCATCAAAGCCAAGGCTTTCATCCTCTCCTTAAAAGACTCATGTAGTCAGAAAAAGAGATATATAGTAAAGAGAGATTTAAAAAAAAAAAAAACCTCTAAATGTTTTTACTGTGTGTTAAAAATATATGCTGGCTTGGGAGAGAAAAGAAAAAGGTTAAAGTTCTTAAAAAAAAGAGTAGTTGGGTGTGGTGGTACACACCTTTAATTCCAACACTTGGGAGGCAGAGGTAGATTGACCTCTGTGACTTCAAGGTGTGGCAGGACACACCTTTAATCCCAACGCCTGGGAGGCAGAGACAGGCAGATCTCTGTGAATTCAAGGACAGCCTGGTCTACAGAGTTATTCCAGGACAAAGATATACAGAGAACCTGTCTCAAAAAGTAAAAGTAAAAATAAAAGAAATAAAGGTTAAGTAAAGCCACATAAAGATGGAAAATAAACAGAGAATCTTGATACTGTATGCTATTATGCTCTCTTTGAATTGTTTGAATGCTGAGGAAGAACTAACAGCTGCTAAAAGATATTTGTTTATAAATGCTGCTGAACTAATTCAAGATAGATATTTTGAAAATACCTTGACTTCAAAATTTGGATCTAAGGTTATGATGTTTTGGAAAAGTTCTTCTTTTGTTTTCACAGAGGATGAGACCCTGTGGATTGCTTCTATCCCAATATGGTATGATAGACCACGCCCTCCTGAAAGGTTGCTGCGAACACCCTCAAAAAATTACTTTGCTCAACTACTGACTGAGAGGAACCTATCACACAGGTTACACCATGAAAGACCTGAATAACAGCACCCCCATTCAGCATGAAGCAGTTTGGAGAGAAATAACTGAGCCCATATTCCCAAATATTGTTTATAAATGTTCTTTTACATTTAAAGGGGGATATGGTATAGATATGAGTAATTTGCATTGGTATGGATTTTAAGGTCAATTTTGTTATATGTATATGTATTTCTGATATTGATTAAGGTATTGTGATTGTATAGTTCATTTAAAAATGTAATGTATAATTAGGAAATATAGGTCATTAATGGATAATCATCGATAATAGTCAAGCTTGTAGTCATGTTAGTTAGATTTTCTGAATATATAGAGATATATTTCAGTTAGATAGACATTCTTCATATCTTTCAAAGACTACAGAATATGGCATTTAATGTTTTAATAACTTAGGACTTTTCATAACAATGAGACACATCTGCTCCTGGCAGCACCAATCTACTTCAAGAGGAAGATGGGCATCAAAGAGGCTCCTTATGGAGTTTGATAGCCATTTGGGCAAGAAACTGCTCTTGCCTGGATTGTTGCATAAACTGGACACAAAGAACCCTCAGAGAGAGGACTGTTGAACTTGCCTAAAGGTAAGATGGTCTTTCGGGGTTCCTGATTCATGAAAGAGTCTGTGAGACATTCTGCAGGACACAAAAGAAAGTGACTGAACTGTCTTTGGAATTTCCTGCTTCATGGAAATGTCTCTGGATACTATGTGCCTGTAGGCCAAAGATGGACGCCCCAACGGTACAGAGGAACTTTGGGTGACTGTCCAGGCAGCGAGATGTTTCTGTCATTTCTAAAGTTTAGGAAGTTGCTTATTTCTTGTTTACTTAGGTAATATTATATCCTTCTGGAGTCTTTGATGGAGTTGAAGAATGGATAGATAGTTATAGTTTTCCTTAGTTATGATAAAAGATAAAGTAGATATAAATATTGTAACTGTAATTCTTACTTGATAACTGTTTTGTTATATGTAATTTTACTATGTTAAAGTTAAAGCCTTTCTTTTTTGTTTAACAGAAAAGGGGAAATGATTGAGTAGGGTCATCTGTCTATGTGTTACTTTCATTGGTTAATAAAGAAACTGCTTGGCCTGATAGGTCAGAAGATAGGTGGGTGGAGTAGACAGAAAAGAATGCTGGGAAGAAGGCAATGAGTCAGTCACCATGATTCTTCAACCCAAGACGGATGTAGGCTAGAATCTTTCCCGGTAAGCCACCACCTCTTGGTGCTACACAGATTACTAAATATGGGTTAAAGCAAGATGTGAGAATTAGCCAATAAGAGCCTGAAACTAATAGGCCAGGCAGTGTTTAAATGAATACAGTTGTGTGTTGTTATTTCAGGTGTAAACTAGCCGGGAGCTGGGTGGCGGGACACAGCCCGCTGCTCCTTCTACAGATCATGGTGAAAGAGATTCAGAGTGGTTGAAAAGTTACCTGTCTCCTCAATTTGAGATTTGCCGGAAATGGTTGAGGCTACCACAGCGGCCGTGGCCTGGTTCACTCCCCGCGAGGCCTGCTGAAGCTGGGTCAGATTGAGGCTGCCCTTGTTAGCTTTCACCTGCCGGGACAAAGGACATTAATGTTCAGCTCCATTAGAAGCAGCGAGGACGTACCAAGCAGCTCGCCTGGTGGCACTCAGCCACCACCAAGTGTCGTCGCCAGGTCACCAGTCAACCTCTCAAGGTCACTGTTTCCTGTGGGACCAACCCCCGACATGTCTAGAGGGGAAAGTGACCCTGGCATATAGGTTGGATTACCCTATACTCCAGCTTGCACAACTGTCTGCAGAAACTCTTCTGTGTGGGGGGAAACCTGTGATCCTAAGAGATACGGGAGGAACAAAGAACATTCATGGGGTGAAGTTCTGTTTCACTGGTGAGGAGATCTTGGTCAATGGCTCTGTGTGAGGATTAAACAGGGCAGTGGTTCAGAGACAACGGGGCAGACATGGGTGACTGTAAGGGACCAGTCAGGTGACCTCTAGTCTGTATCGTTTCATCACTCTTGGCTGGCCTGGAGCTCACCAAATAGAGAAGGCTGGCCTCGAATACAGAAGACTAGATACCTGCCTTTGTTTCCTGAGTACAGGGATCAAAGGTGTGTGCCAGCATGCCGGGCTAACAGATACCATGCTCAGTGAACAGATACTGTTTTGATTTTGAATACTAGGAATGGAACCCAGGACCATATGATTGCTACACAGGTGCTCTCCCACTGAGCCACACCCCAGCCCCTCACTGGGGATTCTAGGCAGGGGCTCTCCCACTGAGCCACACCCCAGCCCCTCACTGGGGATTCTAGGCAGGGGCTCTACCACTGAGCCACACCCCAGCCCCTCACTGGGGGATTCTAGGCAGGGGCTCTCCCACTGAGCCACATCCCAGCCCCTCACTGGGGATTCTAGGCAGGTGCTCCACCACTGAGCCACACCCCAGCCCCTCACTGGGGGATTCTAGGCAGGGGCTCTCCCACTGAGCCACACCCCAGCCCCTCACTGGGGATTCTAGGCAGGGGCTCTACTATTGAGCGATAGCCTCTGCCTCTTACCAGGGCAAGTGCTTTGCCAGTAAACACTACCCTCAGCGGATTTTAAATGACGTTTTATTGTTTTATTTATGCAGTATTTCTGTGTAGGTGTGCATGTGGAAGTCAGAGAACAACACGTATGAAAGACTAACTGTGGCATTCATGTCTCTCATCCTCCTTTGTAGGTAACAGAGATCAAACTCACACTATCAGGTTTGCAGCAAATGCCATCTCCCTGGCTCCTGTTTAAATTTTTTATTTTGAGCCAAAGTCTTGCTCAGGTTGTCACTAAATTCACTTTGAGCCCAGCTAGTCTTTCACTTTTAATTCACCTGCCTCATCTTCCCAAGTAGGCAGGATGACAGGCCTATGTCACCTGGTTCACCCAAATGCTCCTTGAATGACAGCATTGCTACTTGGAGGCTGGCATGCCTGGGACCCTCAAAAGCATCACACAGTGATGGCGTATGCCTTTAATTCCAGCATTTGGGAGGCAGAAGCAGGCAGATCTCTGTGAGTTCAAGGCCAGCCTGGTCTAAAGAGCAAGTTTCAGGACAACCGGGGCTACACAGGGAAACCTGTCTTAAAAAAAAAAAAAAAAGGGCTGAACTTTTACTCAGGACCCAACCAAGCAGGGCTATGGATTATCACCTGTCCTAGAAGTTGGTTTCATGGCTCAAGTCCTCTCTAACTCAGCCAGCCTCACTGTGTGCTGGAGCAGCCAGCATGATTGTGCCTACCTTGGATGCAGCCACAAGCTGGGCTGTGCTAGCAGCAATCTCGTGTGAACACACCATCAGTTCCTCAAACTTCCCTTTGCCTTGGACCACGAGATCAGCAGCATCCCTGAGAACCCAGAAGAGCCACGAGGGGTGAGGTTGCAGAGAGCAGAAGCCATCATGATCCCCCCTCGACAGGAAAGGCAGCCTGCTTGCCCCACCCCAGGTTGTCCTCTCTCTCAAACTTCCAGTGCTAGCCACTTTTTTTTGTACTTTTGTATTTATTTGTGTATGTACGCAAAGGTGTGTGTGTGTGTGTGTGTGTGTGTGTCTGTGTGTGTGGGGGGGGGGGGGGGAACGACAAGAGAGCATGTGGAAGCCAGAGGGCCACCTCAGGTGTAGTTTTTTGGGATAGAGTCTCACTATACAGCTCTAGTTGCCTCAAACTCACAGAGTTCCATCTGCTTTGCCTCTCAAGTGCTAGGATTGAAGGCATATACACCCCATGTCTGTCTCCAGCTTATTCTTTAGATATGTTCTCTTTTTTGTTTTTAAATTTATTTGTATGGTGTTTTGCCTTCATGTATGTATGTATGAGGGTATTGGATCCCCTGGAATTGTAGTTACAAACAGTTGTGAGCAGCCATATGGGTGCTGGGAATTGAACCAGGGTCCTCTAAAAGAGCAGTCATTGCTCTTAACCACTGAGCCATCTCTCCAGCCCCAGATTTTAACAACTTTTGGGCCCAAGTATGATGTTGCATGTCTTTGATCCCACCACTTGGGAGGCAAAGGCAGGTGGATCTCTATGAGTTCAAGGCCAGCCTGGTCTACATAGTGAGATCCAGGCTATCCAGGGTTACCTAGAGAGATTCTATGCTATGAAATGAATACTTTTTCTCTCTTAGCAACTGTCCGGTGTGGATCAGTGGAATGGGGAAGGTGATGTAGAAGCCTTGGAGGAAGTCACTTACACCATGATGGTAGCTCCCCAACCAACAGCTTTGGAGGCAGATATAAGTCCTTCTGTCCACCGAGAGTTCTTGGCATAAAATTCTTTAGGGGATGCAGTACCCTATAGAAGCAAAAATGGAATAGTTTGGTTAGTTGTTTTTATTTTATTTTCATCCTTAAGCAGATTTCATATATGACTGGTTAGCTTGCATGTGCATGCACCACGTGAGTGTGCAGGTCAGAAGAGGGTTCAAATGCCTTGGATTTGGAGTTAGAGGGTAGTGAGCTGCCACACTGGGTGCTGGGACTCAAACCTTGGTCCTCGGCAAGAGCAGAAAGTGTTCTTAACTGTTGGGCCATCTCTCCATTGGGTTGTTTTTAGACAGGCTTTACTACATGGCCTAAGCTATCACCCAGTTCTTGTTCTTCCTGCCTCAGCCAAGTGCTAACACTATAGGCATGTACCGCCATACCCAGGTTTTTTTTTTCCTTTTAAATTACATTTATTTGTATATTTTGTACATGTATATTTTGTACATGTAGGTAGACATGTTCATGTCATGGTGCAGGCGTGGAGATCAGAGGACAGCTTGTAGGAACTGGCTCTTTCTATCACGCGTGACCTGGAGCTTGAACTCATATTGTTAGGTGTCGCAGCAAACTCCTTTACTTGCTGAGCCAGCTTGCAGGCCCACTACCCAGCTATTAACAGCTAATTTTACAGAATGCCTCTCAAGCGCTATGTGCCTTTATTCTCATGTTAGGTATAAGAAAACTAAGATGCAATGAAGCAAAATAACATCTTTAAAGCCTTAGAGGTAATGAATTAAAGTAAATCTCCATCTTTTAAATAGGATTTATTTTTAACTTTTAATTGTGTGTGTGTGTGTGTGTGTGTATGTGTGTGTAAGAAAATGTAGGTGCCCAGTGATGCCAGCGGCATCTGATGCTTTGGAGCTGGAGCTGCAGGCAGTTGTGAGCCACTGATGTGGATGCTGGGAGCTGAACCCAGACGACCAGGAAGTGCTCAGCCATTTTTCCAGCCCATAATTTGGTCTCTATGTATAGACCAGGCTGGCCTTGAACTCAGAGATCTGCCTGCCTCTGCCTCCCAATACTGGAAATAAACCATGCATGGTTTTATGCAGAGTCTGGGACAGGCTAGGACTCTACTGATTGAGCTACATCCTCAATTCATGAAGGAAGTTATGAGAGAAGGTCCAGCTATGCAGCCCATACTGAGGTCAAACTTGAGATCCTCCTGCCTCAGCCTTATGAGCATTTGGATTGTTAAAAGAGTTAAGTATCTGCAGGTCTGGAAATCTATAGGACCCGTCTCCCATGTCTGAGGAAGAACAGTACCAGGTCTATGGCTGGGATCTGCCCAGTTTCCCAAAGTCCTCAGCTGTCCTCCAAAGACCTAGATTTGCAGCGTCAGTGGGGTTTCCACAGTAGGGCTGTATGTATGGCCTCTGGGAGCTGGCGCTATTAGTTACCGGCTGATTGCTCCCTAGAGGCAGCCACCAGGAACCCTCAACTGCCCACGGTGTCTGGGAAATATCCCTAAGGATGGCAGATCTGCCCGCGGTGGAGTACCGTTGGAGCCCACAGCGAAACCAGATTCTAGCACACGCGGAGGGAGAGGGAGCTGACACCACAGCCCTGCCTACCCTGCCACTTTCCACGATCTCCTTCTGGAGGTCCTTGGAGGCCACGACGAGGACCTTGATGGCTTGCATCAGACTGGTACAGGAACCAAGGATCCTAGTAAAAAGAAAGGGTCGGTGACGGGACAGTAAGAAGAAAAAGAACAACGTGCTCTCTCATCCCTAAGCCAGGAAAACCTTGAGTAGCAATGAGGGGCAGGAAACACCGGTGTTGGGGTTGCTGGAGGACCCTGAGGCGTCGCCTTGGAGGCAGGCTGCTAAGTGGCAGTTCCCTGTGGGCCCCGCTTTCAAGGATCTTGCTTACCTACTGCGACCACAATGTTCTCACTGACCTTTCGTTCACCTCCAACTTGACTCCCGTGTCTCCTGCTCGAGATTTACTGAGTATTTCCTGTTAAAAAGAAGCATGTCTGGTTTCTTTTCTCTCTCTGTGTGTATTACTGGGAACCGAGCCCAGGCTTCCTTCATACTCTCTGATAAACAACGACCTCAGGTCCTCACTGATGGGGGGTTCTAAGCCAGCTACATTCCCAGCCCAGGAAGCATGGCTCCTAAATGTACCATGAACCCGATCCACCACCACTGCCTTGATACCCTCTGGATCCAACAAGGTGTGGTAGCCTAGAAGGCTGAATCTCGGTATCTTCATTTCTGTCTTTGTGAGTCAGGAAAACCCCAGGTCCCTCTCTTGTCTATCAGCTGGAGCTGACGGCTCTAGCCAGGGCAAGTCTTGACCTTAGCCCTTGGGCTGTTGTACATGAAGCACACTAAGAGCTGCGGTACCTGTCCCCAGGGCCAGCTGCTACCAGATCCACTAGGTGGGTGCTCACACCAGAGCAGGGAGTGAGTCTTCCACCAAAGGAGCTACATGAGACCTTTCCAACAGGGCCCATTCAGCTGCTCCTGAGGAGTTCTTGAACACCCATCAGGCTTCCTCTGGCATTTTATTATTATGACAGTGAAGGCTGGCTCTAGCGGTTCAACCTGACAAGCCGAGACTCACTCAGCAAGAGAGTTTCAAACGGGAGAACTTGGGGTTGGCTTGTGGGTAGGTCTGCAGGAGGGATGCCTTAAGTTAACTGATGTGGGACGACCCAGCCCACCATGGGCAGCACCATTCCCTAGACAGGGGGTACTGAACTGCGTAAGAGGGGAGAAATCAAGTTGAGCGCAAGCAAGCAAGCGAACACGTATGTACTAATGCTCTGCTCTTGACTGTGGATGGGATGTGATGAGCATTTCCAACTCCTGTCTTGGTGACTTCCTTGTTCCTACCACCGTGACTTCCCTGCAGTGCCCTCAAACTGTAAGCAAAAATAGACTCTTCTCCCCTAAGTTACTTTTTTTTTTTTAAATTATTTATTGTGTATACAGTGTTTTGCCTGCAGGTCAGAAGAAGGCACCAGATCTCATTATGGATGGTTGTGAGCCGCCATGTGGTTGCTGGGAATTGAACTCAGGACCGCTCGTAGAGCAGCCAGTGCTCTTAACCACTGAGCCATCTCTCCAGCCCCTAAGTTGTTATTTGTTAAGATGTTTTATCACAGCAACAGAAATGAAGCTACATCAATGGCTGTTCTAAAGAAACAGGATTTAAACCCCAGCCAGGTGGTGGAACTCACCTAAGTCATGTGATTATCAGCCAGCCTGGAAAGGGAACCCCAGGTGACCGACAGCAAAATATTCTACCTGGGAGGAAACCGCTCCTCTTTCTTTGTAAGGACCTCGTTTTCATCCCCTCATTGGTGCAGTGGCCTTGGCCTTTGATTTTGTTTTCTCTTTCTTTTCTCCTTCTTTAAGAGACAATATCTCACATAGCCCAGGCTGGCTTCAAACTTACTATACAGCAGAGGATGACTTTGAATTCACCTGCTCTACCCTCAGGGCTGAGATCACAGGTCTATACCATCACACTGAGCAGTTTTGGCTTCTTTGGCAGGAGTCTAAGACACTCTTGAAGTGCAGTGCTGCCCGAGGGAACTGACGGGAGTGTTGCTGTGGGAAATCCTACAGAGTCCTCTCACCTCTATCCGGGTGGTGGCAGCCTCAATGGCAGCTGAAGTGGCAGCCATCTCCTTGTCTACGAGGTCACCCAGCTCTTCCTGTTTGATGTCCAGGCCCCTGGGCAGCAGTTCCTGTGAGCAGTACCACAGAGGTTAAAAGGACACAAAGTCGTCCCCTTCCTCTGATGGATGTTGAGTGTTGGGATTAAGAGTGTGAGCTACCACACCTTTTCCGACCCAGAACCCCTTTATTTTCCCTAAGAAAGGGTTTCTCTGTGTATCCCAGGCTATCCTGGAACTCACTTGGTAGACCAGCCTGACCATGAACTTAGAGATCCCCCTGCTTCTGCCTCCCGAGTGCTGGGATCAAAGGTGTGGGCCACCATGTCTGGTATTAATTTTTTTTTAAACAAGGTCTCATGAAGCCAAGGTTAGCCTTAAACTCTCCGCATATCCCCGACTGTCCTCGAACTCCTGATCCCCCTGCCTCAGCCTCCCAAGAGCTGGGATTACAGGCAGGTCCCACCAAAGCCAGTCATCTTACTGTTAACCAGGTCTCTGCCTCAGCGCTAGGGCACCGAACAGAAACAGCTGCTCAAGCATATCTGTACTTTCATAAATACCTAATGCAAACTTTTTGTGTGTGCATGGTCATGTGTGTAGAGGGCCACACGTATGTACAGATGTGAACGTTCATGTATGTATGAAGCCCAGAGGACAACCTGAGGTGTCATTCCTGAGGAACCATCCACCTTTTATCCAAGGCTCTTCCCTGGCTGGTGAGTCTGCCCAGCTCTGTGGATTCAAGTCTGTACCACCATGCTCAGCCGTTTTTCTTTTCTCTTTTTAATACAAGTTCTGCAGATTGAACTCAGGATCTCATGCATTTGAGCCACCACTTCAGCCTCTCTGAAAGTCATTTTGTGGATACCCAACATATACACTATAGCTTCATGGAATGAATGCGTGCCCTATGGTAAGGTGCCACCCTCTGAGCAACAATGCCACCACCTTCCCGAGATGGGCTATGCTGACTTTTGAGAGCCCGTCACAGCTGGGCTTGCTGACTTCCAATATTAGCTCATAGGAGGGGGTGCAGAGGCCTATACCTAAGGGTCCAGCCATTGCTCCCAGTCACTTGTATGCAATTCTGCTTTAATGGCACAGGGTCCTCAGGGAAGGGCAAGAGATATGGGGATCCACCTATGTGACCATAGAGAAGCCATCACCCGTGTTGGGTGAAGACTTTGCTGAGAGGCTGCTTTGGGGTTACCCACACATCCCTATCAGTTTTCCCTCACTCTGTTCTGTAAGCAAGGCCAAACTCATTGGTACCCAGGATGAACTTCAGAGGAATGGAATTTTGGTTTTCTACTGAAACCTCAGTGGGAGGGAGCAGGCAATGTTTACATCTCCTCAGGGTATGAATTCTCAAGATACTTTTGGGTGTGTGACCAGTTAGGTGTCACTTGCCAAGCCAACAACAATACTTAGAGATGGGTAACAATTTATCCTCTTCTTTGGCAGTGATGCACCATGGTGCCTTCAGCAGGCCAGTGAATTAAACCACATAAACGAGGTACAGTGGTCTAGGCCTGTAATCCCAGGAGGTGGAGGCAAGAAGAGAGGCATTCAGGGCCATCCTTGGCTACATAGAGAGCTTGAGGCCAGCCTGGGCTACAAGAGACCTTGTCTCAGACAACCACAGAACAACAAAAAGCAAACCACATCATTAATGGTACCTCGCCAATGGCCTTGATCTTGCTGAGCAAATTCCTCATGGCTGTGCTGTCGGCCTTCTTCATGGCTTCATCTTCCTCCAGGGAGGACAGAAAGGCCAGAGTTTCCCTGCCATATTGCCTACAGGCCTCTGTCAGAGCTGGAGACAGGAGAGACAGGTGTTTAAACACCTCTTGTTTTCCTTGTTCTCAGGGGCCTTCCCTCCACGCTGATACTCACAGTCGGCTGGCTCAGGCGGGGCCCGGAGGCTGGTGGCGCTTCCCTGAATGATGGTGTCGCTAGTCAAGTGGGCGAGCAGGGTTATCGAGTGCAGAAGCTCACCGATGTCTGCAGGGAGAAGGAAGTAAAGTCTCAGGCCCAATGGTGGCACTGCTATCTTTCTATTCCTTTTAGATTTATTTTCACTTAATACATGTGTCTGTGCTGGGATATGTATTCCTGAATGCAGATACTGCCAGAGGCCAGAAGAGGGCATCAAATCCCCAGGAACTGTGAGCAGCCTGAGGTGAGGTGGGTGTGGAGAACGGAACCTGGGTCCTCCACAAGGACGAAAGCTCTTAACCCCTGGCCATCTCTCCAGCTCCCCTCCGGTTGCCCCTCGTGATAGAGCCCATGTCCTCTGTTCCGCTTACCTTCTGGGCAGGTCAGATACTGGCTGTGGTTCTTCTCTAGTTGCTCGAGGCAGCTAGACACAGCCTTGACTTTGGAGAGAAGGTGATCTGAGGGAAGACAGGCCGCATCAGAAAGGAGTTCTCAGGCATGCTCTACAGAAGCAGCTGGGTGGGCGGGACGACCCGCTGGGAGTCCCTGCTCCATGGGCTTTTCCTTAGATAGGAGGAGGGGGGAAGGGCTGCTCGCTGTGCTCATTCTAATGTGATGGACACATTCTATTTTGCTTCCTTCTTTCTTTTGAGGCAGGGGTCTCCTGTAACCCAGGTTGGCCTTGAACTTACTCTGCGGCCAAGGATGGCCTTGAAGTTCTGATCTTCCTGCCCCCTTCCCCAAAGTGTTGGGAAATCAGGCACGAACCATCAGACCCAGTATCTACAGTACTAGAACTAGAACTCAGGGCTTCGTGCATGCTAAGCAAGCACTCTACCAATGGAGCCACATCCCAGCCTCCAGAACTGCCTCTCACTTTACTATTATGGTACTGCTCACTACAGGGGCACTGCACGCTATAAGGTGCATGTGAAGCACAAGGGTCTCTTAAAAGCTCATGCATGATGTTGATATTATTATTTTATTTTGAGACAGGGTCTCACTACATAGCTCTGTCTGCTGCCCTGGAACTCACAAAGATCCTCCTGCCTCTGCCTCTGCCTCCCAAGTATAAGTTCATGTCCCAGTGCTTGGTTTCCCAGTTTTGGTGCTACTTTGGGAAGCTATGGAAAGGTAGGAGGTGGAGCCTATTGGGGCAGTGTAGGTCATAGGGGGCAGACCTCAGGAGTTGGTTCTTCCTGCCTATTTTCTGGCTTGTTCTTGGCTCAGTCTACCATGACCGCGATCAGCCTCCATCACATGTTCTAACAGCCATGAAGACAGCTGCTCTTCCAAGCCTGCCTCTTCACTGTGGACCAGAACCTTCTGAAACCATGGCCCAAACGAATCTTTCCTCCTTTAAGTCACTTCTGTCGTGCTAGGGTCAGCGTGACACAGCACAATGGGCCAATGGCTGAGGCAGTGGGTGTCTTGCCTGCCAGGCTAACGAAGTCATAAGCGCTCAGGCAGTATGCCACAGAGTTTCCGATTTAACTGACCCAGGGTGAAGAGGGTGAGCACACCCCAGGGGCTCTGCGCGCAGCTAGGCTGATGGCCCTGAGCTGGGCTTCCTGTGAGATCGAACCCCAGGCAGCTGGGCCCAGCAGGTGGGCATCAGAAGACTACCTGTGGACCCTGCACAGCTGATGAGGGTGGGCTCCTCAAGCTGGCTCAGCGCCTCCTGTATCTCACGCTCCGCAGCCTTCCTGGTCCCTGCCAAGAGTTTTTTCCTCTGGTCCTTTATCTGCTGGCACACAGATTCCTAGAAAAAGGCCAGAGAGGTGGGAGTTGGCCAGGCACACCACAATGAGCCCCAAGCAGCATCCACCTGGGACCACACTGGGATGCCTGGCCTCTCTCATGGTGGCCCTAATGAGATCCAAGCTGGTCAGCTCCACACTGGAAAACAATATCTGACCTTGGTCCAGAGGTGCGCAACGGACCAGTGACCCACCTGGCGATCCACTCCCAGGGTGGTTGAGGACTGTTAACGTCGTCATCTTGATTAAGATAAACCCAGATTAATAAAGCACACCTCTGGCTGTGTCTTAGAGGATTTCTAAAGATAACTAAAACCCAACATGGGTTCTCTGGAAGAGTATAAGCATTGAGCCTCTGAGACATCTCTCCAGCCCGTATTATATTAAGGCAGGGACTCATGTATCTCAAGCTGGCCTCAAACTCAGTATTAGGGAGCTGAGGATATCTGGAACTTCTGATTCTCCTGTCTCTACCTCCTGAGTGCTGGGATTACAGGTGTGAGCCTGCATACTCTGTTGACGTGGTCTGCAGACCAAACTCAGGACCCAGTGCATGCGAGACAAGCACTCTGCCCACTCAGGTATATCCCTGGCCCACACAGTTTTCTTCTTATACAAGAACAGGCACTTGGCTTTAGGAACTGTCCACAGAAAGCCTTGAGTCTGTCACTGCCCATCCGTCTCTGGCGTCCACAGTGTCCCAGTGGATGTCTGTCACTTGCCTGGGCACTGGCCAGTTTGATCTGGGTGCTTTCCAGCTGGTCTCGGAGGGCTGAGAACTCTTCCTCTCTCTGAGCCGCGGCCGTTGCCAGGCTGCCCTGTTCCTTCTCCAGTTCGGCGATCTGCGTCAGCCACTTCGCTTCTGACTGCGGAGGTCACCATGTGGAAACAGGGAGAAACTGAGGACATTAAATGGTCCCCTTCACTGGGACTCCAGACCCCACCACCTGGCTCCACACGGCAGGCGGCGATAGCTTGTCCACACAGCCTATCACTGCCTTTAAGAGTGTGGATTACAATGGCAGCCAGAGGGCTCACGGGAGGGACTGAGGAACCAGAGGGAAGGGGACGGGGAGTGGCTCACCTGGGCAGAGGTCTCAAGGTTGCTGTGGAGGACCTGGAGCTCTTGTCTGCTGGTGGCTAGTTCATGCTTCAGGTTTTCCAGAACATCCTGTTGCTCCTGAGTCTGAAACGGAGGTAAAACAGGAACACTGTAGCTGGGAGTCATGAGAAGGAGCACACATATGTATACGCTTCCCAAGCTATTGACAGAGAGCGTGCACTCTGCGGGTCTAAGTTGGAAGCGTGTAACGCAGCCTAGAAGGTGACAACCCAGACCTTACCAACAACTTTTGTTTCCCAACAGTAATTAAGATTCATTACTAACATTATATATATACGTATATATATATATATATATATATATATATATACGTATATATACGTGTATATATATTCATTCCAAGGATGACCCTGGACTTCTGTTCCTTTTGCCTCCACCTTCCAAGTGTTGGTATTATGCCTGGTGGTCCTGGAGATGGACCAAGGGCCTCCTAGGTGAGCATGCTTGATAAGCACTCTACCAACTGAGTGACACGCCCAGTCCCCAGCATCTGCTCCTCAGAGTGGTCCAAAGGTCCTCTGGAAGCCACTCCTGGAACATGATGACGTCCTCTGACCCATGTCTGCCTCAAAGCCATTTGCGGGGGTCAAGGGGATGACTGAGTGGCTCAAGGTGCTTGCTGCTGATCTAGATGATCTTAGTTGAGACCCCCAGACCCAGACGGTGCAAGGAGAGAACTTAAACTCACAAGTTGTCCTAAGACATCAACATGCACGCTGGTAAGTGTACATCTACACACACACACACACACACACTCTCTCTCTCTCTCTCTCCACATACACACACATATGCAACAATAACACTATTAAAAACCCACTTCCAGTAGACACCTCCCTCCTACATCCCAAGTGCCTCTCCTGCTCACCTTTCGCTGGGCCTGCTCACTTACACGGGCAAAGGAATCTTCTAGTTCTTTCTTCTCTCTTTCCAAATCCACCTGAGCTTGCCTGGCCACAGACACCTGCTTGGTAACCTCTGCATTCTGAAAGGGGAGAAGAGTGTCTTGAGCTGACATCTCTCGGGCTCAACTCCAATCTTCCTTCTAGTACCATTGATTTCTATCAGACTGTGAGGATCAAGGAGGCAGACACAGAAGTTCTTTTCTACCCAGAGGAAAGCCAGAATGGAGTCAGGACCTGCAGATGCTAGACTTTTAGGTATTTGTAAAAATACACAGATGGGGTAAGGTGGGGTTGTCTGGTGTAGTGTGTTTCCAGGCTGGCCTGGAATTCACTATGCAGCCCAGGCCAGCCTCAGATTCACATCAATCTTCTTGCCTCTGCTTCTTAAGTTTGGGGATTGCAAGAGACATTACACCTACTTAGTTATTTTTTGTGACTACTATTTAGTCTGGGCTGCCCTGGAGTGCTGGGTTTAAAGTCATGTGTCACCACACATGGATTTTTTTTTTTTTTTTTTTTTTTTTGAGGATCTTACCTCTGCTTTCTGATAGAATTACAGGTGTGTTCCACTATGCCCACCTCAAATGATGGGTAATTCTAACTGTGCCTGGCACATAAGACAGAACTTAGGAAGACTTACTAAGCTGGGGTTAAGAAATGGGAGCGCTAAGTGGTGAAGAGCACACATGGCTTTTCCAAAGGACCCAGGTATGGTTCCCAGCATCCATGCTGGCTGGCTCACAATTCTTGTCATTTCAGCTTCAGAGGATCTGATGCCCTCTTCTGGCCTCCTCGAGCAACTACATGCACATGCGCATACACACACACACACACACACACACACACACACACACACACACACACACACACACACGCAGAGGCAGAATAAACAGAAGGGCATCTTGGAGAAACCCAAGGTTTGCACTGTTTCTCCTGTAATGCGGGGTATATAGGAGGGATAGAGGAGTCAAAGTTCCTACCTTCCGTAGCAGGTCAGCGTGGTTCTGAACCAGCTCACTATACTTCTCTTTTAGCTTGCTATACCGCTGTTCATTGGCCTGGGCCTTTCCTGCATTGGGAAAGACCAAGGTGAGGCCACTGCCCTGGCTGGGGGGGCCCTTAAAGAGGTTCTTATCTTTATTTATTTATTTACTTTTTGAGACAGGGTTTCTCTGTAGCTATCAAGCCTGTCCTGGAACTAGCTCTTGTAGACCAGACTGGTCTCAAACTCACAGAGATCCACCTGCCTCTGCCTCCCGAGTGCTGGGATTGAGTGCTGGGATTAAAGGCATGCACCACCACCGCCCAGCTCCTATTTTTCTTTTTTTAAAGACATGGTCTCACGTAGCCCAGGCTGGCCTCAAATTGGCTACATAGCCAACATGACTTTGAACCCCTGAGCCTCCTGAATGCTGGGACTACAGGTGTCCACCGCCACACTTGGCTAGAAGTTATCTAATTTATTTATTTATTTATTTATTTATTATTATTATCATTATCATTATTATTATTTGGAGACAAGGTCTTGCTACATAGCTCAAGCTAGCATTATGGTCATCCTCCTGCCTTAGCCTCCAAAGTTCAGGAATTACAGGTAAACACTTGTACTGCACTGGACATAAAGGTTGTCTTCTTTAAATCAGCACTCTCCTGATACGAATTCATCTGCAGACCGAAGCTGACACACACAGAGTGGTAATATGAAAGAAAATGGCCCCCAAAGAGATTGGCACTACTAGGAGGTGTGGCCTATTTGGAGGAGGTGTGTCACTGAGGGGGTGGGCTGGTCTCCTGAGCTCAAGTTACTGAGTGAAACCACTTCCTTTTGCGAGTCAAGATGTATTAACTCTCAGCTCCAACACCATGTCTGCCTGCATGCTGCCATGTCCCACCATGATGATAAATAGACTGAATCTCTGAACTGTAAAGCAAGGCACCCCAATGAAAAGAAATGCTTTCCTGGCCGGGCAGTGGTGGCTCACGCCTTTAATCCCAGCTCTAGGGAGGCAGAGGCAGGCGGATCTTTGTGAGTTTGAGGCCAACCTGGTCTACAAGAGCTAGTTATAGGAGAAACCCTGCTGGGTGTCGGTAGCTCACGCCTTTAATTCCAGCACTTGGGAGGCAGAGACAAGATAGGAACCCCCATCACCTGTGTGTCCTTGGTTGCTAAGGGCTCAGCAGTGCCAAACCTGTCTCAGCATTTGAGGACAAGAGCCAGGACCTAGCGCTTTACTTCCGGGGAGCAGCCCCACCCCCTTTTGCTCCCCGCCCACACCCTCAGCCCCAGCCCCTCACTTTCTATCTCAGTCAGGCTGCGCTGGGCTTTCTCCGTGTCCTCGCGCTGCCTCTTCAGCTCGTCCAGCTCGGTGCGCAGGAACTCGCAGTCATCTGTAGCCTGCCGTCCCAGGTGCTGCTGCTCAGCCAGCTCCGCCTCCAGCTCGCTCACGCGGCCCTTCAGCTGCAGCATGGCCCGCTGGCTCTGTGAGGGGCACCAGTGGTGAGGAGCCTGCCCCAAGGGGTGGGGGCACCAGGCAGGGAGGAATGACTTATCTCCTTGCTGGCATTGACGGATTACGCTTGATTCTATATCTTCAAATTCCTGACCCACAGATCCAACCACCAAAGAACATTTTATTTTATTTTATTTTTTGCTTTTGCTTTGGTGCTCTGGACAGGGAGCCTAGGGTCTTATTCATGTTAGGCAAGTACTGCTGAGCCACACCCCAGCCCTCACTGGGGGATTCTAGGCAGGGGCTCTACCACTGAGCCACACCCCAGCCCCTCACTGGGGGATTTTAGGCTGGGGCTCTACCACTGAGCCACACCCCAGCCCCTCACTGGGGGATTCTAGGCAGGTGCTCTACCACTGAGCCACACCCCAGCCCCTCACTGGGGGATTCTAGGCAGGTGCTCTACCACTGAGCCACACCCCAGCCCCTCACTGGAGGACTCTAGCTAGGCAGTACTGCTCAGCCACCCACTCTCTCCACGTTCCTAGTCTTTGACTAAGGGAGTCTAGGCAAGCCTCCACCAATGAGCCACGCTTTCTGTCCCTTCTTGGAGCATTTTAGCCCAGTTCTTTACAACTGAGCCACACTTTTAGGCCATCCCTGGTGAACTCTAAGCAGGCACTCTCTGGCTGAGGCATATCGGGGGGGACCCTTACTGAGGGATTCTAGGCAGAAGCTCCATCACACAGCAAGCCCAGCACTGATGGATTTTGTTATCTGTTACTGAATGGCAGCTCCAGCTCTCTCGAGGGCCTTATGACAAAAATCGGTCTTTCCCATGACTGTCTGACCGCCACGCTGTAATCATGGCTCACAGGGACACTGGTACCCAGCTTAACTGCCATCCTGAGGTCACACGTCACGACAACGAATTCTAATCAAGACCTTGAGATAACCAACTGGCTTTGTCACGTCTATTAACTAGCCCGGGTTAGGACGGGATCCAAGCGCTATCACGAGACATGAGACGGCAAGTGCCAAGTGCCCCATGCTGGCGCAGCCTAGTGCAGACGGAGACCGGTGTGTACCTCAGCCTTCATGCTGTCCCGCTGTCCCGTCAGCACGCTGATCTCTCTGTACAGGCGTTCAATCAAGTGGTCCCTGGAAGAAAAGAACAGGCCTGGTGTCACCGTGTCCCATTCCTGTCCTCCACATAAGTTGACAGACTGGAAAAGGAGGGGAAAGCTGGTGCTAATTTGGGGTCATTCTCTTAAAACAGACAGACAGACAACATTTTTGGTTTGTTGTTACCAGACAGTTATTGGAGGATGATTTGCACTTCCTTTTCTCTTACTTCCCCCCGCTGGCATGCTAGAATTACAGACATGTGTGACTGTACTGGGTGTGTGTGTGTGTGTGTGTGTGTGTGTGTGTCTGCAGGCTGCACAGGCACTCTGCAAGTGAAGCCACATCTCTAGCCCCACGGAGAATAATAACTTTTCCAGTATGAATCTTACAGTCATCTTTTCTCACCTGAGGGTTCTATATCCATGGATTCAACTGAGTACGGATGGAAAATATTTGGGGAGGAAAAAAATGGCATCTATATTGACTATATATAGACTTTTGTTCTTGCCATTATTTCCTAAACAATACAGACAAACAGGCGGTGAGGTGGCTCAGAGGGAAAAGATGCTTGCCGCCAAGCCTGGCAATCTTCGTTAGGTCCCTGGGACCCAGATGGTGGAAAGAGGGAACTGATTCCCGCAAGCTGTCCTCTGACTTACACACTAATGCCACAGCGCACATGCAAAGCCATTCCCTCCCAGGCCAAAACTTAACCGTGTAGCCAGGTGGTGGCAGCGCATGCACGCCTTTAATCCCAGCACTCGGGAAGCAGAGGCAGGGAGATCTCTGTGAATTCAAGGCCAGCCTGGGCTACTGAGCAAGTTCCAGGACAGCCAGGGCTGTAACACAGAGAAACCCTGTCTTGAAAACAAACACCCAAAACTTAAAGGTATATAAAAAGAAAAGCTCACAGAAACAAACATTGTATCAGTGTTTCTATCAGGAGCTATGAATCATGTAGAGATGATTTAAAGGGAACAGAAAGGGAGGAACGTAGGTTCTATGCAAATAGTATCCAGTCTCACAACGGCGTCTTGCACAGTGGCTGAACTCTGTGTCTGTGCACGTCTGTGGAAGTGATTCTGAAACCAATAACCCTTGGATACCTAGGGTGATCAGACCCTAAATGTGAGGTCTCTTACCCTGATACCCACAGATTCAGTTCCTGATCTGGGATACAGGGGTGAAAAGACTAAAACAATCTCTTAAACTTATACTTGTGCCTGCCTGTTGGTATGTACACACGTGTAACACACGTGTATGGGTGCTCTGGGAGGCCGGAAGAGGGTGCTGGATCTCCGGGAGTTACCTATAGTTATGCGACACTTAACATGGGTGCTGGATAATGAACTCTGTAGCAAGGGCTCTTGACCACTGACCATTTCTCCAACCCTGGCCCCTTTCAGGGAGACTGACCCCAGGCCTTCGCCGTGCTGTGTGAGGGTTCCGAAAGCCCAGGTAGTAAGAAATCTGAGTGTGGCTGAGGAGAATCCTTAAGTGAAGACGAGTGCTCCCAAGCCTAAGAGCCTGAGTTTGTGGGAGGACAGAAATGACTCCATGACGCTCTCGGACTTCCACAAGTACATCTTGACACATCCCTGTCGACCCATAACACATACATATAACCACACACAAAAAATACAACAACAACATTTTTTTTTTCTTAAAAAAGTGCCGTGCCAGAGAGATGGCTCAGCAGTCAAGAGCACTTGTTCTTGCAGAGGACCCCAGTTCACGTCCCAGTACCTACACTGGGTGACTCAGAACTGCCTGTAATTATAGCTCCAGGAGATCAAATACCTATCTCAAGCCTCCATGGCTACACAGACAGACAGACAGACAGACAGATACAGACACAGACACACAGACAGACAGACAAATACAGACAGACACAGACACACACACACACACACACAATGGTGGTGACCAATAGGAAAGGTACCCAACATTGACCTCTAGCCACCACACAGGCATGCATAGGCAAGTGCACTAGCACACATGTGTATATAGTATATATATCTACTACCCCACACACATAAACACATACATGTCTAACACATATATATAGTCACACACATATAAACACACACACACACACACAATCAGACACCCAACAAGGGAGGTGGAGGACGACTATGGAATGGCATTAGAGGTTGACTTCTGCAGAAACACACGTATGTCCGCACACACGCACACACACAATTCCTTCCTCTTGGAGTAGCTGCCGCAAGGCAGACCATGGCTTAACTTCATTTCTAGACCGTGGGCTTCTGCCCAGCGTGTACTCACTTCTCATCCTTGTTCACGCCATTTTGATTGTTGAAATTGAAGGGGTCGCTGCTCAACGAGCTGCCAAAGATGTCATCAAACTTGTTGTCGAACAAACTCTGCAGCGATTGGAAGGGTGGGGGAAGAAGAAAGGACAAGTCAAAGACCTAGGAAGTTGTCTGGGTGTGCGTGTGGCGGGTAGATTATCATGAAACTTACTATTTTATTTTTCAACAGGGGCACACTGTGTAGCCCTGGCTGTCCTGGAACTCACTATACAGACCAGCCTGGTTGGAAACTCTTGAAATATCCCCCTGCTTCTGCCTCCTGAGGACTGGAATTAAAGAGTATGCTGCCACGCCTGCCTCCTTCCTTCTTGTCTGTCTTTTTTTTTTTTTGTATTTAAACAAAACTTTTTAGCCTGCATGTATGTCTGTGCACTGTGTGTGCCCTGGTGCTCAGAGGTCAGAGGAGGGTGTAGGCTCCTTTAGGACCGGAGTTACCGAGGGATGTGAGCTACCTTGTGGGTGCTGGGAATCAAACCCTGGTCCTCTTTAAAAGCAACAAGCTCCCTTAATGGCTGAGCCAACCCTCCAGCCCCTTTGTATTTTGGGACAGGGTCTCACAATGTGCTATAAGGCTGAAGTTGACCTTGAGTCCCTCTGTTCCTGCTTCCACCTCCCAACTGTGTGATTAGAGGCACATACATCACGCATGGCTTCAAGAATCTCTGTTTTCTTTCCTATTTATTTATTTATTATGTATACAATGTTTTTGTCTGTGTGCATGCCTGAAGGCCAGAAGAGGGCATCAGACCTCATTACAGATGGTTGTGAGCCACCATGTGGTTGCTGGGAATTGAACTCAGGACCTTTGGAAGAGCAGGCAATGCTCTTAACCACTGAGCCATCTCTCTTGCCCGAATCTCTGTTTTCTTGATTTGGCTGAGACCTATCTAAGATCACTCCCGGAACCTCAGGCTAATCTCCCACTTTCTGATGAGACAGAGGAACGCACCTAGGCACTCTGGCACACATGTGTAGTTACACCCATCTTAGAGGCAGGAGGATTTTGAGAGCCCAGGAATCTGAGGCCAGCATGGGCAACATAGTGAGATGTCATGTCCAAATATTAAAGTCAAACAGACCTTGTCTGAGTAGATAGACCCAAGCTAGGAGCCATTCCAATTGTCTGTTCTGGGGGCAACGGGAAGGACCTAGTTCCTCTCCTAAGGGCCCTATACCTGCTGGGAGGCATCCATGTCCATGAGATCATCCTTCTCCAGGACGGGCTCGCTGTCTGGAGACGACACCTCGGCTGGGATCACCACCACAGGGCTGATGTGCTCTGACAGGGCTGAGGCGCGGAGGAAGTTGGGTGGATTCTGGAGAAGCAAGACACACCTTTGAAGGATGCTCACCTGCCAGCCCCAGATGCACGCAGAGCCCAACATCAGGGTACTGACCTCAGGCAACTGGGGGATCTGAATGAGCCGCTTGAAGTACTGTAGATTGCTGGAACGCTGGAACAGATCTTTCAACCTGGGAGTACACAAGCATCTCAGGGCTGCTGGATGTGGCTGCCAGTCCCAGGAAGACGTGGGACACCGCCCCAGCATCCCCACCCTCTGCCCACCTGAAAAGCACAAGCCGCTGGTGTGCTGCCCTCAATGAGGTCAGGATTCAATTATGATACTACAGGACTGGGGGACTGCTCAGTGGGTGAAGGCACTTTGCCAACTAAAGAAGCAAGCCTAGTGGCTTGAGTTTGATTCCTGGGATCCACATAAAGGTGGAAAGAGGAAGCTAACTGCGTAAAGCTGCCCCTGATTTACACACACACACACACACACACACACACACACACACATTTCAAAGCCAACATTACAGACTGAGGTCTTCTATAGTGAGTTCTCAGTCACCAGCGATATTAAGGAGTAATTAATACTGCAGACCCTCTCAAAGACTGACAGTCTCAGAGATGGGCCATCTGGATGACAACTGGATGGGAACCAGAATTACCATGGGTGCACACTTCTGGGTGTTGTCTTTGAGGGTGTTTCCATAAAGCTTTAACTGAGGTAGGAAGAACCTCCTTCCCCTAGGAGTCTGGGTAGCACCAACCCTCTGGGCTGAATCAGGAGAACATGGGCCCTTCCAGAAAGCTCAGTGCGCCAAGTCATTGGCTGCCAAACCCGATGACTTGAGTTCAGGGTCTGGGGCCCACAGGGTGGAGGCACAGAACTGATTCCCTCAAGCTGTGCTCTGATCTACACACACATACAGTGACACAGGCCTACAGAGTAAATAAACGTGCGTGTGGGGAGAGAAACGGAAGCGAGCGGCAGCTTCCCAGGCTCCTGCCGTCATGCCGTCCCCATCACGATGGACTGTGCCCTCAGTCGGTGGGCCACAGCACCGCTCCTTCTTTAAGCTGCTGTTGTCACAACAACAAAACTAGGAAACTGCCCAGATCCCCAATGGTGTAGGAGGTCCTTCTGTCGATGTGTTGCTTTAATTGGTTTAATAAAGAAACTGCCTTGGCCTTTTGATAGGGCAAAACTTAGATAGGTGGAGTAGACCTAACTGAATGCTGGGAAGAAGGGCAGTGTGGCAGACGCCATGAATCTCCGGCCTGAGATGGACGTAGGTTAGAATCTTGCCAGTAAGCCACAGTCACATGGTGATACACAGATTTAATAGAAGTGGATTAATCAAGATGTGAGAGTTAGCCAATAAGAAGCTAGAGCTAATGGGCCAGGCAGTGATTTAATTAATACAATTTCTGTGTGATTATTTCGGGTGCAAGCTAGCCAGGCAGCCGGGATGAAAAGCAGGCCCTCTCCCTTCAACACCCCAAATTCATTTCCTCGCGGCTGTGGACTCCACGCTGCTGTTGGCAGATTCTCCCGAGGATGAGTTAGCATGGAGGAACACGAAAGGGAGGGATTTTCTCCGCCATTACTTTCACACCATGCTGGACTGTAACCCCAAATTCCTTCAAGCTGCTTTTTGTCATGTATTTTGTTACAGCGACTGGAAAAGAAACATCCTATGATTCTACTCTAATCTTCTACTCTACTCTACTTTCCCTTCCCTTCTTCTTTATTCTATTCTATTTTTTTCTCTATCCAACTTTACCCCAGCCCACTCCACTCCATTCTTCCAGTCTATGCTGCAGTGCTTGGGAGGGGGGTAGGAGCCCATGTCTTCATGCACATTACACAAGCACTGTGCATTTGAACCAAACACCAAGCCTCAGAAAGCATTTCCCTCTTGGTCAGGCCTCTAACCAACACAAAGGAGGAGCTGAGGTTCCGGCAGCCTTTGGTTGCAGCACGGAACGTCTGCTTACCCAGCCCCATCAACCAACCCCTCCCCAGGGTCTCAACACAGTCTATGAGACCCCGAGATTAAAGTGTCCCTGTGACACGAGAACATCCGCCTCTGTGCGGGAGAGAGAAATGAAGCAGCTACCGCAGGAGATGTTTTCACAAGCTAGGGGAAAAAAATGGAAGGAAATAAAACGAGCTGACCACACGTCCCCGTCTCTCTGGATTGGCGCCAACAGTAATAGACGCAAGTGCTTTTGCAAGCTACTGGAATTTCACATTCCAGGAAACCAGCCCCAGGGCCTGCCTCCTAGGATTTAGTAAGTCATTCATCATAGGATGTGCACCAGGCTTCCCTAGTGGAGCGAGGAAACCGGTGAGGGGGCGGGGGTGTTAGGTCAACCCTGTGTTTGTCCTTTGACTGCTCCTGAGGGAACCGATAAGTGAAGTACCAGCTAGGGATTTGGAAGTCATGGACAAGGATGAAGACATTAACAGGGAAAACAAACTATGTCAAGATGGCTGCCTCACAAGTGAACAATTCACAAAACAAGAAATACAAAGGGCCAACCATGATGGTTAACTTGTATTGTCAACCTGACAACCATGATGGTTAGCTTGTATTTTGTCAACCCAGAGACCCTGATGGTTAGTTTCTATTGTCAACCCTATGACCATGAAGGTTAGCTTGTATTGTCAACCTGATGTAATCTAGAACCATCTGGAAAGTCTCAACAAGGGACTGATTAGATCAAGTTGGCCTGTGGGGGATTGTTAATTGATGTGGGATGACCCAGCCCACCGTGGGCGGCACTATTCCCTGGCTTTGGGCCTTGGGTTGTATAAGAATAGAGAAAGCTAGCCAAGCAACAAGCATGTGTGCATACATTCTATGGATGTGATTCTATGGATGTGACGTGGCTAGATGCCTTGACTTCCCTGAAACAAGAGTCAAACCTGGAACTCCACAACAAATAAACCCTTTTACCCTTAGGTTGCTCCATATCAGGGCAATTGTATCACAACAGACACGAAACTGAGACACGAGTGTACGCACACACGCGCGCACACACACACGTGTACATATGTATATATAACTTAACACCATACCTACCAAGAAAACGCAAATGAGAGCTTTTCCCTCTGAAGTGTGAATGGCTATCATCAAGAAAACAAACATGAAGACAAAAGGAAACAAACATGGGGCTGAGAACACGGGGAGAGAAGAATTCGAATGCACTGTTGGTAGGTAAAATGGTACAGCCGCAATGGACCACAAAAGCAATACCATATGGTCTGCCTGTAACACAGCTTCCTGAAGGAATCTAATTCAGCACACCACAGAGATACCCATGTTCACTGTGGTGTCGTTCACAATAGCCAAATCCCGGAAGCGGCTTGGGTGTCCATCAGCAAATGAATGAATAGAGTGTGGTCTACGTATGTTTCATTCAGTCGAAAGGAGGATTTCAGGGCCGGTGGGATGGCGTAGTGGGTAAAGGAATATGTCACTAAGCCTGAGACCTGAATTAAACCCTTGAGTTTCACCTGGTGGAAGGAGAGAATTAACTCCTGAAAACTGTTCTCTGATCTTCACACATGGGCCAGGGATTCACGCATGTGCGCGCACACGCAAGTGCACGCACACGCGCACACGATGCTTTCTGTCCTGCCTGGCATTTTTACCCGAGCACTGGGGATCTGAACTCAGGTCATCGCGCTTCTGCAGCAGACACTTTACTCTAGCCCCCTATCGTAGGTTCTGATCCGACTTCATTCTCTTCTCGAAAGCCACTTACTTTGTGAACTGCTCCATGAAGCGGTCTCGGTGGCCCTGCAGGGTGTCAGCTGGAAGACCTGGAGGAAATCACCAGGAGCATGTGAGTACAGGGAGACACATCGGGACCTAGGAAGGGCCAGCCTAGCCATGCTGGCACTCCCGGCTAAGATGCCCCGAGGTTTGGTAACTAAGAGAACCCCACAGGAGCAGCAGGATGCGAGCCTCCTCTGGTTCGGGTGGAATGGAGGCTGCAGCCCTGGCGAAGCAGTGTCTTCATCAAACCGCAGGACTGCTGAGGGCGAGTGGGAGCGGGCTTCACTCTCAGGTGAGGGACTCATCCACTAGGGTATGGTGAACTCTGTGACCCTGCACCAGCGCAGGCCACTCAGGGCCAGCTCCCTAAGGAGTTGCTTCTCTGAGGTCCCTTCATATCCCAGACCATAGGAGGCTGCATATTTCAACCATGAGTTAAAACTCAGTTTTCAATTTATTTTAAGAGGAGGAGGTCTTGCTATATGGCCCAGGCTGGCCTTGAACTCATGAGCCAAATGCTTCATCCTCCTGTGTGTTGGGATCACAGGCACACCTGGCTTGATTATAGCTGGTACCACTTTTTAAACTGCACTTTGTCTTCACATGTGGGTGCCCTTGTGCCACAGGGCGTGTGCAGGTCAGAGAACAGCTCTGGGGAGTTGGTTCTTTTTTCCTTGTGTCATGCGGAAGACCCACAGCAGCAGGTTTTTGGTTTTTTTTGTTTTTTGTTTTGTTTTGATTGATTTTTCAAGACAGTGTCTCTGTGAAGCTTTGGAGCCTATCCTGGAACTTGCTCTGTAGACCAGGGCGGCCTCGAACACACAGAGATCAGCCTGCTTCTGCCTCCTGACTGCTGGGATTAAAGGCGTGCACCACCACCGCCTGGCTCACGGCAGCAGCTTTTATTTAAGTCCCCCACTCACTCAGCCTCCTTCCCTTCTTATCTCTCCCCCTTTCTCCTTCTGGCGCACAGTCTAGCTAAGTTACCCCAGCTGGCCTTGAACTCCTGGACTCAAGCCATCCTCCAGCCTCAGGCTCTCTTGTGCCAGGAACAACCACGCCACCGGGCTGTGCTTTCTTTCTTTATTTGAGACAGCATCTCACACTGTAGCCCTGACTGTTCTGGAACATACTATGTAGCCCGGGCTGGCCATGAACTTGTGACAATCCTCCTGCCTCTGATTACAGATGTGTGCCAACAAGTCTTGTTTTTAACTGTTTTTGAACGAGTGATATAAACACAAAGTTCGTGTATAAATTATGATTACTAAAAGCTATGAAAGTGAGCCAGGCTGATGAAGAGCTGAAGGTCAGCCAAGACTACATATAGAGACTTTGTTTCAAACACAAACCAAAAAATGATAAAATTAGGCAGAGGATAGAAATAGCATTTAATTTCTGTTCCAAAACCCTTGATCTCAGTTCTACTAGGAGAAAAAAACACCAGGAAAGAAAGTCAAATTGAGGAAGATTCCACTTAAAAAAAAAATTGACCAGAAATCAAAGCTGCCAAGGTCATCAAAAAGGAAGTCTGACAAGCTGTCACAGCTATTGGGAGACTGAGAAGAAGCAATGACTAAGTGTTACGGGATCCTGGGTGGGAACTTAGAAGAGGAAATAGGGTAAGAAAGGTGGACGTCTGAGCGAAGGGCTGGCTTTAGCTGAAAGTATGTTATAAAGTGGCTGGGGTGTGGCTCAGTGGCAGAGCCCCTGCCTAGAATCCCCCAGTGAGGGGCTGGGGTGTGACTCAGTGGTAGAGCCCCTGCCTAGAATCCCCCAGTGAGGGGCTGGGGTGCGGCTCATGGTAGAGCCCCTGCCTAGAATCCCCCAGTGAGGGGTTGGGGTGTAGCTCAGTGGTAGAGCACCTGCCTAGAATCCCCCAGTGAGGGCTGGGGTGTGGTTCAGTGGTAGAGCACCTGCCTAGAATCCCCCAGTGAGGGCTGGGGTGTGGTTCAGTGGTAGAGCCCCTGCCTAGAATCCCCCAGTGAGGGGCTGGGGTGTGGCTCAGTGGTAGAGCCCCTGCATAGAATCCCCCACGGAGGGGCTGAGCATAAGGCTCAGCAGTAACATGTTGCTTAGTACACACAAGACCCTGAGTTTCTTTTTTTTTTTTTTTTTTTTTTTGAGACAAGGTTTCCCTGTAGTTTCTAGAGCCTGTCCTGGAACTAGCTCTTGTAGACCAGGCTGGCCTCGAACTCAGAGATCCGCCTGCCTCTGCCTCCCGAGTGCTGGGATTAAAGGCGTGCGCCACCACCGCCCGGCGACCCTGAGTTTCTTTACAGCACACACAAAGAATATCAGCACAGCTTCACTAAGAAACTTCATGCTATTACATTAACAATGAGGGTTGGGCTTGGTGGCACATGCCTGTAATCCCACTGTCTAGGAGAATGACAAGGTAGGAGGATTAGGAACTCAAGGTCATCCTGGACCACATTTTGAGTTCAAGGCCAACCTGGTACACCTGAAATTCTTTCAAATAAATAAAACAAAAGAAATACATAAATAAGATGGGCGGTGGTTGGCGCACGCCTTTAATCCCAGCACTCAGGAGGCAGAGACAGGTGGATCTCTGTGAGTTCAAGGACAGCCTGGTCTCTAGAGCGAGTTCTAGGACAGGCTCCAAAGTTAAAGAGAAACCCTGTAGGAAAAACCAAAAACAAATTTTTAAAAGAAAGAAATATATAAATAAAAGTAGGTTTACTTATATTTGGTGTTTATTTTTATTTAAGTATTTGCAAAAAATATTTATTTTTGTGCATATGAGTGTTGGACCTGCATGTATGTCTGTGTCCCAAGTGAGTGCAGTGCCTTCAGGAGTCCGGGGAAGATGCTGGATCTCCTGGAACTGGAGTTATAGACAGTGTGAGCCACCATGTGGGTGTTGAGAATCAAACCCACGCCCGCTGGAAGAGCAGACAGTGCTCTTAACTGCTGAGCCATCTCTCCAGCCCCCAGCTCTATCTATTTATTTTCTGACAAAGTTTCATGTAGTCCAGAAACCTGATTCTCCTGCCTCCACCTCCCCAAGACTAAGCATGCAGGTGTGGGCCATATGCCCCACGTATGTGGTGCTGGGGAGGGAGTGCAGGATTTCACACATGCTAGGCAAGCCTGCTCTGCCAACAGAGCTACACTCCCTGCCTGTAATTGATGATGTTTCTAAGCAACAGACTCTCCTTCTCTGGGGATTTGGTTCACCCTCTCTGCTTCCTGTAGGCACACCCTATGGCACCAAGCCTCTCCAACCCTGGAACAGCAAACTGCAGTCACTATGGAGGGAAACGACCCCAGCTGAATCAGAGTAACGCTGTTGCTCTTGCCTAGTTTCAGATAACCAGACCTGGCTTTGTGAGGCAGGTCCAGGTAGAAGCACTTGCTGCCAATCCTGAGGAGCTTAGTTTTGCCTCTGGGGCCATTGACAGAAGGAGAGAACCAATTCCTGCACACTGTCCTGTGACTTCCATAAGTGTGTATGAGCATACACACATGTGACACACAAACATATAAATAAATGGAATAAAAAAGGTTATTACTTGTAAGTCAACAGTTAGGGAGTGTCCTTTATTTCATATGGGGGTGCGTGTGCGCACACACTTTTTTAAGTTTAATTTTACTTCCCCCCCCCTTGAGATAGGGATTTATTATGTCACATGGGTAGACTGTGGATTCACCACATAGCCCTAGTCCACAATAAATTTCTCATCTTCTTCTAGAACCTGCAAAGTCTAGGATTCTAGGCATGCACTCCCACACTCAGCCACTGTTCTATGCACCTAAAACAGACCCGTGTCCTTTCTGGGCTATAAAACCTAAACAGAATCCATTCATATCTCCACGTTTTTAGGTTTTCTACCAAGTTATGGGCATTCTTCAGCTTGACCACCTTGGCATATAACAATGAGGGGCTGGGAAAATGGCTCAGTGGTAGAGGACTTGCCTAAACTTCTCCAGTGAGGATTTATACTAGCTTTATCCAAGGAATCTACATTTAAAGATGGAGATTCGGGGGCTGGAGAGATGGCTCAGTGGTTAAGAGCACTGCTTGCTCTTCCAATGGTCCTGAGTTCAATTCCCAGCAACCACATGGTGGCT
The DNA here is from genome assembly GCF_903992535.2 of Arvicola amphibius. Lineage (NCBI taxonomy): Eukaryota > Metazoa > Chordata > Mammalia > Rodentia > Cricetidae > Arvicola > Arvicola amphibius. The sequence continues at coordinate 93,602,456 of NC_052056.1, forward strand.
CACAACCATCTGTAATAAGATCTGGTGCCCTCTTCTGGTTTGCAGGCAGATATGCAGACAGAATACTGAGAAAACTGTATACATAATTAATAAATAAATCTTTAAAAAAAATAAAGATGGAGATTCTAAACTATACCAGAGACCTATCCAAGCTGGCGCAGGAGTAGCCTGCTTTAAATAAAAATACATAAAATTGATTGATTGATTGATTGATTTACTGTGCATGCATGCGTGAGTACTCATGTGCATGTGTGAAGGTCAAAGGTCAACTTGTGCAGTAGGTTCTCTCCTTCCATCACGTGGGTTCTGGAACTAGAACTCAGGTCCCCAGACTTGAGAGCAAGTACCTTTCCCCTGACCATCTTGCTAGGCCTCCTCAACCTCCCCCACCACCCCTGCCAGTCTGCCCCTAGCTCCCCACCAGTCCGGCCAAGCACTCCACATTTTTAACCAGGGCATCAAGGACAAGAACTTCGGCAAATCAGCAGCTCTCAAGTTATGCTTTTGATTAATGGTGCAGCAGGGAGGGATCTGCTGCTGAGAAAATTATAGCCCTTGGATCAGCTGTGATTTGTTTATTGCTTTATTTAAGAAAGTGTCTCACTATGTAAGCAAGGCTTGCCTGGAACTTAGTATGTAGCTCAGGCTGGTCTCACACTGGCAGAGATCCTTCTGCTGTTGCCTCCAAACCGCTGGGACTGTAGGCATGTGCCACCAGACCCAGCTATATTAAATTTTCGGCATTGACGGGATGGAACTCAGGACATTATGCCTGCTAGTTAAGATCTCAACAACTAAGCCACGCCCTCAGTCCCTCACTGGGGGATTCTAGGCAGGGGCTCTACCACTGAGCCACACCCCAGCCCCTCACTGGGGGATTCTAGGCAGGGGCTCTCCCACTGAGCCACACCCCGGCCCCTCAATGAGGGATTCTAGCCAAATGCTACAAACTATAACCTCAGCTAGGGAGTTCTCAGCAAGTGTTCTATAACTGAGCTACACGAGCCCTGTAGCTGTTTTCTGTTTCTATTTCTCCAAAGAGAGTTCCATCTGTTACAAGGGACTGGGTCGCTAGATGGTTTGGAGGTCACTGTATTAGCTCATGTAGGGATGGGTCAGGTCAGTTGTCCTCTATGTAGACCTAAGAACACAAGATATTGTGGGTGAATGGTGACACGGCAGAGATGGATGTGGACAGACAGAACCCTCTTAAGACACAGGACTGGAAGGGCAGGAGCTAGACTGGGGCAGTCTAAAGCTTGGGTTACTCCCTTCCACTCACGGATGACCAGGAGCCCCAGGCCCCTCACACCAGAGCAAACGGGACTGACTGAGTAGCCTGCATCACTCGGGGAACTGGCCAGGGCTGTGACCCTGCTCCCAGCCTAAAGCTCACATGAGGTGGTCGAGGCGGTCCTACTCACAGGAGTGGAGCTTGAAGAGCAGCTTGACAGTGTAGTCATAGAGGTGACTGCAGTCCAGGATGACCTGAATCAGCGGTGCGAGGCGGCACTGCCCAGCTGTGGTCACGGACACTGAGCGGGACATGTCCAAGGAGTTGAATACTGTGGACATAGATGGGGAGAGAGGCTGAAGTGAGGAAGAAATAGAGCAGAATCTGTTGTATACCAAGACTTATTCTGTGTTTCTGTCTTACTAAGAACGGAACCCATAATTTTGTATTCTACTGTGGAATATTCCTTTACACTGTGTTTGAATATATGTCGCTGTGATTGGTTTAATGAAGAAGCTGACTGGCCAATAGCTGGACAGGTAGAGGTTAGGTGGGACTGGCAAACAAAAAGAGGACACTGGGAAGAAGAGGGAAGGAATCTGAGGAGTCAGAGAGAAGCAAGATGAACTTGCAGAGTTGAAAAAAGGTTCCACCATATGGCAGAACATAGACAAGAAATAAGGGTGAATTTAAAATGTAAGAGCTAGTTTAGTAACAAGCCTGAGCTATTGGCTGAGCATTTTAAATTAATAAATCTTTGTGTGGTTATTTGAGAACTGGCTGGCAGGATAGAAAAGTCCAACCACATCCTACTGGTGAGCCATACCTCCAGCCCCTCACTGAAGGATTCTAGGCAGGTGCTCTACCACTGACCCAAAGCACCAGTTCCTTGTTGACATATTCTAAGGAATGTCTACTGTTAGATATGTCCACAGCCCCTCAGTGGAGGATTTTAGCCCAGGGCTCTGCCCTTGAGCCACACCCCCAATTCCTCATTGGAGAAGTCTAGGCAAATGCTATGATCCTGAATTGTACCATAGCAATTTCTGTAATTTCACGCCAAGCTAGGACCTTGCTATGTAGCGCAGGCAGGACTTAACAGTTTTATCCTCTCATCTCAGCCTCCCATGGCCTGGGGGACAGGTGTGTGGCCTGTGATTGGCAGGTGCATTAACTTATGTGATTCATTTAACCCTATGATACCCCGAGACAGGAAAGGGTATCCCCAGCAGACAGGTGAGGACATGCATCCTAAGTCACTTGAAGGTGATCATAAAGCCAAACCCACATGGTCATAGATGGGTAGAACAGGCACCTTTGCTCTTGATGGCCAGGAAGCTTGGTGTATCATGACTGAGTGAGAGAGACGCTCTGCTTTGTACTGAACCCCGTGATAAACACGGGAAAGAAGATTTACTGGTGATCCCTGAGATCTGCTCTAAGTCTGAGCAGAAACACTCAACACATTTTCTTCCTTTCTGGATTAAGGTCTCATGTAGCCCAGACCTGAACTCAATAAGCAGCCAATGGTGATCTTGTATTTCCGTTCTTCCTGCCTCCCTCTCCTGAGTGCTGGGAGAAGTGTGTACTACCATGCATGGTTTATACAGTGCTGGGGATTTGAACCCAGGACATCATGCATGTCCGGCAAGCACTCTTCCAAGGGTGCTACAGCTTTTCCCTAAATTTCTTATTCCAGGTATCTACCCACATTTCATCATTCTATACCCAGCTATTGGATGCCTGGCTATAGGCCTTCATCTCACTCCCTGGCCAGGGTTGACTGTCTTCCTTGTACTGCCGGCCCACTGTCCCTGGATATGTAACATGCAACACAAGAGTTCTCTAATGTCCCTACATGTGTGGACCTGCCCATGGGTAGGTCTGCAGAGACCCTGTAAGTGTGTTTGTCTGGTGGTTGAGAAAGAGATAAAGTTACACACACACAAACACACACACACACACACACACACACACACACACAGATCCACCCAAACTGAACCACCCTAATTAAAGGTAGTTTTTCTTACATAAATTAAAAGTGACTGTCATTGCAAGGCAGCCGTCAGGGCCAACTGACTTCCACAGGCTGTCTGACAAGAAATCACAGCCGCCTCCATCTCCTTCGGGGACTGACACTTGAGCCCCAGTAGCAGCTACGGCAGTGTGACTATGGGCGAATTTCTTAGCCTGGCTGGGCCTCTCGACGTGCTTCTGTGAAGCAGTATGGTTGTGCGCACCCACACATGGCCTGACGAGAACGGTGAGGAGTCAAGAGAATCAAGAGTATCTGCACTACGCTTTTCAGCTTTGGTTTTGTGGGTAAGCATGTGTGTGTGTGCGCGTGCCTGTGCATGTACAGAGGTCAGAGGTCAACCTTAGGTATCCTTAGCTGTGTTTCCACTCTGTATTTTTTTTTTTTTGAGACATGGTTTCTCTGCGTCACAGCCCTGACTGTCCCTACTTGTAGATCAGGCTGTAGATCAAACTCACGGAGATCCACCCACCATGCCTGTTTGGTTTGTTTTTGTTTGTTTTTTGTTTTAAAACAGGGTTATCAGGGCTGGAGAAATGGCTCAGTAGTTTAGAGTGCACATTGCTCTTTCAGAGGACCCAAGTTCAGTTCCCAGCACCCATATAAAGCAGGGTGGCTCACAATTGTCTGCAACTCTAGCTCCAGGGGATCTGACGCCCTCTTTGGCCCCTGCAAGCAACTGCACTCATGTATACATACTCTAACACAGACAACATGCATACATGATTTAAAAAAGAATCTGTGTGCATGCTAGCAAGCACTTTACCATAATGAGCCCCTAGTTCCTAGTTCAAGAAGACTCCCCTACTGCAGAGTGTTTGTTTAACTATGCAAAGATGTGCTGAATTTGTTTATATTACGAACTATTTGTTTACCTATGTAAAGATGTGTTGCTGTTTTACCTTACCTGCCTAAGGCACCTGATTGGCCTAATAAAGAGCTGAGCATCCCACTGTGAGGGAAGAGGTATAGAAGAGACTTCTGGGCAGGGTAAGTAAGCAGGATAGGAATTTAGACTCAGGAGAAGATAGAAAGAGACACCAGGGGCCACCCAGCCAGACACAGAGGAAGCAGGAAATGACTGTAAGGTAAAAAGACCCAAAACAAAATGTAGATGAATAGAAACAGGTTAAATTAAGTTAAAAGACCTAGTGGGAAACGACCGAGCATTCATAATTAATAATAAGTCTCCGTGTCTTTATTTGGGAGCTAGTTGGTGGCCCAAAGAAAAATCTGACTGCACTCCTCTTCTGAGCAGAAAGCACGCCTGTGTAGCAGCTCAGCTCCAGTCATGGACTGGCTGGAACCATGGCTGTCAGAACGGGTGAAAAAGCCTCCGAGAGCTTGGGAGAGAAGGAGGCTCCTTTGGACGAGCAGAGCAACCGGTCTCCCTGTCTCATGTGAAATAACTGACTTCAAGGCTGTGAGGAGAGCAAAGGCTGATGAGACAGCTCTGCTTCAACGCCCTCCGCTAAGCATTGGTAACAAACGAGGGCTCATTTCGCTGAGCGTGGCGGTGCAAACCTGTAATTCCAATGCTCAGATGGTAGAGGCAGGACAGCTGCGAGTTCGAAGCCAACGCGTGCTACAAAGATTTTGTCTTTAACGAAACAAAAAGACCAACGAAAGGACTGGGCCAGCTGAACCACACAGATCAGGCTGGGAATCGGGAGAATGATTCCCACGACAGCTTGGGTCAGCTAAGAGGGAAGAGACTCACCAGTTTGGAAGAGGTTCAGTTCGCACTCCAGGTAATCAAACATCTCCACTGTAAGCTGAAAACTGACACAAGAAGAAACAGAAATCAAAGTCTATAGGCCTGAGCCCCCCGTCAACACCCAACCGAATGCTGAAGATGAAATCTATGACCTTATACTTGCTAAGCAAGTGTGATAATGCTAAGCAGCATCCTCAGCACCTCACTGGGGCATTTTAGGCAAGTGTTCCACCACTGGGTCACACCTTTGCCCCTCACTAGGGGAGTCTAAGCAAGTATTCTAACACTGAACCACACCCTCAGTCACCAAAGCCAGGTTTTCATACGCCCCCCCACCCCATGCTCTGAACTGCTTCCCCACCCTTAGGATTCCCATGTGTGCTCAGGGGCAATCTTGCCTGTTCAGGCATATGTCCCAGCTTCCTTCCAAGCATCTATCATGAAAGTTATTTAAACACTAAGCCTCTCAAGGTTCCACAGGGGAAACGAGAGATGACAGGGCTTGGTCTGGGGTTAGTGGAGACTGGGACAGAGAAACCATGTTGAAATACACATGGGTAGGATCCCAGATAGAAACAGCACTAGCGGTAAGTGGCCCTGAGTCCAAGTCACCCAGGGGACTCACTCCTCACCCCATCCCCTGCGTCATCACACCTTCGGGCCCCCTTACCATTTCCAGGAACAAAAAACCAAATCACAAAGGCTTACTTCCCTACTGGGTCTGGAGCCCGATAGCCACTTACAAGTTGTTGACATCACTTTCTCCGGCCTCATCCAGCTGCCGGTCACTCATCTGAAGGTTGCCCGGGAACCTGGGATTCTGGAAGGAAGTTTGGGTAAAGAGAGATGATAGAACGGAGCACAAGAGGGAAGAAGGTGCAGATAAGTGGGTGGAGTGTTGACGATGTCAGGGCAGAGCGCTTGTGTAGGGCACAACTTAGAGACGGAGCGGCTCCCCTGTGCGCACAAAGACCTGGGTTCGATCCTAGTACTTAAGGGGGGAAAAGCCCCATACAGTCCAATGAGACCAGTGTAAACACAGTCTGCCTATATTAAATACATGTAGTAGGTCCTAGGTCAACTACACATTGAGGGAGGCAGGATCAGCCTGCATGACCTCACAAACACAGACCCCTTAATGGTTCCCAAGAAAGACCATCCACTGTCTACTACCCATCATCGGAGCTGAAGGTCCCGCTCTTGCACGAGTCCTGGAACGATCTAAGCATGTCCTACCAAAGTGCAATGAGACTCAGCGTGTGAGCACGTTCCCTAGGCGATCGTCTGGAATCCATGGGCAGTAGACACTCACTTATCACGGGTCATTTCTGATTCCCGTTCAATCTCCTCAGCCTTGGCCTCTTACCAAAGCTACTACAGTGAGCTCATGGGAATCTAGGAGAGACAGGACAACGTTCTCAGGTGTTTTATTTGTTTTTTTATTGTTTGTTTGCTTTGAGGTATGGTTGCTGTGGAGCAAGCTTTATACAACTGGTTAATAAAGAGCTGATTGGTATATAGTTGGGCAGGAAGAGATTAGGCGGGAGAGCCAGACTAGGAGGATTCTGGGAAGAAGGGCAGAGTCTATGGAGTTGCCAGCCAGACACAGAGGAAGCAGGAAAGAATACAAAAGGAGCTAACAAGCCAGGAGCTACATGGTAGAACTTAGATAAGAAGTATGGGTTAACTTAAGTTGTAAGAGCTATTGGTGAGCATTTTTAGTTAATATTGAGTCTCCATCGTGGTTATTCTGGAACTGGCAGGCAGGAAAGCTAAGTCCACCTACACAGGCTGACCTGAAACTCACCATGTAGCTAAGGACAACTTTGAACTTCTGATCCTCCTGCCTCTACCCCTGAGTGCTGGAATTAGATGTGTGCACACTATACCACGTTTATGCAGTGCTGGCATGAAAACCAAGGCTTCGTGTGTGCTAGGTGAGTGCCTGCCCGTTTAGCTACATCTCCTTCTGGATGCAAGCGACTCTCCTGCCTCAGCTGTGCAGTTAGCCAAAACAGCATAGGACATGGAAACAGATCATAGAAAGATAGGTGGCCATGCATCAAGGGCTTCTAAATTCCAGACTGAAAACTTGGACATGGAGCTAGAACAAGGAGAGAATCCATTTATTTTTGCTTTATCACATGCTATTTATTTTATTTATTTTTGGCTTGTTTTGACCTGAATTTGATGCCTGGGACTACATGATAGAAAGGGAGAGTAAACTATTTTTATCTTCTAATACATTTTATTTATTATTTTTATCTTCCAAATGATTTTTTTAAAAAGATTTATTTTTATTTTATGCGTATGAGTGTTTTCCTGCAAGTGTGTATGTACACCATGTGTATGTGTGCTGCCCACAGAGTATAGAAAACAGCCTTGGATCCCCTAGAACTGGTGTGACAGATGGCTGTGAGCCGCAGTGTGGGTGCTGGGAATTGAACCCTACTCCCTTTGAAAAGATAGCCTGCGCTCTAAGCCTCTGAGCTGTCTTTCCAGTCCTGAAAGAACCGACTCTTCTAAGTTGTCCTCTGACACTACCCCCCAAAATAAATAAAAATATAATTCAAAACAAAAAGCCAAGACGGCTAGATTGGTGGCTCAGCAGTTAACAGCGCTTGCTTCTCTTTCTGTCACAGGAGGTGCATTAAGTTCCTAGCACCCCATGAAAACTCAGAGCTGTCTATAACTCTACTTCTAGGATCTGCACCCTCATCTGCATGCATATGGTGCACATACATATATGTAGAAAATACATATAAACTATAAATAAATCTTAAATTATATACATAAGTAAAAGTTTGCCATTTTCCTCAGGAAACACCACCCACTGGATGACTATTGTTATCCTATTTGTGAAATGCAGAACAAATGTCTCCGTGAAAGGTCACAGGTCAAAAGGTCACCCTGGGGTCCCTGATCACCACTGTTCTATCAGCTGACTTCCCCTTAGAGTCGGGCCACGGCACCCCCATTTCTTGAGGCTCCAGACTGTTCCCTAGAGTGATAATAAAGATTAAGTAGGGTCTGGAGGGAAGACTGGGGGAGGGCTTGGAGGAGGGATGGGGCGAGGGAGCAGGCGCCATGGAGAAGGGCAGGTGCTCACTTTGGTGTGGTACTCCATCCTTGTTCTCAGCAGTTTGAGGTAGATGCTGCACAGCTGTCCGTACCCCTCGCTCAGGTGGCCCTTGGGGGAAGAAGAAAGCTGCATCAACATTGAGGCGGTGTTTTCCCTTAAATCTTTTTCTCGGGCTGCTGGTTGCTCAGTGGGTGAGAGCTCTTGATGCCAGGCCGGACAACCTGCGTCATGAGTCAACCCCTGGGACCCACGCGGTGAGAGGAGAGGACTGACTGCCACAGGCCAGGTGTTGCCTGTATGAGTGTTACGTCACACACGTGCCCCCATCCCAACACACATGATCTGTACGAATGCTATGTCACATACGTGCCCCCCATCCCAACACACATGATCTGTACGAGTGCTACGTCACACACGTGCCCCCATCCCAACACACATGATCTGTACGAGTGCTACGTCACACATGTGCCGCACCCATCCCAACACACATGATCTGTACGAGTGCTACGTCACACACGTGCCGCACCCATCCCAACACACATGATCTGTACGAGTGCTACGTCACACACGTGCCGCACCCATCCCAACACACATGATCTGTACGAGTGCTACGTCACACACGTGCCGCACCCATCCCAACACACATGATCTGTACGAGTGCTACGTCACATACGTGCCCCCATCCCAACACACATAATCTGTATGAGTGCTACATCACACACGTGCCCCCCATCCCAACACACATGATCTGTACAAATGCTACGTCACATACGTGCCTCCCATCCCAACACACATGATCTGTACGAATGCTACGTCACACACGTGCCGCACCCATCCCAACACACATGATCTGTACGAGTGCTACGTCACATACGTGCCCCCATCCCAACACACATGATCTGTACGAGTGCTACATCACACACGTGCCCCCCATCCCAGCACACATAATCTGTACGAGTGCTACATCACACACGTGCCCCCCCATCCCAACACACATAATAAATATAATTAGGGTTAGAAAGATGCTCAGAGGGTAAAGGAGTTTGCCACCACTCCTGACAACCTCAGGGTCCCACATGATAGGAGACCCTGATTCCTGCAGCCATGCTTGGTGGCAGGCATGTACCCCTCCCCTACACACACACACACACACACACACACACACACACACACACACACAAAGATACAAATGTAAAGGGTGTGCACCCCAGCACTCCCGCATGAAAGAAATCTTTGCGGATATTCAAGTTCAGTTTCCTCCACCCAATCCTGTGTTAAATCAGTGCTGGGAGGGAGACCCAGCAGACTCCCCAGGGGCCTTCCCAGAATTCCTAAACCTCCAGCTGAGAGCTTAATTGAGACTGATCTCTGCGGAGGCAAACACAGGTTCTCTCTGGAGGAACCTGTCTTTGTTACTGACTTCAAAGAATTGTGTTCCCAGGAAAACTGAGTAGCTCCCAAGGGGGTGGGGGAGGAGCACAAAAAGAAAATGTGAAGAATAACTAAAATTCACTAGAGATACCAGATGGCCAAGCAGATCTTTTAGGACGGATGATAGGATTAGAAAAAGAATATATGGCATGGCTCTCATTACTATAGCTAGACTATTTGCCAGGCAGAAGACCTCGTAGAGACCCGGAGCTCAGCTGTCCAGAGTGCGCAGTGCTCGCTGCTCTTGCAGAGGACCTGAGTTCAGTTCCTCACTCACAACTGCCTGTAACTCCAGCCCCAGCGAATGTGACACCCTCTTTTGGCCTACATCAGCACCCTGTGCGCACACAGACAAATAAAAATAAAAATATTTTTAAAAAGCTATTGTAAAGGAAGTCAGGTGTGGTACATCATCTGCAAGCCCAGCACCAAGGAGGCTGAGGCAGAAGGATCTGGAAATGAAGGCTAGCCTGGGTTACAAAGTGAGACCCAATGAATCCCTAAGAAAGCAGGGAATGAGATAAAAAAAAATAATAATAACAAGAAGGGCTGGGGACGTGGCTCAGTTGGTAAGTAGCTGCTGAGCGAGCCCAGGGGGCGCATCTTCAGCACTTACAGAGTGAGAGACGGGAGAATCCCCAGGTATCACCAGACAACCATCTCTACCTAATAGGTGAACCACAAGTTCAGTGAGCTCCTGAATCAAAAACTGAGGTGTAGGGCTTGGTGTAAGGTGATGTCAGAAGCCTTTAATCCTAGCACTAGGGCAGCAGAGGTGTGAGGATCTCAGTGAGGCAAGGCCAGCCTGGTCTCCACAGTGAGTTCTAAGACAGCCAGGACTACATAGAGAGACCCTGCTTCAAAAGCCTAAAGACCAAACAAAAACAAACCCAACAAGGTGAACAGCTACTGCAGAGCAATGCCCAGGGCTGACTGTGTGTGTGTTCATATACAAATGCATATTCTACCACCTCCACCCCTCCTGTGTTCCCACCTCACCTTCCCACTGCATGCCTATAATCCCAGCACTCAGGAGGCTAAAGTTCTAGGCTAGCCTGGGCTATGTATGGAGACCTCAAACAAATGATAAAACTATAATTTTTTTAAGCTTCTATTATTAGGTGTATAGGTGCATTGTGGGCATAGAGGTCTGTATATGCATGTACATGTGTCTGAGGAAGCCGGAAGAGGTCACTGGATCTCTGGAGTTAGAAGTAGTTGTAAGTCATCATATGGATGCTGGGAATTGAACCCTGGTCCTCAGGAAGAGCAGCCAGTGCTCTTAACCGCTGAGCCATCCCTCCAGCCCCAAAACAAAGAATTAAAAGTGCAATGTATTGTGACCACAAAGGGCACAAGTATAATGACAAGTCCCTGTGAGGGATCCTAATTTTATGACATGGAATTCATGTCCCCAGGACAAGCTCTGGGGACTTGGGATTTGCCTGTAGCTTCCAGGGACTCGGGCAATGTGGAGGAGACATCTTCGGCTCGCCCCTCACAGAAGAAGCTAAACAATCAGAGATGGGCTGGCTGGTGATGTGGTTTAGTTGGCGAGATGCCTGCTTTCCCCACCACTGTATAAACTGGACGTGGCCATGCATGCCTGCAATCCCAGCACACAGGAAGGGAAGACAGGAGGATCATGAGTTCTAGGTCAACCTTAGCGACATATTCAATTTGGGGCTTGCCTGGATCATGAGTTCTAGGTCAACCTTAGTGACATACTCAATTTGGGGCTTGCCTGGATCATGAGTTCTAGGTTAACCTTAGCGACATAGTCAATTTGGGGCTAGCCTGGACTCCGTAAGACACTGTCTGAACCAAACCAAACCAAGAAGCAGGAGGTAACTGGTTACATCCCATGCTCTGGGAATGAGTAGGGGGTCCCCTGTGCAACCCCACACTCACCCACATCCTGCTCATGTCGCTCAATTCATTTTTGTATCTCAGAGAGTCTTTTAGCACCTAGAAAAGAAAAGAAGAACCATGAGAGGAGACACGGGTGGCCAGAGGAGAGTCTACCTGGGCCTGAGGTGGGGGAAGAGACCCATCAGAAGAGATGGATTCACCTTCTATGGGAAATCAAAGACCAGGGGTGTGGTAGCAGACAGCAGTCTCTTTTTCCACAGTGTGTGTGTGTGTGTGTGTGTGCGTGTGTGTGTGTGTATGTGTGTGTGCGTGCGTGTATGTGTGTGTGCGTGTGTGTGCGTGCGTGTATGTGTGTGTGCGTGCGTGTATGTGTGTGTGCGTGCGTGTATGTGTGTGTGCGTGTGTGTGTATGTGTGTGTGCGTGTGTGTGTATGTGTGTGTGCGTGCGTGTATGTGTGTGTGCGTGTGTGTGTATGTGCGTGTGTGTGCGTGTGTATGTGTGTGTGAATGGGTGCAGGGGCCACAGATAAGAGGACAACTTTCAGAAATCAGTTCTCTCCTTCCACCTTGGGCTCCTGGGATTATCTTGTTGGCCGGTCGATTGCTTTTGATAGGGGACAGGAGAGATGAACGTGGTGCTTCCATATTCTATATTATAAAGACACCCACACTTCATACTATTTAGTGTAATCAGTACATACACAATGCTGCTGGCTTCACACAGTTGGAGTGTAACACCGCCTCCTGGCCCAGGTGCCTCTGGCATAGGCTGACACCAGCAGATACCAACCTGACTAAGTTTATCAATAAACATTTGAGCCCAGACACCCACAGGATGAGAAAAGAGTGCAAGGGATGTTAATGAGAGGCACAAATAGCAGAAGTGGGATTTCTTGATCAGAAATATGGGGGATCACCCTAGCAAATGGGCAAGGCTGAACCCTGAAATGATCGACAACCTTTGTCTCCACCACCTTCTCCCTATATAATCTGTTGGCCTAAGATGAGCTAGGAGACACAGTCTTCTCTAATTGCTTGCTCTCTGGATAAAGTAGTTTTAAAGATTCAGTTCCTGGAGCAGGAGAGATGACTCCGCAGTTAAGGGAGTTTCGCAGCTCCTGCAGAGAGAGCTTGTTTCCCAAAACCCACACTGGGTAGCTCACAACATGCTGGAATTCCAGCTCCAGTGGATCTGACGCCCCCTTTTGGCTTCGTCAGGCACCTGGACACATGTGGCATACACTCACATAGACACACACATATAAATGAAAATATATCTTTAAAGCCTCTGTTTCCGTCTTTGCTCGCTGGCATCTGTCATGGGCCACGGGCGACAGGAGAGGAAACCGGTTTCCTGTTCCCCAGCATGTGCCACCGGCCTCCCCTGCTGCCCCAAGGACTCACGTTTGGATGTCCGTCGCGGAGGAGTTTGTGGAAGACATGGCAGAACTTCCAGCACAGCATGGCATTGCTGGACAGGGGCAGTCGATTAACCACGGACCAAAATGTCTGCGCTCCTTTCTCATGGTGGGTGCCCAGGATGCACGGTGAGAGGGGAGTCAGGGAAAGCAAGGGCCTGGCATGTGGTGCTGGCAAGGAGAGTGGGGTGCCGCTCACTGCTGAGACCCCACAGTTCTACGTGTATGCTCCGGCAGTTTGGAGGCTGAGGGTATTAAAATATCTTGTTCTCTATTTTATAACAGTTTCCCCAAAAAAAGGAACTGTCTTCTTTTTAAAAAAAATTACATTTTAATTTATTTGTGCATTATAATTATGTGTATGTGCATGTGTATGTGTGGGAACTCATAGGCCCAAGTACATGTGTAGAAGATGGGGGGGGCAGCTTGTTGGAAACAGTTCCACGTGGGGGTCTTGAGGACTGAACTCGGGTCCTTGGGCTTGACGGCAACCTCCATTACATCTGCTGAGTCATCTTACCGCCCCCTCCCCTGCCGTTTTGAGACTGAGCCAACACTGAAGTACCCCGGCTGTCCTGGAATTAGTTTGTTAATAGAGGATGACTCTGAACTTCTGATCCTCCATTCCTCACCTCCAGACTTCTGGGATTATAGCTATATAGGACACACCTGGTTTATGCCAGGCTGGGGCTGGCTGGGTCCGAGGACCCTGGGCATGTTAGGCAAGCACCCCCCTAGCTGAGCCACACTCCCAGGCCCCTGCCCCCTCACTCAGTAGCTCAGGCTGGCCTCCAACTATGACAATCCCCCTGCTTCATCCTCCTAGTGGCCGAGATTACAGTATCACCATTGTCCCCAGGAATGGAAGTGTGTTGAGAGGGACAGCCCCTCTAATCTGCACATGTGGCTCTGGGTTAGGGGTGGCCTTGGCTGGGTAGGGCTCTTGGGACCATTGCTACCATTTAAAATACTAATACTAATATTACTACTACTACTAATAATAATAATAATTTATTTGTATTTTATGTCCATCGGTGTTTTGCCTGCATTTATGTCTGTGTGACGGTGTTGGATCCCTGAAATAGGAGTTACAGACAGTTGTGAGCTGCCGTGTGGGTGCTGGAAATTGAACCTGGGTCCTTTGGAAAATCAGCCAGTGCTCCTAACCCCTGAGCCATCTCTCCAGCACATGGCCACCACCTTAACACGGGGTTCCCTCTTTGACTTTTGTTGTGCTTGTGGTCACTGTTCACGTGGACACCATGCGTGTGTGGGCGTGAGTGGAGCGTGCCACAGTACATGTGTGGATGTTGGAAGACAGTCATGAAGACAGGCTTCCTTGGCCCACTGTGCTCTCTGAGAACCAGACGAGGGATGCCCGTCGCGACCAACTTCTGTCAGCTGAGCCAGCTTAGGAGGCTTTTTCAGACATTATTAAAGTAAGGGAGAGAAGCTGGGCATGGTGGCACACACCTACAATCCCAGTGGGATTGAGAAGCAGGAGTATCCCAATTTTGAGGCCAACTTGTAGGACCACAATGAGGCCCTGTCTTACAACCACCACCATGAAAAATCATCCATAAGTGGAGGCTGGAGAGAGGCTCAGCACAGAGAGCATAGCCATAGGCAGGGACATCCATCGGGAGAGTTCAGACTGGACATGACCAGACTGAGCTGGGCCGTGAGGAGAGAGGGTAGAACCAAACCAAGAGGCCAGGAGAGAGAAGAACAGATGGGCTGAAAAGGCCAGGTAACCAAAACAGTTGGCTTGCATAGGGAAAGGCAGCCCAGCGTCTGGGCTACAGAAGTTTAGGGATTTGCCAGCCAGGACTGTGTAACAGGCAGGGACTGAGGGACACTGGGAGAACCTGGTGGCCAGGTTGGCTTTAGTGTGTTAATGGACCCCTCAATTAGTCATGTGTCCTGGGCTGAAGACTTAACTAACTAAACATAAAGCAAAGGTCTGGGTTGGATGGCCTCCTGGGTCCCTGGGGCCTTGCCAGGCTTGGGTTTCTGAGACCAGCGCTCTCTGGGTCTTCAGTTAGACCGGAAGTGGCTTCCATCGGCAGCCTCCTGTCCCAGGCAAGGGTTACTCTTCCTGTTGGCAGGCAAGAAGCCTCCTCCTGACCTCAGTTCCCAATATTTGACCCCCCCTTCCAGGGTCGGCCTCCCAAGGATCACATCCAAAAGGATATTCCTGGCATGTTTTTCCTTCACAGCCACTTCCTGCGTATTAATGGCTTTATTGACGCTGACAGTCTGCAAAAACAAGATGGGGGAGGGGAAGGAGATGAAATAAATAAGCCTCTGAGAGTGGCTGAGACCCTCCCAACTTCCCACTCCTTCCTCTTCCTCCCCCGCTTCTTCCAATGACCCTTGGGGTTTCTGATTGCCCTTAGACCATGCAAGGCCCTCTAGATCCTCCGCGGGTACCCAGCTTGGGGGTCGGAAGGAGGGCAGAGGTGGGCAGTGCTCCCAGACCAGCTGTCCCAGGCTGTCCCAAGGGAACAGGCTTTGCTGCCTGGCATTGGCTGTGCCCAGCTGCTGCACCCGCCTGCTACTCACTGGCTTGGCACAACAGCATGGTAATTAAGGGGCCACACAAAGGAAGGCTTTTTCATCCCCAGGGAAACATTATTCCTCAGAGTACAAGAGGAAGAGATGCTGATGTTGGGGAGCCACTGTGGCCTGAGACCAGCCATCCATCCCTCTGCCATTTCTAAACCGTCCCACTGAGGGCTGGCGAGAGGGATCAGTGGGTAAAGGTGCTTGCATAGAAAGCCAGGCAATTGGGGTGCCCTTCCCAGGATCTCCAGGAAGATGGAAGGGGAGATCCCAATCCACAAGTGTTCCACAACCTTCACGCAAGAGCTGTAGCAAGTACTTTTCCCCCAAATAATAAAACAAAACTCCTCTGGCCCTCCATCCACTCTTGGTCATCTTCCAATTTGAGGACAAATCCTTTTTCCTTCCTTAATTACATGGAAAAACATGAAATTATTCCTTTCCTGTTTTCAAAATCAAGGCTCTGGTGCTAATTTTAACAGAGTTCACAGAACCGTGAATAACGTGCACAAATGGCATCATATCATGGAAGCTAGTTTGTAGCTGGAATGTTTTAAAAGGTTTATTATTTTGTAAGATTATGTGTATGTGTGTGCCATGAGTGCAGACGCTAGGAGAGGCCAGGGGCATTGGGGCTAGCGCTGTGAGCCGCCTGATGTGGGCGCTGGGACCTGAACTCAGGCACTCTGCAAGAACAGTATGTGTGCTCTCAACCCCTGAGCCACCCACCACCCAGGCCTCTGTTGTTTGACTTTTCTAAAACGGTTTTAATTATTTATTTATCTTGTGCATTGTGGGGGAGGAGAGGGGGGAAGGTTGGGGAAGGATGCCTGCCTGCCAAAATGTGCACATGTAGGTCAAGAAGCTAACTTGTGGGAGCTGATTCTTTCCTTTCGCCACGTGTGACCCAGGGATCAAACAGATCACAGGCTTGGTACAAGCATCCACAATCACTGGGCCAAATGCAGGCTCTGTTTAGCTGTCTGTCTGTTTATTTTGAGACACAGCTACTACCAACTACTGAGCCCTCATTCCCTGGATTATTCTGAAGCAAATCATTGCCATACCCTAGATCAAATCATTTTACCCGCCAGTTACCTCTCTGAGTGCCTATGTGAAAGACTCACAGGTTAAAACTAGATGAGGTTCCCACTGTGAGGGAGAGGACAGTAGCTGTAAGGACAATGTCACTGATGCACTGATGCTGGGGGCCCACAGAAGGCTCTTGAGCAGTGCAGGGGCTTGCTATAAATGAGGTGGGGTTTTTGTTTGTTTGCTTGCTTGCTTGTTTTAGTGTTGTATTTAAGGGGTCACTGCCTCCAAGCCTGGGTCCTGCACAACTGCAAAAGACCTGATCTAGCACTGGGTTTGGTGAAGAAGACGGGTCTTTGTTGCTTTTCTCATTCCTAACAAAAGCCACACGAGGGAGAAAAGATAGCTTATGGCTGGCTCCTAGGCTGAGGGTCCAGTCCATCATGGTGGGGAGGCATGGCAGCTGGAGGTGGAGCAGCTGGTCACATTGTATCCCCAGTCAGGAAGCAGGGAGCTCAGCTCTCTCCCCTCCTCAATCCCAGACAAGGTTTGTCTGTGTAGCCCTGGCCGTCCTGGAACTCACTCTGTAGACCAGGCTGGCCTTGAACTCACAGAGATCCACCGGCCTCTGCCTCCCAAGTGTTGGGATTAAAGGTGTGTGCCACCACCACCCGGCAGCTCACTTTTCATACAGGCCAATGGGACGGTGCCGCCCACATTTAGAGTGGGTTTTCCCATCTAAATTAACTCAATCCTAAAACTCCCTCATAGACAGGTGCAACAGATACTAACTCCCGAGTCAGCAAGATGGCTCAGTGGGTTAAGCGTGTGTGACACCAAGCCCCAGGCCTGCACTGTAGGACAGAAATAACTCCCATAAACTATTCTGTCACACTGTATTCCCACCGCACATGCACAATAAATAAACGTAAAAGTCACTTGGGGCACTTATAGGTTCCCCCGACCTAGCTGTTACCTGACATCCTCTCCTGGAGCTGGGGGTACTCACAGGAGCGCATTCAGTGTTACCGGGGTACCCGGTGCACTTCCAGAAATATTCACCGGTGCGGAGACCCCACCATGGCTCTCCACTATAGCTCAGTTTCTGAGCTCACACAGTCTCTCAAGCCTCTGAGACATAAGGCGGGTCTGAGCTTTAACATTCTCAAGTTTTTGGTTTTGCTGAGACAGAGTCTCATTTATTCCAAGCTGGCCTTGAATTCACTATGTAGCAGAGAGAATGGCCTTGAACTTCTGATTTTCCTGCCTCTACCTCCTGAGCGTTAGGATTACCAGTGTGCTCCACCGTGCCCCATTTATTTGGTGCTTTGGGATGAACGCATGGCCTCACAGACTAGGCAAGTGATCCACCAACTGAGCTATATCCCCAGCTCCCCCCCAGTTTTGAGACAGAGGCTCACTAGTCCAGGCTGGCCTTGAACTCACAATCCTCAGGGTCTGGTTCATGCTAGGCTCTTTAAAGCAAGCTGGCTGTGGCCAGGCTGGGAGGTGCTGCTAGCCTGTTATCCCAGCTACTGGAGGAAGCTGAAGTGCGAGGCTCCTACGTTCTAGGTGCATCTGGGCTACAGAGTGATTTAAGGCCATGCCAGGCTATATTATCATCCTGTCTCAAAAGAAAGGGGTGGAGGCACCTCAGAGGCACCCAGAACCCTTGATAATTCTGGGGTAGATGTTCCTGTTAAGACCAGTTTGCCCAGATGACACCCTCATGCTCCATCTGACCTCACACAAACTTCTACATCTATCTATACTGCAAAGACTACATTTTCGGGCTGGTGGAGATGGCTCAGCAGGAAAAAGTGCTTGACGCTAAACCTGACGACCTGGGTTCAATCCCCAGAACCCAGACTAGACTCCTGCACGTTGTCCTGTGAACCCCATATGCACGCCTTGGCAAGCTTCCACCTCTCATAAATAAGTAAATGTCACTTTAAAAGACCTAAAGGCTACATTTTTTTTTTACCATTTTCTTACACTTGTTAAGCTACAGCCACGCAAGCATGAACCCTGAATTCAACCCTCAGCGCCCACATAAAATAAAGGTGTGCTGCACATTCTCATAACTCCATCATCCCGTCTGGGGAGTATGATACAGAGGCAGAGATGGCGGATTCCTAAAGTTCACTGGTCAGATGATCTCCGGGTTCAAGGGCAGATGCTGTCTGGAAAAAATAAGACGGGAAACCACCAAGCAAGGTACTTTAAGTTGACTTCTGGCTTCCACATACACACACCATTATGAACACGTCTATATATCACACACACACAAATATGAACATGAACACATCACACACACAACACAGATCCAGATCAGAGACTCTGGCTTCTCCTTCTATATTGCCCCCACACCTAAGGCAGGGCAGGATGGGGGTCCCCAAGCCTCGACGCTACCTGCTCCCCAATACCACTCAGTTGCTGCCCAGACTCGGAGAGAAATCATTTGGTCTGGACGGATCCGGTTCTGCAGGTGGGTGCCTGTGCGAGCGGAGGGAGGGGGGACTTGCAGGGGCTTTGCATCTCACCTCTGGAGGGGGGTCTAGGTTCGAGAACATCCTCTAAGAACACCCTGTTCTTTTTACTCCGCTGGAGTCACACGGGACTTAAGGCCAGCAGTGGCTCTCCTGAAAGAAGAGCATTGTACAACACTTCCTGGCCCAGCTGGCCCTTGTGTCCCCAGCTGGTCCCCAAGAGCCAATTATCAGCAGGCATTGCGGAAGGGAGGCTTTCCACTTCTCTTCCTCCCTCTCCAGTCTCTTTATTTACAGGCTCCCTTCGGGCACACCAGCCTGGATGTAGCCAATAGGAAGCTTTTGGGTGTTGCTACTAGAGGGGGCAGTGGAGCCTGGGCTGGCTTGCGGGACTGACAGGGCATTGTCCAGTCACGCACACAGCTCTGGGCTGCAGCCCAGCCTTTGGGCTACCAAGGCCAGGCTAGTGTGCAAAGGTTAGCAGGGGTCGGCAGAGAGGATGTGCCTTGGGTTGGGATACAGCCCTTAGGCAGGGGGCCAGAGGAAGACCAACTGCTGAGGCCAGAAAGAACACCCAAGAAAAGGGCAGGGAAGAGCAAAAACAGAAAGCAAAATAGAAGAAATGCAAAAGCAGGAGCTGGCATTGCAGCTCAGTGGTAGAGCTCCTGCCTAGAATCCCCCAGTGAGGGGCTGGAGTGTGGCTCAGTGGTAGAGCCCCTGCCTAGAATCCCCCATGAGGGGTTGGGGGGGGTCATAGCCCAGTAATAGAGTACTTGCCTGTGCCTGTTTTGCATACCAGAGACCCTCAGCTCAATTCTTACTACACAGAAATAAAAAAGGGGGCTAGAGAGATGGCTCAGTGGTCAAGAGCCTGGCTGCTCTTCCAGAGGACCCAAAGTTTGACTCCCAGCACCTACATGGTGGCTCACAACTGTCTGGTTCCATCTTCTGGTCTCTGCAGGCAGCAGGCACACACATGGTGCACAGATATACATGTAGGCAAAACACTCATATATATAAAAGAAAAAGAAAGGGAAAACTCATTCATGCTTCTTTTAATTTTTTGTGTTTCCTTTCTACTTCTTTTATTTCCTTTCCCATTTTCTTTCTTCCTTCCTTCCTTCCTTCCTTCCTTCCTTTCTTTTTTTTTTTGGTTTTTCAAGACAAGGTTTCTTTGTGTCTCTTTGGAGCCTGTCCTGACACTCACTCTGTAGACCAGCCTGGCCTTGAACTCATAGAGATCCACCTGCCTCTTCCCCTTCCTGCTCTTCCATTTCCCATGCTTGCTCAGTAAACCCCAAGCAGGGCAAAACAGGAGCCAAGCTGGAGATGAAGCAGCAGTGTGAGCCAGTGGTAGTGGTATGCAGTGAGATGCTCCATAAGCAGGAGGCTTCTGTACAATCCTGTGGGATGGTACCACGTACATTCAGGGCAGCTCTTCCCCCATACAATTAATCTAATCTAGACAGGCGGAAGCTCATCTCTAGGTGACGGAATTCGCCACTGTACCATCCATCTGGAAGGGGTACCGCCATTTCTCCATCATCTTTACACTCACCGCCTGGGCCAAAGCCCATCGTAGCCTGCTGTGCTATGAGAAATGTCCCCTACGGGGCTTACGTGTGTAAGCTCTTGTTCCCAGCTGGTGTCACTGTTTGGGAAGGTCATGGAATCCTTAGGAGATGGAGTCTCTCTGGAGGAAGAGGGTCAGTGGTGGCAGGCTTTGAACCTCTATTGCTCTGGCCCACTTCCTAGGTGAGCAGCTGGGATTCTGCTCCCAACATGCCTCCCCTGCCTGCTGCCCTGGTATTTCCATACGTGAGAATAAGTCCTTTCTCCTTTAAGTTACTTTTGCTAAGAGTACTTTTTTGCTTGTTTGTTTTCAAGACAGGGTTTCTCTATGTAACAGTCCTGGCTATCCTGGAACTCACTTTGTAGACCAGGCTGGCCTTGAACTTGCTGAGATCTACCTGACTCTGCCTCCTAAGTGCTAGAGTACTTAAAAAAAAAAAAGCAACAGAAAAAGGAACCAATATGCCAAACAGCCCTCTTCCCCCGAGGCTAATCTGTCAGAACACTGGTCCCCAGCTAATGAGGCTCTACTGGGAGGTGCAGAAAACCGGAGAGGAAGCCTTCCTGGAGGAAGTGGGTCACTGGGTATCTGGGGTCAGACCTGAGGTAAAGGCCGGCCCTGATTTCAGCCTGAACTCTCTGCTTCCCAGCATACAGCGAGAGGAGTCCTGACCACAAGTTCCTGCCACTGTCAACTCAGCCACGCCTTCGCCAACGAGGTGGACTGTGAACCAAACCAAATCAGTCCAACCCTTAGGTTCCATGCCAGGGATTTGGTGACAGTGACAGGCAACTAAGGCACAGCTCGTGACAAAGATTTCCATACTGCTGGTGGTATACCATGCCAGGGCTTCGGGGGGGGGGGGGGGAAGCATTCCAGAGGGACCGCGCTGGGCTGTGCCTGCCCTCAAACCACTGTTGCCCAACTGCTCTCCTCCCTCTTCCCTCTCCACGCCACGCCCACCCCATTTCCACAGCTGGTGGGAGCCTGGCTCCTCGCTCCCCTGGTAAGGACCCACAGCAGCTTCGCACCCACAATCTCACCAAACAAAGTGGGGGAGAGGGTTGAGATGGGCGGCACCGGAAGCTCTCGGGATCCAGTTGTATCGCCCATGGAGCTGATTCATCAGTGACCCGTGGGTCCCATGACCGAGGCAGGAAGTACTTGCTGCAAGCCCAGCAACGCCAAGGCCCACTGCTTCTCCCTCCCAAACATCCTATGCCTTCCTAACTCTTATTCTAATTCCCTAAGAGGCACCCTTACCTCACGACTGTATTACTGTAGGACCTGAACTCTACCTCTGCCCCATAGAGTCAGCTCTCAATATCCCCTGGAACTTAACTCTGCTCCCCTGCTTCCTCGTCTGGTCCCAGGAGGGAACACTGTACCCATCACACATTCTTTTACTTTTATCTTCTTGTCTTGACACTGAGTCTTGCTATGTATCCCAGGCTAGCCTATAACCTGGTACATCACCAAGAAGGACCTGGTACATCACCAAGAGGACTTTTGATCCTCTAAATGTCTCCACCTCCCGGGTGCTGGGATTAAAGGCGTGTGCCACCACTTCCCGGGCTATTCTGGAATTCTTGATTCTCCTGCCTCAGACCCCTAGACTAGTTGGGGTTACAGGCATGTATCACCACGCTGGAGCCACAGGAGAATGTTCCATACATGAGGAAAGAACTCGGCAAAAGAATGACAGGAAGCAAGAAGGAAGAGTTTGGGCAAAGAGAGAGAAACATAAAGACAGTAGCCACGTGGAGAAGAGACATTCCCCCGACACCGACGCACCAACGAGCATATCTTGAATCTTTTTTTTAATCAGCGTAACTTTTCTTCATAGAAAACAGGAATTGACACTGGGCGCAAATTAAGAGATTAATTATTCACTTTACAAAAGAGACTGGCAGCACAGGCCTTTAAATGGCAATCCCTGTTAGTACATTTAAAATAGGATTGCGTTTACAGAAGTGTGATTTACAAGAAACCACATCTGTTACATAAAGCTCAGAAAAAGAGCTCCTCTCCCATGTAGCCTCTAACTATAGAGCCGACCCAGCAGACAGTCACCTGCCTTCCTGAAGCTACTCAGCACCACCCTCACCCAATACTAAGATTATCCCCAACCTTAGTTAAGTCCTTAAGGGCCACTCTCTGTAGCCTCAGCTGTCCTGGAACTGGGTCTAGGCCAGGCTGGCCTTGAACTCGGAGACCCACCTGCCTCTGTCACCCCACACAATTCTTTAGCATGTGCTTATTTTTGCTTTTTTGAGGTACAATCTTGAAACAGACACTCTAGCTTGACCTTACTATGTAGCCCAGGCTAGCCCTAAAATAAGAATGGTTCCTCCTTCTTCAGTCTCCTGAGTATTGGAATGACAGGCACGTGTCACTATGCCTGTCAAAGGTTTTTGACAAAGGTTTTTTTCAAAGGTTTTGAGCACAGGGGTAACACAATTGGGACTTGCTTTCCGTTGTTTTGCTTGAGGTGTGACCTCACTTAGCCCAGGCTGGCCTTGAATTCAGGAAGTAGTTCAGTAGTTCAGGATGATCTTGAATTCCTGAGCCTCCAGCTTCCACCTCCAGAGGACTCATACTGATACTGGCAGGCATCACTACACCTGGCTTTATGTAGTGCTAGGAATGAATCCAGAGCTTTGCCTATGCTAGGCCAACACTCTAACCGAGCCACATCCCTGACCCTGGCGTCATTTTTTTTTTTTTTTAAAGACAGGTCTCACTATGTAGCTCTGGTCGTTTTATTTATTTATTTTTTTTTTTTTTGGTTTTTCGAGACAGGGTTTCTCTGCAGCTTTAGAGCCTGTCCTGGAGCTAGCTCTTGTAGACCAGGCTGGTCTCGAACCCCCAGAGATCCGCCTGCCTCTGCCTCCCGAGTGCTGGGATTAAAGGCGTGCGCCACCACCACCCGGCTGCTCTGGTCGTTTTAGAATTCACTCTGTAAATCAGGCTGGCCTCAAAATCAGAGATCCCCCTGCCTCTGCCTCCTGAGTGCTGGGATTAAAGGCAAAGGCTATGCTGAGACTAGATTACAGGGACAAGATGAGGGTGGCAGCAGAAGTGACAAGCTTGCACTAGGGCTCATACTTCATTTCTTCGTTTACTTTTTCTTTTCAGTGCCAGAGGTTGAACCCAGGGATTGTGTGAATGCCACTGGAATTTTTTTTTTTTTTTTTTTTTTTTTTTTTTTTGCGTGTGCGTGGTGTAGTGTGCATGTATATGTGCGGCATAGCGATGCCCATCCTCAAAAACAAACGAATGAGATGGAATGATGGGAAAGTTGGAGGCCACGGGAGCTTGTTTTCAGGTATGTTAAATCAAAGCAAGCTATCAGATAGCCACACAATACTATAAATGGGCAAACTAGGCAAACATTCTACCGACCGACCTACATTCCTAGCCCAGGGTTCCTTTGTTACAAACGGGGAAATGACCAAGTGGGTGCCACATATGGAATTTAGAAGAGTCCCAGCGGGCTGGGGACAAAAGGAGGGAAAACACCTGCCTAGAATCCCCCAGTGAGGGGCTGGGGTGTGGCTCAGTGGTAGAGCCCTGCCTAGAATCTCCCAGGGAGGGGTGGGGTGTGGCTCAGTGAGAGCAGCTGACTAGAATCCTGGCTGGTTTTTGTTTGTTTGTTTGCTTTTGGTCAACTTGACACAAGCTGGAATCATCTGAGAGGAAAGAACCACAGTTGACAAAATGTCTCTCTTTTTTTGTTGTTGTTTTTTGTTTTTCGAGACAGGGTTTCTCTGTAGCTTTGGAGCCTGTCCTACAACTAGCTCTTGTAGACTAGGCTGGCCTCGAAATCACAGAGATCCGCCTGCCTCTGCCTCCCGAGTGCTGGGATTAAAGGCGTGCGCCACCACCACCTGGCTGAGACATTTTCTTCATCAGTGATCATATGGGAGGGCCCAGCACATAGTGAGTAGTGCTATCCCTGAAAGAGGTGGTCCTGAGGTCCTGAAGAGCACAGGCTGATGAAGCCAGTGAGCAGTGTCCCTCCATGAATTCTGCTTCAGTTCCTGAGTGTGGTCTGAGAGATGTAAGAACTATTTTCTTCCCCAAGTTGCTTTTGTCAAGCCCAAATGGATCAAAGACCTCAACATAAAGCCAGCCACATTGAACCTCACAGAAGAGAAAGTGGGAAGTACACTTGAACGCATTGGCACAGGGAACCACTTCCTAAATATAACCCCAGCAGCACAGACACTGAAGGAAACAATTAATAAATGGGACCTCCTAAAACTGAAAAGCTTCTGTAAAACAAAGGACATGGTCAACAAGACAAAACGACAGCCTACAGAATGGGAGAAGATCTTCACTAACCCCACATCAGACAGAGGTATGATCTCCAAAATATACAAAGAACTCAAGAAATTGGACACCAAAAGATCACATAATCCAATAAAAAAAATTGAGTACAGACCTAAACAGAGAACTCTCAACAGAGGAATCTAAAATGGCTGAAAGACACTTAAGGAAATGTTCAACATCCTTAGTCATTAGAGAAATGCAAATCAAAACAACCCTGATATTATTCCATTTTACACCTGTAAGAATGGCCAAGATCAAAAACATTGATGACAACTTATGCTGAAGAGGTTGTGGGGAAAAGGGAACACTCCTGCATTGCTGGTAGGAATGCAAGCTGGTACAACCCCTTTGAATGTCAGTGTGGCAATTTCTCAGAAAATTAGGAAACAACCTTCCTCAAGATCCAGTAATACCACTTTTGGGTATATATCCAAAGGATGCTCAATCGTGCCACAAGGACATGTGCTCAACTATGTTCATAGCAGCTTTGTTTGTCATAGCCAGAACCTGGAAACAACCTAAATGCCCCTTGACCGAAGAATGGATAAGAAAAATGTGGTACATTTACACAATGGAGTACTACACGCAGAAAAAAATGACAGCTTGAATTTTGCAGAAAAATGGATGGAGTTAGGAAACATTATTTTGAGTGCGATAACCCAGACACAGCAAGACAATTATCACATGTACTCACTCATAGGTGGTTTTTAAACATAAAGCAAAGAAAGCCAGCCTACAAACCACAATCCCAGAGAACTTAGACAACAATGAGGACACTAAGAGAGACTTACATAGATCTAATCTACATGGGGAAGTAGAAGGTAGAAAAAAGACAAGATCTTCTGAGTAAATTGGAAGCATGGGGACCTTGGGGGAGGGTTGAAGAGGGTAAGGGAGAGGCAGGGAGGGGAGCAGAGAAAAATGTAGAGCTCAATAAATATCAATAAAAAAAAGTTGCTTTGGTCACGGTGCTTTCATCCCAGCAGGAGAAGCCCTAACTAAGGTAGAATTTGGTATCAGGAGTGGGGTATTGCTATGCCAGACATGATTGTACTTGGAAGGGTTTGGAGAAGGACTTTGGAACTTTGGCCTAGAAAAGCTGTTGACTGTTCAGAATATAAAGAGCTGTCATGGGAACTCAGAAGATAATACTGAGAGCAGCGCAGGCCTAGCCTGTGAAGGTTCAGAGGGACCTTCCAGAGTCTCTTAAGGCTCTACTGCAACTGTCCGATATTCTGAATGAAGAATCAGAGGTTCTGGTCATCTGGGGCTGAGAAATGAACTGTGATTAATAAGAAACCATTAAAGTGAAATAGAACTGACTGCTACTTGCTTTTGGGGAGACAGGCAGAGATGATCTCATAGTGGGGGGCTGGCCTGTGGTGGAGCTGACTTGCCTAGCATGTGTGACTTGCATGTGTGACTTGCATGTGTGACTTGCATGTGTGACGTCTGGGTTTAGTTCCTGGCATGTATGTGTATGTGCGCAGGCACACACACACGCACACAGGCGCGCACACACACATAAACACACCTCTCTTAACTCTTCCTAGCCTGTAATAAATCCTGGATTCAAGATTCAAGCTTATGTATTAGTTCATTTCTCTTTTATAGTAACACTGGGTCTAACTCTGCTGGACAGATGGGGAAACTGAGGCCCAGAATGGTTCAGTAACCTTTCTGGCTGGTCAACATGCCTGGCATGAGGGTTGATTGTCACTGTCAACTTGACTGGATTTTAAATCACTAGGACACACACCTCTGGGCACGTCTGTGAAGGATATCTAGATTGGGTTAACTGAGGTAGGAAGATAAGAGTCTCCCTGGGTGTGACTGGCTGCATCCCATGGGCTGGGCTCCCAACTGCATCAAGGAGAAAGTGGACTGAGCACCAGCGTCCATTTCTCTCCACCTTCTGATCAAGGATGCAGTGTGACTAGCCAACTCATGATCTCGCAAACATGACTTCGCCACCATGATGGACTGGGAGGGCCAATAAACCACCCCTTTCTAAGTTCCTTTGTCAGGTCTTCTGTCACAGCAATGAGATAAGGTAATCAATATACCTCCCTTGATGAGCCAGCCTGTAAACAGAAGACTCAGGATTTGAACCCAGATCTCTATGGAGTGCCAGATCCACCTATTGTAGCTACGTTCTTCATGGCCTGGTGGGCTACTCGGCTTTGTCAGTTTAATATAACTAGAATTATTCTGGAAAGAGGAACCTCAGTTAAGGCATTCCCTCCAGCAGACTGGCCTATGGGCATGTCTGTGGGGCATTTTCTGGATGGATGATGGACGTGGGAGGGCCCAGCCCACACCCAGGTGGGCCTGAGTTTATAAGAAAGCAAACTGGAGAGGAGATGGGGCTGGAGAGATGGCTCAGCAGGTAACAGCACTGGTTGATTTCTCCAGCGGACCTGAGTTCAAATTCCAGTACCCATATAATGATTTACAACTGTCTGTAACTCAAGTTCCAGGGAATCCAATGCTCTTTTGGCCCCCTCTGGGCAGCAGGCAGATATGTGGGACACATACATGAATGCAGGCAAAACACCCATAGAGATGACATTAAATTAGAGGAAGGAAGAAAGGAAGGAAGGAATCCATGAAAACAAGGCAGTACGCATGGAAGGAAGGAAGAAATCCATGAGAACAAGGCAGTAAGCATGGAAGAAAGGAAGGAAGGAGGGAGGGAGGGAGAAAGGAAGGGAGGAAAGAAGGAAGGAAGGAAAGAAAGAAAGAAAGAAAGAAAGAAAGAAAGAAAGAAAGAAAAAAAAAATTCATGAGAACAAGGCAGTAAACAATGTGGCCTCTGCTTCAGTTCCTGCCTCCAAGTTCCGGTCTTAGCTTCCCTCTATGATGGACTATAACCTAGAAGATACTAGTATACCTGGGAAGGACAGTGAAGTCATTTCCACAGATGAGAACACACTGCCTGATGCCAAGCCCCCAGTTTGGGGACCAGCATAAAGACAACAGAAATGCAAGCCTCACTGAAACTAAAAGTATAGCTGGGTGTACTAGCACACATGCCTGTCATCCCAGTCCTTGGGAAGTGGCGGTGGCAGAGGGACCGGGAATTCAAGGCTACCCTCAGCTATCCAGTGAGTTCAAGGCCTATCTCAAGAGATGGGGTGGTGGTGTATGCTTTTAATCCCAGCACTCGGAAGGCAGAGGCAGGCGGGATCTCTGTGAGTTCGAGGCCAGCCTGGTCTACAAGAGCTAGTTCCAGGACAGCTAGGGCTGTTACACAGGGAAACCCTGTTTCAAAAAACTGAGTGACAGAGGGAGAGGGAGAGGGAAAGAGAGAGAGAGAGAGAGAGAGAGAGAGAGAGAGAGAGAGAGAGAGAGAGAGAGAGAGAGAGAGAGAGAGAAAGTATAGGGGTAATAGAAAAAAAAAGGTTGGGAAGATAGTTCAGTTGGTGCAGCACGAGGACCCCAGTATGATTCTCAGAACCCATTAAAAAGAAAAGAGTGGTGTGAAACGAAGTGTGGCAGACATTTGTAATCCCAGCACCAAGGAAATGATGGAGGCGGATCCCTGAGGCTCCCTGGCCAGGTAGCACAGACTAATTGGAGAGCTCAAACCTAGTGAAATACCATGTCTCAAAGAAGCAGGGTAGACAGTGGCTGAGGAATGTCACCTGAGGCCGTACACACACACACACACACACACACACGCACGCACACGCCAGTGTATCTGCAGACATACATGCTTGTGTACACAGAAGAGAAAAAGTGAGCCAGTAGAAAGGGCATGGTTCCCCTCAGCAGCCATGGAATGTCACACCAAGTCAGGGGCAGGGCCTCCCTGTTCTGACCACAAGTTAGTGCAAGCTGGGAAGGATGTTCTACGATTTTCTGGGGTGGGGGATTGCTAAATTTGGAGGTACATCTCATTATCAGCTGCAAGATTGAGGCTTGACTTCCTCAGAAAGCAAAGCCACCAAGAACTCTCACTTCTGTGTCTCTGGGACCAAGGGGAACTCTTCCCTAGGGGAGGTGAGAGGAACGGCCTGGGAAAGTGTAGGGGTGAGGCAGGCGGAAACTTTCCAAAGTGCCCCTGGACAGGGCAACCCCTACCTGGACCTCCAGGCCTGGGGGTCTGCTGGTTATCAGTTCGGGGTGCCAACACCATCAGACAGATCCCCCCACCCCCATTTCTAACAGAGGTTCTCACACAGCTCAGGCTGGCCTTGGACTCACCAAACACCTTCCAAGCAAGTGCCGGATACAGGTATGCACCAGCATTGCCCAGTTCATTCTGTGCTAGAGACTGAGCCCATGTCTTCATGTGTGCTGACCAAGCAAGCCATCTACCACCTGAGCTATGCGTCCAGCTCAGAACCAGGGCTCAATGGGGAAGGGGCTTGCTGCCAAGTTTTGATGACGTGATTTTGATCCCTGGGACCTACATGATGGAAGGAGAGAACCGACTTCCCCAAGCTGTCC
This sequence comes from Arvicola amphibius, assembly GCF_903992535.2. Lineage (NCBI taxonomy): Eukaryota > Metazoa > Chordata > Mammalia > Rodentia > Cricetidae > Arvicola > Arvicola amphibius. The sequence continues at coordinate 93,631,694 of NC_052056.1, forward strand.
TCCTCAGACCTCTGGGCACACCCACATACATGGGCACAACATAAATAAAGGCATAATTTACAAAAAGTGAAGCACTCTTCCAACAGTGGCCCATGCTACGGCTTGGGTAAGAGTCCCTCGCAGGCCCTTATTGAAGGTTTGGTCCCCAGCCTGTGACACTATTTCTTTTTCAGTATTTGCACTGTACCACTGAGCCATGCCTACCCAGCTCTCCTTAACTTTTTGCAAATCTTTACTTTCTTTACATCATCTCATGTAGCCCAGGCTAGCCTTGAGCTCACTATGTGGTAGGAATAAGAGTTAAGATCTTCCAGAAAGTAATGAAGTCATGTGAGCTCTGCCCTCATGAAAGAGGCTTAGAAGACAGCCTGGTCGTTCTATCCCTTCAGACACTTCTTTCCTTTCCAGTGTTGAGGAAGCCATGAGGAAAAACCATATATAGAACAGGCCCCTGCTAGATGCCCTCTATGCTGCCTCTGTGATACCGGGCTTGACTAGCCTCCGGAACTGTGGAAGATAAACTTTTCTTCTGCAGAGGTGGGGATGGGGTGGAGTTCGACACAGGGTTTCTCTGTGCAACCCTGGCTATCCCAGAACTTGCTTCGTGGACCAGGCTAGGCTCGAACTTAAAGAGATCCACCTGCCTCTGCCTTCTGAGTACTGGGATTAAAGGTGTGCGCCACCAGCAGCTGGCTTGAAAGATAAAGTTCTATGACTTACAAAGCAACCCATCTTGAGCGTTTAGTCATGGCAGCAGGAACGGACTAAGACTAACTACAAAGCTGAAGTTACCAGGTGACAGGGCAAAGCACAGGAGGCTAATCCTGTGCCTTCGCTACCCAGCTCGAGAGAGGAATAAAAATAATTCTCCCTTTAGTTTGCATGTGTGCATATGCCAAAAAATATACCTATGGAGGCCAGAGGACAACTTAAGGAAGTCAGTTCTCTCCTTCCACCCTGTGGGTTCCCAGAATGAAACTCATGTGGTCAGGCTTGATGACAAACGTCTTGCCCACTGAGCCATCTCCCTAGCCCAATGAAAAGAATCATTTTTTTTTTCTTTTTGAGACAGGCTCTCACTACCATACCTGCCTCCCACTCCCTTTAAAAGATGTATTTATTTTACTTCCTATGTATGTGCGTGTGCTAGCATGTATACATGTCTATCTGTAAGACCAGACAAGGGCACTGAATCCCAAGGAACGGTTGTGAGCTGCCATGTGGGTATTAGGAATCGAACCTGGGTCCTCTGCAAGAGCAAGAGCAGCCAGTGCTATTTGCTGTTTGCTATTGAGCCACCATCTCTCCAGCCCCCAGTTAAAAGAATTCTGAGAAGCTGAAACCAGACACTGGGAAGATGGCTCAGTAGCTAAGACCGCCTGCTATGCAGGCACGAACGAGGACCCGAGTTCTCCAGCCCCTAAACAGCAAAAGAGAAAGGCAGGTGCAGCTGTGCGCCCATCTGCGACTCCAGGGCAGGGGTGGGGATGGGAAGAGAGGACGGGTTACAGAGGCAGGAGGATTGTTGGGGCTTGCTGGCTGGATCGGGTGAGCTCCAGATTCTGTGAGAGACCCTGTCTTAAGTAACACACCGGAAAGCAACAGAGCAATCGATGACATCTGAGGTCTCCCTCTGCTCCACAGGGGAATGCACAGGCACAAAGACACAAATACACACATGCGTGCATACATGCACACCATTATGGCCTGAATGCACAATCACAAACACACACACACGCATACACGCACGCACACACGCACGCACACTATTATGGCCTGGGTCCTTAAAATATAAAGAAATGAATCTTAGCCGTGCATGATGGCACAGACCCGTGATCCAGTACTCAGCAGGCCGAGGCAGGAGGAGCTCCAGTCTGATGCTAGCCTGAGCTATCCAGTGAAACCGTGTCTTGAGAAGCAGTAAATGGATGTGATGACTTTGATCTATGCAAAGATCTCACAGCAATGGCAGGACGCGTTCACAGACGACTCAGGGTAGAAAGATGTCGTCACATCAGCTCCACTGGATATTCTACAGCACACGCTTACTTTTTTTTATTATATTTATTTATTTATTTATTTATTTATTTGGTTTTTTTGAGACAGGGTTTCTCTGTAGCTTTGGAGCCTGTCCTGGAACTAGCTTTTGTAGACCAGGCTAGCCTTGAACTCACAGAGACCTGCCTGCCTCTGCCTCCCTAGTGCTGGGATTAAAAGCCTGCACCACCACCGCTCGACAAGCACTCTCTGACTTCTGACCAAGTACCTGTTTTGTGCCAGGCAGTCCTCTCAATGGCTTTACAGACTCCGGTGGTACACTCATCAGCCTTGGTGGAAAGTTCTAGAACCACAGCAAGGAAGGCCCCAGCACTAGAGAAGTCCAGGTAGGAGATCAAGAGTTCACAGTCATCCTTGGCTCCACAGTAAGCTGGAGGCCAGCCTGAGGCTACCCAACAGACCCTTTCTCAAGAACAAACAAACAATCAAGCTAACTAAGGGCCAGCAAGATGACTCAGCAGGCAAAGGTGTTTGCTGTGCAGCCTGCTGACTTGCGTTCAATCCCTAGAACCTACGAGAAAGGTGGAAGGAGAGAGTGCGCCAACTCCACAGAGCTGCCCTCTGACCTCCACATGCCCACCTAGGCAAGAGCACCCTCCGCACAAACATCACAATAAGAATAAATATTTTGTTGGTTTTTGTTTTGTTTTTAAAGTGTGTGCCTGCTACAGTGGTGCACACCTTTAATCCCTGCACTTAGGAGGCAGAGGTAGGCGGATCTCTGCGAGTGAGACTCTAAAGAAGAGAGATGTGGGGGAGAGAAGCAGAGGTACAAGGAAAGAGAGGGGAAGGCAGGTATGAAAATGCTTCATGCCCTGTTGGGCACTGTGCAAACACAAACTGTTCTACACATCCATGCTCCTGCCAGAACAGATACTGTTGTCTGCTCCCCAAAGGCCAGAAGCTTGCTCTGGGGCGTGGCCAAGACAGGCGGCACTATCCACCCCTGAACGGAATGGCATCTGTACTTCATCCCCAAGTTCAGCATTCAATGGCTCCCCCTTAGGCAGACATCGGATGTCATCAAATATTCACCAGTGGCATCAGCCACTGTCATTTGTACCCTCGTTCAGAAATAACGAGAGCTGGCCCAGAGCTGTCCACTGAAACCCAGGTGAGGCTCTGCTCTGCAGGCCAATCAAGGAACTAAAGGGTTATGGGAAGAGTCAGTTACCTTAACATCCAGGGAGGCTTTGGGTATCATACTGTCACGATAACCATTATGTAAAATGTTTTCTCCTACAGGTGTAGCTGGGCATGGTGACACCTGCCCGTAATCCCAGCACTTGGGAGGCCAAGGAAGGAAAACTGGGTGCTCCAAGTTAGTCTCAATTATAAGGTGATAATTGATCTGAATTAAGAGAGAGAGAGAGAGAGAGAGAGAGAGAGAGAGAGAGAGAGAGAGAGAGAGAGAAAGGGAGGGAGGGAGGGAGGGAGAACGTAACTCAGCAGTAGAGCACCCGAATCCCCCAGTGAGGTGCTAGGGACCTGACTCAGTGGCAGAACGCAAGCCTAGAATCCCCAATGAGGGACTGAAGATGTGACTCTTGTCTAGAATGTCCCAATTGGGGCAAGGGACCTGACTCAGGAGAAGACGTGTCTAGAGTCCCCCAGTGAGGGGCGTGGAACATGGCACCATGCTACATTTATTTAGCATTTGCAAGGTTCTGGGTCCCATCCCTAGCATTTCAAAAAGGAAATCAACAGACCAATTTCCAATGGCAGCTAGCTGTTTATTTTTTTATTTTATTTTTGTTTTTCTTATTTGTTTTGTTTTGTTTGAGACAGGGTCTTGCTATGGTAGCTCTGAATATCCTAGAACTCACTATATAGCGTTGTGGCTGGATTAATGTGGGCTTGGGGTCAACTCTGAAGCTCTAAGCTACCAGAATGAGGCTTCAAACCAAACATGGCCGGGGGAGGGGGTCAAAGCAGAAAGCAACCTGGACCTCCCATGGGAACGGGAAGCAGGCGTGGAGGGCCAGGGCTGGGAAGGTTCTCTCAGCAACACAGCCCAGGGTCTGTGTTCTTCACAAAGAACCGGGGACAATGGCTTCTGGGTTGGGCACTGGGCTGCTCAATGATTAATGAGAATCAAATATCACTTTTGTTTTGACTCCAAGCTAAAAGGGGGAGAGAAGCCATCAATGTGCAGCCTCTGTGCTCACAGATCCCAAGAGCTTCGCCAGTCCCTACAGGCTAAGTGCTGGGGTTGGCATTTAAGGCCTTCCTGGACCAGTCACAACTAACCATCCAGCTATTTCCTGATCTCCAATCTCTGTGCCCAGCCTCACCCAATGGGCTCTGCCCGTTCCTCTGCCAGAGCAATGCCCTTCGCTGTTCAAGCAGAACTCCACCCAGGTCATTTTATTTTACTACTGGGTGCATGTGCATGTGTACTCGTGTGTGTGTGTGTGTGTGTGTGTGTGTGTGTGTAGGCCACCTTGGATGCTGGTCCTCAGGAGCTATCCAGTCTGCTTGAGTATGGGTGTGTGTATGTTGTACACACGTGTGCACTTGTACATGTGGCTCACCCATATAGACATTGCAGAGGTCAGAGATCGACATCAGGACATCTTCCTCAATCACTTTTCCACTTTTTGTTTCTTAAGCAAGCTCTCACTACGTAGCCCTGGTTGGTCTCGAACTCACCAAGCTCCACCTGCCTCTGACTCCCCAGGGCTGGGATTAAAGGCATGCACCACCACACATAGCTCTACATTATAATCTGAAACATGATCTCTCATTGATTGAGTAGACTGGCTGCCAGCAAACTCCTAGAATCTATCCGCCTTGAGCACAAGGGTCATAGACATATACCCCTTGCCTAGCTTTTACGTGAGTGCTGGGGATCGAAGCCTGAGTCCAGCTAGTTTAGTGCTTTACACACTGAACTGTTACCCAAGCTTCCAACTTTTTTTTTCTTCCCAAGACAGCATTTCTCTGCGTAACAGCCCTGGTTGTCCTGGAACTAGCTCTTATAGACCAGGCTGACCTCAAACTCACAGGGATCCACCTGCCTCTGCCTTCTGAATACTGGGACTAAAGGCATGTGCCACCACTGCCCAGCCTGACTCATTTTTGAGACAGGATCTGTTGCTGGTCCAGAGCTCCTTGATTCAGCTGGGCTGGCCAGGAAGCCCCAGTGATCTGTTTGTCTCCACCTTCCCAGTGCTTGGATAACAACTGTTCACCACTCCACCCAACTTTTCCCCCACGTCTGTTTCTCGTACTGCATCTAAACTCTGCTTTTGAGTCCCACGGCCCTTTAAACCTGCTCAGAGCCTGTACAGACGGCTGCCTGCCGTCTGGCCCGTTTGTCCTAGGGAGCAGGAAGCCTTGGGGGTCTATTTCTTTGTGCCCTTCATACAAGCACTTGGTACATCAATGATAGGAAACACCATGGAATTCAGGAGGGATAGAAAGAAGTAGAGGTATCAGAAAGTATCAGAAGTAATGTGCCTAAAGACAGGGATAGGCCAGGTAGCAAGATGGCTCACTGGATACAGGTGCCTGCTGCCAAGCCTAAAGACCTGAGTTCTAGCCCTGGAACCTACATGATAGAAGGTGAGAACCAACTCCTGTAAATTGTCCTCCAACTGCCAAACATGCTCTATGGTGTATGCATGCATGTGTATACACACACACACACACACACACACACACACACACAGGAGGTTGTTTTCTTTTGTAGCCCTGGCTGTCCTGGAACTAGCTGTGTAGACCAGGCTGGCCTACACTCAGAAATCAACCCGCCTCTGCCTCCTGAGTACTGAGATTAAAGGTGTGCACCACCACCACCCAGCTAAAAAACTTCTTAAAGATTTTAAAGGTAGAAGTCCCTGACCCTGGCAAGTTGGAAGGAACTCGGATGAAAGCAGATGGGAGCTCAAGGGCCGTCTGCGGTCGCAGCCATGGGGCCCTAAACTATGGCTCAGATAGGTGAGCCTTTAACGTTGCTATGACAACTTCAGAAAAGGACCAGCCAGTCAAGTTTTCCCCCCCATGCTGTAGAGAGAACAACTTGATGAAGTCGGGTTTCCCCTTCCACCATGTAGGTCCCAGGGATCAAACTCAAGCCACCAGGCTCAGCTCCAAGTGCCTCTACCCACTGAGCTATCTTCATATAAGTTGCTATTGTTATTATTGTTATTATTAGTGTGTGATATGTGAATGGTGTGTAGAGGTCAGAGGACAACTTAATGGGGTTGGTTTTCTCTTCCACCTTCACAGGGGTTATGGGACTTGAACTCAGGTTATCAGACTTACATGGCAAGTGCTTTTTGAGACATCTCATCAGCTCTCCCCCCCCTTCTGTTTGTGCATGTATGTGTGCGGGCATGTTCGAGGTGCATGTGTGCGTGCAGGTTCAAGTGAGCACATGTACACGGGGGTGGGGTGGGGGGGGGGCCTCATGTAAATCTCAGGTGTTCCTGCTCTGGTGCTATCCACAAGACTTAACTTGCAAATGAAGCTAGAATGGGTGGGCCAGCGAGCTCGGGAGGCATCCTAGCTCCACCTTCCCAGAGCTGGGATTGCAAGTGTGTGCACCGGGTCTGTTTCCACAGGGCCCTGGGACTCAATTTCTGGTTCTCATACTTGCACTTTAGGGACGGCATTATCTCCCCAACCCCTAGGAGGGCTTTTTTTTGTTTTTTTTTTTTGAGGGTTTCAAGTTGTCTAGAGTACAAACACAGGGCAGGGTCTAGCCGTTTGGTACCATCCCACCACAGAAAGACAAGAGCTCAGGGGATCCCCTAACCCAGCCCTTACCACAGGTGTTGAGGCTTAGCCTCTTGGAAAAGGTTCCTGCCATGGAAAGAAAATTCACACCTGTCTCAACGCTTTGGTCCAGAACCAAGAACTAGGGCCTGAGGTTTTGCGGGGACCATGGACTTGCCTTCTCTAGGGTAGGTTTGTGCCCTGAAAACGCACCCTCCGCAGAAAAAGGATCTCAAGCCTTCTCTATAAACCACAGGTCCCCGAGTCGCCTACAGCCACACACACAGTCAGACTCCAAGTCTATTTGCTTTCTCCTGACTCCCTGGGACTCTCAAAGTCATAGCCCACCCTTTCGGGGAGCGCGCCTCTCCAATCTGAGGCAAAGATGGGGAACCCAGGTCTAAAGGCAGCCAGATTGGCACCGGTTTCCCTGGAAAAACCTGCAGTGCCCTCCTGAGATACCACCTCCATCCCTCCAGGAGCCTCCAAAAGACATCCTGATACCCGCTGAGAGTCACTGTTGGTCTCAATCAATGAGCAACAATTTTGGCGTCTCCTGCAGTATTTGGAATGGGGGAGGGGCTGCTCTGAGGCAGGGAACAGACCCCTCCATTCTAAAGGAACCAAAAGAGATTAGATATTTTAACTGGGCAAGAAAGGGGTCGCTGCTCCCAGGCCCACCGAAACTGAGGCTTACAAGTGACCAGTCTATAACATAGCCCCTCCGAGGGCGTGCGCGCTCACGGGGTGGGGGTGGTCTCGTTCCCGCCCCCTCACTTTGGCCAAAGCCAGGATTTCTCCTCATTCGCCCTCCCGGGGACACCTGTACCTCCCAGCCCACAAACCTTCCAAGTAGATCCCCAGCCCTGACCGAGCAGGGGGCTCCGAAGGGATAGCAGAAGCCCCCTTCCTGAAGCGCTGCCCTCACTCCTCCTCCTCGCAGGTTGACTAATTTAGGAAAGGGAGCCCGGCCCAGGGCAGCCCTGGCAGCTGGAGAGGCGGGAAACCGGGAGCCCCAGCCCTGCGGGCCAGCCGCCTCCAGATCCTTGGCCGGGTTCTCCCTTTCTCCCAGCGCTCTGCGGAGCGGGGCCAACAGGCAGGAGAATCAACAATCCAGAAAACTTTCAATGGATCACGCTGCAGACTAGGGGGAGGGGGAAATGGGATGCGAGGCGGGTGGGGGCGGGGAGCTCGGGGACAGAGCCTCGGAGCTCTTACTTACCATCTTGTTCACATCCATGACCGAAGCGGTAGGGTGTCCTCCCCACACCCAGGGAGATCCCGGGTACCCCCCACTGAAGACTGGTGGCGGCTACTGCAGCCCCGGGGGTGCCATGCTGCTTGCTGGCAACGGCGGCCAGCGGGGGCCCTGGTGGTGGCCGGCGGCACCGCTGCTGGACCGAGGACGGCGGGGGCGGGGCGGGGAGGGTAGGGGATGGAAGTGGAGGGGACGGGAGGGGAAGGGCGCCAGCGGGGGAGGCGCGGTTCTTCGGTGTAGCTGGAGAACGTGCTCTTGAGGGGAGGGGCCCGGGGAACCCCAAGATCCGCCTCAAGAGGTGAGGACACCGCGCGATGGATTCCGGGACCCTGAGGTCCCTAGGAGCACAGAGAAGAGGGTGTGATTTGAATAACAAAAGGTCTCTTTCGGCAGCTGCCCAGGCGGATGGGATCACTGACGAGCCAGGAGCTGGGGGCCACCAGGAAGTGTGTGTGTGTGTGTGTGTGTGTGTGTGTGTGTGTGTGTTGTGCGCGCGCGCGCCCATGCATGCATGCAAGCATGTGTGAATGTATGTGTATGTGCGCCGCGTGTGTTTCCGCGGAGGGCTCCGTGGGACTCAGGAAGTGCGCGGGGGAGGTGGCAGAAGGGGCGGGAGAGATACCCCCTCAACCACGAGTGTGCACATTCCAGCGAGGGCAGGGGTCCAGCCCCTTGTCCCTTCTCCACTTGGCTTCCCCCCCACTCCCCCGTGGACAAAGAGGTAATTGAGAGGCTGCGGTTGGCCTCCTGAGGCTAATCCCCGGGGGCCTCCCATGCGAGGCTGGGGGCTCCAAACAAATGGGCGAATGGAAATGACGGTGCTAGGTATCCTTCCTTCCAGCCTTCAAGGGGCAGGCCCTCGCTCCCAAGTAGCAGCAAGCCTGTCCCTTTCTGGAGGAGAGACTGGTTGCCTGGCTTCTAAATTGAGTGTCTACGCCCTCTCAGAACCCCTACCTTCACAGCCTAACCCTGCTTCCCCGCCAACTTCTCATCCTTGGAGAATCCCTTGGCCGACTCTCCGCTTTGGGAGACACAGCTGGTGTCTAGAGCAGGACTCCAAGCTAAGGCTCCTTTGGTGCAAGGTTTCCCAGGAGACAGAAGTCTTCTTCCTCCTAAATCAGAGGCAATCTGGTTCGTGGTGTAGTTAAGACGCCAGGGATCTGACAGTCCACTTAGGCCAACTCTTCATTACACAGGGAGGAAACTGAGGCCCAGAGGAGAGTGAATTGGCCCCTAGTAATACACCTCAATGCAAACAGTAGCCCCCAAGCCCCAAAGGGCTTCCAGAGATGCACTCCAGTTGGAGCACACAGCTTTAAGAAGCTTTGCATTTTGTATGTGTGCAGTGCATAGGAGGAGGGAGGCCGAATGGAGGCTGGAGGGCACAGGTCTTCAGTGATCGCTTTGTGCATAAGCACACTCAGGTGTCAAGCTGCGCGAGTGTGGCAGTCAGTGGGCAACTTTCAAGAGTCCATTCTCCCCTTCCGTCAAGCAGGGTCCTGAATAACAACTGGGTGATGGGGCTTGGCAGCAAGCGTCATTGCCAGGCCTCCACGGCATCTTTTGAGACAGGGTCTCTCACCAGTTTGGGTGGGCTGAGGATTGGACAGTGAGGTCCAGGGATACACCAGTCTTCCCTTCGCCACACTGGGATGACAGACAGTGTGCCCAGCTTTTCACATAGGTTCTGGGGATCTGAATTCAAGGGCTCTTGCTTACATGGCAAGCTCCTTACTAAGCCTGCGCCCCCTCCCTTTTAAGTTAGTTGATGTGTGTGTTTTGCCAGCATGTATGTCTGTGTACCATGTGCACGACACTCAGGGTGAGAAGAGGGTACTGGATTCCCTCGAATTGGAGCTGCAGATTGTTGTGAGCCACAATATGGGTTCTGGGCACTGAACCTACGATCTCTCCAAGAGCAGCCAGTGCTCTTAGCCTCAGAGCCATCTCTCTGGACCCTGGTTTTGTTTTTTAAGATGGTCTCACTGTGTAGCCCTATAGCTGACTTGTAATTCTCTAATATAAACAGGCTGGCCCCACACCCATAGAGATCTGCTTGCCTCTACCTCCCTAGTGCTAGGACTCAAGGCCTGCAGTAGCCTTCACAGGCTTTCTTTTTCAAGACAGGGTCCCACAAAGCTCAGGCTGAGGATGAGCTTGATTAAGACTTTTAAAGGAAGAAGGGATAGGTCCCACCCGCTACCAGGAAGTAGACCCCACGCCTGCCTCTCTGTACCTACAGGAAGGAGTCTGCTGGGCAGGCTAACAACCCCCTCCCTTTGCAATCCGAGTTCTTATCAATGAAACTGGGACTTCATTGATAAGAACTGGTGTGTGTGGGTGTGTGGGGGTGTGTGTGTGAGTGAGCAGACAATCAATTGGAGTGATCTACGGCGAACTGTGTGCAGGAGCTAGGTGTGGTGGCAATCCCAGCACTAAGGAGGGGGATGGGGTTTCCTGAGTAGCCTGGGCTATACAGCCAGGACCTAGAATAGAAAGATGCTGCCTCAAAAATAGTCAAAAAGTCTGTGAACCATCAAGCTTGGAACTGGCTGGCAGATCAAGGATTCCCAACAGATGCTTTTTATTTGAGTGTGGGCTTCTGTTGTTACTGGATTCTTTTTTATTATTTATTTACTTATTTTTTGGTTTTTTGAGATGGTTTCTCTGGCTGTAGCCCTGGCTGTTCTTGTACTCACTTTGTAAACTCACAGAGATCCGTCTGCCTCTGCCTCCCGAGTGCTGAGATTAAAGGCACGTGATACCACTGCCCGGCTGGAACATACACTCTTAATCCATTGAGGCATGTCCTTAACCCTTGTCTTCACCTTAGATTGTGACCTAGTGACATAAATTTCCAGCTTCTGGCCTCAATGGCTGTGAGAAGACAGGATTCTGTTTCTGTTTTTAAATTACATTTATTTGGGGGTGCGCATGTGCATACACACACGGTGTGTGTGTGTGTGTGTGTGTGTGTGTGTGTGTAGATCATAGGACAACTTGCAAGCATGAGTTCTCTTTCCACCATGTGAGTCCCGAGCAGCAAACTCAGGTCCTCAGGTTTTGCTGGGCTTGGTGGCAAGCACCGGAACCACTGAGCCATGATGCTGGCCCCAGGATTCTGATGTTTTCATTACTGAACTTGTGGTCAGCTTTGTTACAGCAGTTACAAGAGATGCACACAGGTCAAAGGTCAGCAAGTGCTGGTGCTCTGGCTTTGGTACTCAGCCACCCTGAGGCTGTGATGCTTTTCGAAGTCTAACTCACCTTGAAGCTGTGACAAAGGAGGACAGGCTAACCAGGGGCAGGGCTATGACTTCCTCCATTTACAGGGGTAGGTGAGACCAGTGCAAAAGTGCCTTAAAAAAAAAACCAGCCTCTGGGGATTGGCAAGCTGGCCCAGCAGGTAAAGATGCTTGCTGACAAGCCTAAGGATCTGAGTTCAAACCCTGGGACCCATATGATGAAAGGAGTCAATCGACTCCTATAAATTGTCATCTGACCTCCACATAAGGACCATGGCACATGTAAATAAATGTAATAAAATGTAAATAAATGTAATAAAAATGTAAAGCAAAGCTGGAGAGATGGCTCAGAGGTTAAGAGCGCTGGCTGCTCTTCCAGAGTCCTGAGTTCAGTTCCCAGCAACCACATGATGGCTCACAACTATCTGTAATGAGACCCAGTGCCCTCTTCTGGTGTACAGACAGAATACTGTATACATAATAAATAAATAAATCTTTAAACAAAAACAAAAAAATGAAAGCAAAAACATCCTCTGAACTGATCCACATGCCTCCAGTCTCTTCTCTCATTCTTCTTACAGTAAATTAACTACGATTAATTAATAATAATAATTAAAATAAATTATAGCATGCCTTAAATAAAAAGTAAATCTTAATTTGGTTTATTTTGTACCAAGATCCTTAATGCTATAGCCTCCCTTACAGTCTGCCTTTTCCTAGCTTTCCACCCTTCCCTCTTCCTCAGGCTGCTCATCTGTAACAATTTAGTGAGACCCTGTTTCAAAATAAAAAGCCTAAAGAGGGCTGGGGTGTGGCTCAGTGGTAGAGCCCCTGCCTAGAATCCCCCAGTGAGGGGCTGGGGTGTGGCTCAGTGGTAGAGCCCCTGCCTAGAATCCCACAGTGAGGGGTGGGGTGTGGCTCAGTGGTAGAGCCCCTGCCTAGAATCCACCAGTGAGGGGCTGGGGTGTGGCTCAGTGACAGAGTGCTGTCCTAGCAGGTATGGAATCCTCAGCACCACAAAGAAAGTTTGCCAGAAAAGAGGTGAGAAGGCTGCCATTCCTTGACAGACCTAAACAGAGGCTGGTGGCTGTGACCTGGAGGAGGCTGACACCTACTGGTGAGCAGATCTGTACGCCCAGCCCTACCTACCACGCCAATGGCCTTGAGGACCAGGCCAGGGCAGGATCTTGTTACAGGGTAGTGTGCTGTAGAGCTGTTAAGTTTCAGTAATCCCGAGTAATAAGGCTATTTAATAGTAATCAATCGTCCTTGTCAAAGGGCCTTTGAGGTCTTAGTTGTGCTATTGTAAAGCTCTCTGCAGGCAGTGGTGTTTACAAAAATGCCTTTTGGTTTATTACTTCATTCAGTCCCTATGAACCACCAGGTAGGCTGGGGCAGAATGTACTGTCACGACTACATGGATACTTCCTGATGGAGTTATAGTTTTGGTTGTTAGCCTAGCCTTTAACGGATAAGCCATCCCTCCAGGTCTCCTGATGGAATTATAAGGCATGGTGACCATGGAACCTCTGGATAAGCAAAAATGGGCCGGAGGTTCTTGGTTTTGTTTTATTTTATTTTTTTAAAAGATTTATTTATGCCAGGCGTTGGTGGCGCGCGCCACCTTTAGTCCCAGCACTGGGGAGGCAGAGGCAGGCGGATCTCTGTGAGTTCAAGGCTAGCCTGGTCTATAAGAGCTAGTTCCAGGATAGGCTCCAAAGCTACAGAGAAACCCTGTCTCAAAAAAACAAACAAAACAAAAACAAACAAAAAAAGATTTATTTGTTTTATGTATATGGTGCTCTATCTGGATGTACATGCATGTACACCTACATGCCAAAAAAGAACATCAGATCCCATTATAGATGGTTGTGAGTCACCATATGGTTGCTGGGAACTGAACTCAGGACCTTTGGAAGAGTTATTAATGCTCTTAACCATTGAGCCATCTCTCTAGCCCCCTTGTATTTTTTCACAACTGTTTATTTGTTATGTGTACATGGTGTGTGTGTGTGTGTGTGTGTGCATGCAGTGTATGCCAGAGGAGAAGAGAGAGAACATATGGGGGGGGGTATCAAAGGATGACTTGAGGGAGTTCGGGTTCTCCTTCTACAATCATGTGTCCCAACTCAGGGTGTCAGTCTTGATGTCAAGCATCTTTGCCGGTCAAGCCATCTTGCTGACCCAGGACTCATCTAAAGTTCATCAGGTAGACAATCAAGATTAATCACTACACATAGGGGCAATAGGGTGGAGCTGAGCAACTCTCTTAGGCCAGCTGGTCCCCAGGAGGAAGGCCCTGGATGTCTTAGACTCATCCTCAGAGAGACAAGTCTAGTGTTCTGAGTGCCCAGGGCTGTTCCCAGTCTTGTCACCCTCTGTGGTCCTGAAAAAGCTGAATGTCAGTAGCTCTGGCCAGAGTCCTGAGCTGACCCCACATCAGGTGCCGGAGCCTCAGGTCCCCTGGTGACCTGCCATAGACAGTCATCTGCGGGAAGGATAATCCCGTATGTGTTGTGTTTGCCTAATGGAGCAAACAGGAGGGTGGACTTCAAGCTCCCCAAATCTCCCTCAAGGGCAATAGAGTGGCAGCACCCAAGTCCTGGCAAGGGCGACTCGTTAAAGACCCAGTTACTGGGCTGAGGATGTAGCTCAGTTGGTAGAGGGCTTGCCTAGCGTGCATGAAACTCTGGGCCCATCCCTGGCACCACATAAACAGGGCATGGTGGCATACACCTGCTGCCCAAACACTCAAGATTTGGAGGCAGGAAGATGAAACATTCAAAGTCATCCTTAGCTGGATGAGTTAGAGAACAGTCTGGGCTACGTGAGACCCTGTGTCAAACAGCAACAACTGGGTGAAGAGATGGCTTCCTCGGCAAAGTCCTTGCTTTATAAATGTGAGGACCCATTTAATCCTCGGCAGCCAATGGTCAGGCTAACTATGGCTGCACATGCTTGGAATCCCAGGAGCTGGGGAAGGAGGAGACAGGATGCCTGGGGCTCGATGGGCTGTCAGTCCAACCTACTCAGGAAGTTCCAGGTTCAATGAGAGACCTTGCCTCGAAAAGCAAGAGACAGCTAAGTGGGTAAAGGCATCTGCTGCCATACCTGATGACCTGAGTTTGATCCCCAGAGCCCACATGGTGGAGGGAGAGAACCCACTCCAGAAAGCATGGGCACTGGGGCATGTGAGTGTGCACATGCGCAGGTGCACACACACACACTAAATAAAATATTATTAAAAATATTTTTGTTCACTATGTAGCATTGGCTGTCCTGGAACTCAATATATGGCCCAGACTGGCCTCGAATTCAGAGATGTGCCCGCCACTGCCTTCTGAGCGCTTGGATTAACAGCCTGGCACTGACCTCTCACCTCTAGACACCTGTATGGCATCTGTGTGTGCACACACAGAACAACAATAAAACAAAGAAGCCTAGTTACTGCTGCCTAGGCCTGCATTCGACCTAATAAACTGTGTGTAGCTATGCTTTGCTACAGGATGGATGCTCGGTCACCGGCGGCATGCCAGGCTGTGTCTGTGCAGCCCTATCTATCACATAGCCTGGATGCTGAGACACTTTGAAGATGGTACCCAAGCCCCTGTAAGTAGTAACATCTGCTTCCTTCTATAGCCACTGTCCACTTCAACTTGGGTCAGCTCAGCTCAGCAAAGGCTCCAGTCACCTTCTGCTGGCAGTCTGTCTGTCCTTTAGAAGAGAGGCTATCAGCAAAGACAGATCTGCCCTCGGGCACTCTGGGCACCGGCTGGGGATGCCAGAGCTGTCCCTGGGGGAAGGCTGAGAGCTTTGGCATCAATGAGTAATGAGAAGAGGATGGAAGCTCCACTCAGAGCCAGCAAAGGTCAAGTGCTCTGTGGTCATCCCAGCCAAGGTCAGTCTGGGGCACCGCCCACACGAGCTTAGCAGCACAGTCACTGACATAAGGTGTCTGGAAGTGTGGCCTCCTGGTCTGGCTAAGGACTGGTAGTTCCAAGTGTCTTATCTTCTGGTACCCACTCAAGGATATAAACCCAGAGGACTCAGCCTTGATATGTTTTGTCTATATGTATCTCTATGGGGGGGGGGGCAGAAGTGAACCTTGGTATTGTTCATCAAGCATTGTCGTACTGGCTGGTTTTATGCCAACTTGACACAAGCTAGAGTCATCAGAGAGGAGGGGATCTCAATTGAGAAAATGCCTCTATATGATCCGGCTGTAAGGCATTTTCTTAATTAGTGATCAATGAGGGAGAGCACTGCATGTTGTGGGGCGGTGCTACCCCTGGACTGGTGGTCCTGGGTTCTATAAGAAAGTAGGTTGAATCTGGGCGGTGGTGGCACACACCTTTAATCCCAGCACTCAGGGGGCAGAGGCAGGTGGATTTCTGTGAGTTTGAGGCCAGTCTGGTCTACAAAGTGAGTTCCAGGACAGCCAGAGCTGTTATACAGAGAAACCCTGTCTTAAAAAGCAAAACAAGAAAGAAAGAAAGAAAGAAAGAAAGAAAGAAAGAAAGAAAGAAAGAAAGAAAGAAAGGAAGGAAGGAAGGAAGGAAGGAAGGAAGAAAGGAAAAGGAAAGGAAAGAAGGAAAGAAAGGTTAAGCAAGCCACGATGAGCAAGCCAGTAGGCAGCAATCATCCATGGCCACTGCATCAGCTCCTGTCTCCAGGCTCCTGCCCTATTGAGTTCCTGTCCTGACTTCCTTTGATGATGAACTGTGACGTGTAAATATAAGCCAAATAACCCTTTCTTCCCCAAGCTGCTTTCACGGTGTTTCATCACAGTAATAGAAATACTAAGGTTTATGTTTTATGTATTTATTTAGGGACCAGGTCTCACTACATATCCTTAACTGGCCTGAAACTCAGAGACCTGCCTACCTCTGCCTCCTGAGTGCTGGAAACAAATGGGTGAGCCACCATGCCAGGCCCCTGCCTTAGTTTTTTAGGTAGAGTTTTTCATTGGCTTGGGGCTCACTGGAGGCTAGTCTGCCTGGCCAGCAAGCTCCAGGCATCCATTGTCTCCTGGTGCTTGGACCATAAAGCTTGTGTTACTGTGCCTAGTCTTCTTAAAATAATTATTTTAGGGGCTGGAGAGATGGCTCAGTGGTTAAGAGCACTGACTGCTCTTCCAGAGGATCATGGGATCAATTCCCAGCTGTTGAAGGAGCGGCGGGCTGCGTTCCTACCCGGCTCCCGCCCAGCTAGCTTTACACCCGAAATAACAACATACAAATTATATTCATTTAAACACTGCTTAGCCCATTAGTTTTAGCCTCTTATTGGCTAATTTTTACATCTTGCTTTAACCCATATTTAGTAATCTGTGTAGCACCAAGAGGTAGTGTCTTACTGGGAAGGATTTTAGCCTGTGTCCATCTCGGAGAGGAGAGCTTTGGTATCTGCCTGAGGCATCTGCCTCACTGCCTTCTTCCCAGCATTCTGTTCTGTCTTCCCCACCTACCTATGTTCTGACCTATCAGGCCAAGCAGTTTTCTTTATTAATTAACCAATAAAAGCAACAGATAGATAAAAGACCCACCTAAATCACTCAGCACCCACATGGCAGCTTACAACTGTCTGTAATCTCAGTTACAGGAGACCTCACACCCATGGCAAACACCAATGCACTTTTTAAAAAAAGTCAATAAAAGCGATAAACTTCTAAAAAGTTAAAATAATAATAACTTTTTAAGGGGGGAGGTGTGATGTATAGGCTTCCAGGTCTCAGGCAGTTCCAAAGCTCACAGGGACAGGACATGCAGGTTAACTCTGGATCCCAGGCCTCACAAGCAACTGGCCTCTGCATTGCAATCATTTGAGACACTGGTCCTATTCTAGGGTTTCTGATGTCACCTATTTCCAGACAGGCTAGGCATCAATATTTTTTAAAGGAATTTTTAAAAATATTTATTTATTTATTATATATACAATATTCTGTCTGTGTGTAGGCCAGAAGAGGGCACCAGACCTCATTACAGATGGTTGTGAGCCACCATGTGGTTGCTGGGAATTGAACTCAGGACCTTTGGAAGAGCAGGCAATGCTCTTAACCGCTGAGCCATCTCTCAGCACCCAGGCATCAATATTTTAAAGCTACCACAGGACGTTGTGACGTACAGTCAGTGCTGGAAGGAACCCTTCTGGGATTCTTTTTCTTCCAGTGCTAGGAATAAAAATCCAGCCCTACACTAGTTGATTTAAGTCAAGGGCTCTACCACTGAGCCACACCCCAGCCCCTCACTGGGGGATTCTAGGCAGGTGTTCTACCACTGAGCCACGCCCCAGCCCCTCACTGGGGATTCTAGGCAGGTGCTCTACCACTGAGTCACACCCCAGCCCCTCACTGGGGGATTCTAGGCAGGGGCTCTACCACTGAGTCACACCCCAGCTCCTCACTGGGGGATTCTAGGCAGGTGCTCTACCATTTAGCCACACTCCAGGCCTTATAGCCAAGACTGGAAACATGCCTAACCAGCGTCAGGACTGAAGAACCCTACTCTGGTCTTGTCTGATGCCAACATAGGGTGCAGGAAAGGAAGAAGCATAGACTTCCCTTCCGGCCTGTACAGGGAATTTCCAAGCTTCTACCTGGAACTTTCCATTTCTTAGCCACAGACTCTATCAATGTAAGTTATAAGTGGGGATCTCCAAGCCCTTAGTCCCTTGGAGACCTCTTTCTCCCTTTATAATGCCATTCAAACGTAGGTGACCCAGGTCTTTGCTCACAATTTCCAAACAGCTGAGGTACTAGGAAAAGACCGCCCCCCCCTCCATCCCGGAAGAGCTCAGCAAGCGTGACCCCACAGGGAAGAGCACCGAGGCCGGATCTTCACATCCTCCTTAACACTGTCAGGTTCCGGGATGCCAAAGGTGGGACGTGGGTGGCCAGCAGTGGTGAGGGCCCATACTCAATTCACAGAGACAGCTGGGAGCCGCTCAACCAAACCCCTGAGTCAGCACCAGCTTGCGAGCACTCCTGAGCCCTGCCTGCTCATCAGCTTGGGCGGGGTCCTCCACGCAGGCAGCAATTTTGAAACTCCTTGGTTGCCCAGGCCAGAAACAACGAGCTTCATCCTCTAAGAGGCAAAGGAAATTTCCAGGTCTCTTCCCTAAGAGGCAAAGTCCAGAATTATACCTCTGTCGAGTTACCTCATCTGTTACGGGGATCTGAGTATTTAGCCCAGGCTGCCCTAGAACTGGCGATCCTCCTGCCTAAGACTCATGCGTGCTAGGCAAACAAGCGTGCGCCCTAACACCAGCCTCAGATACATCTGAGGTAGAGATGTGTGCGTACAAGTGTGGCCCCAGTGGACCACGCGGAGGACAAGGATGCTGGCTCAGAGATGCCTGCGGTGAGACTACCAGCTTTCTTGCCCTGGTGAGGCTGGCAGCCTCTAATAATTCCACATTATTAGAGCTTCACAAGAACCAGCCCAGCCAGCCCAGCCAGCCCAGCTGTTGAACTGGGCCGTTTATAGGCCCTGGGGGAGAGCAAACAGAGGGGGAGACAAGCCCCCTCCCTAAATTGATCCTGGGTTATTTTTAGCTTCCTGTTCATCCCTGGGCTTCCTTTTTTAAGAATCACAACTCAGACTTAACACAAAAGCCACGTAGCAGGGTGCAGCTGCTCATGCAGGTAGCCCTTGGAGGGAGTGCTTGCAAGCACAGGCCTGAATGAAAAGGAGGACCGCAGCAGTGTGTAATGGTGCAGGACTGTAATTCTAGCACTCAAGAGGCTGAGGCAGGGGGACGGCTGAGTCTGAGCCCAGCCTGGGCAATACAGTAAGACCTCACTGCAAAAAGAAAAGCCTGGTGTGGTGGTGTATGCCACAGCTCCAGCCCCAGGGATCACTGAGGAGGGAGGGAGGGAGGGAGGGAGGGAGAGAGACAGAGACAGAGAGAGAAGTAGTGCATGGAGCCAGGCAGAGCTGGCACATCTTTCAGTCCCTGGTACTTGGGAAGCTGAAGCAGGAGGATCCCTCAACAGAGGAATCTGGGCCAGCCTGGGCTACATAGCATGACTTCCATCTAAGTCAATAAAGAAGTGAATAAGTAAACAGCACCATGGAATTGGGCACAACATGAAAATAAAAGCCGCATGAAATTAGCTAAAATCAGCAAGGATGAGTCCAGGGGGGCCTTCCTCTTAGGTCTGAATGTCCGATGTATCTTCTCACTGAAAATGGCTAATCTTCAGCCTCTTTCTCTTAAGGGTCCTTTATTAGCATATATTAATTATATATATATATTATAAGCAAGGAGTTTATTTTGTTTGCTATTTGCTATTCTCTCTTTCTCTCTCTCTGATTACCACTGCCCAGTCATGATTATATATATATATATATATATATATATATATATTTTTTTTTTTTTTTTTTTGGTTTTTCGAGACAGGGTTTCCCTGTAGTTTCTAGAGCCTGTCCTGGAGCTAGCTCTTGTAGACCAGGCTGGCCTCGAACTCAGAGATCCGCCTGCCTCTGCCTTCCGAGTACTGGGATTAAAGGCGTGCACCACCACCGCCCGGCTATATATATGTTTTTGCCTGCATGTTTGTATACCATCTTTGTGCCTCATGCCCTCAGAGGCCAGAAGAGGACTTCTGGTCCCTTGAGATTAGGATGACAGGTGGTTGTGAGCCACCACATGGGACCTGGGAACGGAACCCAGGTCCTCTAGAGGAGAAGCCAGTGTTCTTAACCACTGAGACATCTTTCCAGCTCTGTTCATTTGTTTGTATGAGACAGGGTGTCACTTTGTAGCCTTGGCTAGCCTGGAACTCCCCATGTAGACCAGGCTGGCCTCAGACCCAGAGAGATCCATCTCCCAGTGAGCCACCACGTCCTATAATAGTAGTTTCCGTTATATTTTCTTATATCTGTATGATGTATTTGGATCCCATTCATTCCCAGCACCCTCTCACACTGATCCCTTCCTCTTCTCAACTAGTCCCTCTTCTATCTCCTGCGAGACTTTAACTCAGGTATCTGCAGGAACACTGGCACCTTACCTGTGGCTACATCACAGGAGAAAATGTCTCTCCCTCCCTTAGACTCAATTAATTGCCCCAAGATTTTTATTGCATTTTATTTATTTAGGGTACTAGGAATAGAATCAAGAGCCTTTCCCAGGCTAGGCAAGATGGCAGCCCAGCTGAGTCACATCCTGAGCCCCTCCCTGGAGGATTCTTTTCTATTTCCAACCGCACACAGGAGACTTTTATGAATGGGATGCTGGTTTCTTACAGGGGATCCTGTGGTATACTGGTTTGCAAATGACTTTTGCTCCTCTAGGCATTGGGAGAAGAAGGGATAGGAGGATATGGGGTGGGGTGGATACAGGGTGGGGCAGGGAGGGTAGGTAAGGTGTGGGGATGGAGGAGAGGATAAGGTAGATTGTGAAGGGAGGGGAAGGTTAGGATTCTAGCTTGTGGTAGGGTGTGGGGGTCTCGGCAAATACCACTGTCGATCTGCCTGGGGCAAGAAGGAAGTCCAGTTCAATACAACTCGGTAGCTGTTCTAGGTTCCAACTTTTAGAGTCTGACATATTTAAGGCATTTAAGGAACGGGCAGCCCTACGGTAAGGAAGCGTTACTCATGCCCTGAAGGACGAGAAGTCAGGAGGGAGGGCGGAAAAACACTGCTAGTTTTGTTCACACACCCCCCCCCCAACAACTGATTGAGGAGATGGGTGGAGAACCACAGGAAGCTCCTTGGGAGCTGGAAAATTCCGGAAGGCAGTGGGGCATTGAAAGGCGGGAAGATTTGCAGGTGGGAGTGGGTGGAGGAAGTAGGAGTAGACACTGGGGCGGGCGTGAATGACGGGAAGAGGGTTCTGAAGGGAGAATGGGCCTGAGAGGGTGAGGGAGTGAACCAGGCATAGGGGAGAGGTGATGAGGAACAGATGGGGCAATAGCGTATGGAGCCACGCATTATAACAGGAGCTCAGGATTTGCTCTTGCTTGGGACTGAAGAGGTGGCTCAGTCAATCAAGTGTTTGTTTTGAAGGCAGGAGGACCTGAGGTCAGGTCACCAGCACACACATAAAAGCTGCACAGGCCTGCACTCTGAGCAGGGTGGGTGGAGAAAGACAGATCTCTGGAGCTCGCCGGCCAGCAGCCCCTTCTAGCTACTCCTCATCCCAGTCCATGCTGACTGTCCTCTCTCTTCTTTCATGCCTAATTCATATCCGGGGCAGCTGGCTGACGAGTCCTTGGAGACTCTAGGAATGGCAGGGATGCTTGCCCTAAAATGCCAGTTATGCGAATCAGAAGTGGAGAGGATGCCCACGGTCCATGGAGGGTCTCCTCTTTCTATTGTCTCTGGAGAGGCAGGAGATAGGGTGAAGAAGGAAGGGAGACCTAAGAGAAAAGGGCACTCAGGAAGCTAAGGTGGGAGGGATTCCTTAAGAGAGTGTCCTACTTCCTGTTCCTGTGGCTGTGCTAAAACACCGTGACAGACACAACATAAGGGAGAAAGGGTCTCTTCTGATTTACAGCGCACAGTCCACGGTGGGAACAGAGCGAAGGCGGCAGGGCTTGAAGCAGCGGCTCACACCCCCATCCACACCCAGGAAGCAGAGAATGGCGAACGCACGCTGCCCCTCAGCCCCCTTTCTCTGTTCACACAGAGAAAGGACCCCTGGTAGGGAATGGCAACGCCCCAAGTGGGCCTATCTTCCCAGCTCAGTCTGTGCTATCAGCAGGCATGCTCAGAGACCCACGTAGCAGCTGAGATCAGGTCCTATCAATTCAGCTACACTGATCATCACCGACAGTCAGGAGTAAATGGAGGAGAGGTAGGCTCCATTGCCACAGAGCGACGGTTCTTAACCCTCCCAAATACAGTTCCTCGTGCTGTGGCGATCCCCAATCATAAAATGTTGTTGTGACTTCATAACCGTACTTTCACTACGGTTACGAACCGTAATATAAACAAAACATCTATGTTTTCCAGTGGTCTGAGGCAACCCCTGTGAAAGGGTCATTCGATGCCCAGAGGGGTCGAGACCCACAGGTTGAGAACCCCTGCCATAGGGGGGAAAGGCTTGATGACTCCAGGCTGTGGCAGTCACCATCTTTTATTATGGTAGGACATCAATGTGGCAGGGCCTGAGTCCCACCCCTAGTACTGCAAAAACAAACAAACCACCCAAATTCATTCATGGTGAACCCACGTGGCAGAACACACACACACACACACACACATACGCACACACGCACACACACATGCACGCATATGCACATGCACACATCCTGACACACGCATGCTCATAAATGTAATATGAAAAAAAAGGACAGCATCTTCACTTTCGCCCGGAAATGCAAGGGTTTTTTGACCCTGAGGTTAGGGTCTTGCCATGTAGTTTAAGTTGACCTTGAACTCATAATCTTTTTGAAAAAGATTTATTTGTTTTTTATTATTTTGAGATGAGGTTTCTCTTTGTAGCTTTGGCTGTCCTGAAACTCACTATGGTGTAAACCAGGCTGGCCTCAGACCTGGAGCTCCATCTACCTCAGCTTCCCAAGTACTGGGATTAAAGGTATGGCCACCCTCATCTGGCTTATTTATTCTTATTATATGTGTTTATGTGCCAGAGGACGGTTGTTCACATGAGTGCAAGTGCCTGTGGGGGCCAGAAGAGGGCGCCGGATATCCTGGCACTGAGTGGCAGGTGCTGTGAGTTGCCCCATGTCGGCACAGGGAACTGAACTCTGGTCCTCTACAAAAGCAGTGTGTGTTCTTAAACACTGAGCCATGCCTCCAGCCCCATTCTTTTTTTTAAAAAAATATTAATTTATTATGTATACAATATTCTGTCTGTGTGTATGCCCGCATGCCAGAAGAGGGCACAAGACCCCATTACAGATGGTTGTGAGCCACCATGTGGTTGCTGGGAATTGAACTCAGGACCTTTGGAAGAGCAGGCAATGCTCTTAACCTCTGAGCCATCTCCAGCCCCATTCTTGATTCTTTAAACCCTGACTTTCTTTCCTATAGATTAGAGGTTCTCAACTTTCCTAATGCTGCGACCCTTTAATACAGTTCCTTGTATTTTTTTTTTTTTTTTTTTTTTTTTGGTTTTTCGAGACAGGGTTTCTCTGTGGCTTTGGAGCCTGTCCTGGAACTAGCTCTTGTAGACCAGGCTGGTCTCGAACTCACAGAGATCCGCCTGCCTCTGCCTCCCGAGTGCTGGGATTAAAGGCGTGCGCCACCACCGCCCGGCTACAGTTCCTTGTATTGTGGTGACCCCCCCAATGATAAAATTATTTTCATTGCCACTTCGAAACTGTATTTTTGCTACTGTTTTAAACTGTAATGTAAATCTCTTTTAGTCGACACCTGCGAGAGGGGTCGAGACCCACAGGTTGAGAACCACTGCTGTAGCTGGCACTGAAAGTCGCTGTGATGAAGCTCCAGACCCTGGCTGCACAGGAGCAGCTATCTCAGACAGGACTCAGGCTGCACGGCCCACAGCCTGGAGTCACAGCTCCCACTGCCAGGTAGTGTTGGGGGCTGGGGGGAAGGATGGGCATAGGCTAGTCCAACAAGATCTCCAAAGAGAAGGACAGAGGGAGGGGCCCCAAGGAAGAGGCAGGGTAGGAAAGAGCAGCCAAAGACTCAGGAACAGATGGGCAAGAGGTCAAAGCTTAGAGGCACACGGTGTGTTGATAGGCTGGTCCGGAGCTCGGGGTCCAGTGTCCAGGACTGTGACACACACATGTGACAAACATGGAGGAAATGGACTGACGCACCCCGTGACTCCAGTGAAGCCCTGAGAAATGAAGACGATGAGACACACGTCCCTGTGTGTCTGCTGGCATTCAATGTCTTCTACAGTATAAAGAAAAAACGAGATGGACCTAAGCTACTGGTTTGGTTCATTCTTCATACCGAAGTTAGGAGTTTGAGGACAGAGGTTGCCTTACCCCTCGCTGGTCCCGCTCTTGTATGGTATTTATTTATTTGGTTAGTTTTTTTTACAGACAGGGTTTCTCTATGTAGCCCTGGCTGTCCTAGAAATGCGCTCTGTAGACCAGGCTGGCCTCGAACTCAGAGATCCGACTGCATCTGCTTCCCGAGTGCTGGGATTAAAGGTGTGCGCCACCACCACTCAGCTGCATGGTAGGTTTTAAAAAAGATTTCTTATACTTATTTATTTATAGTGTGTGTGTGTGTGTGTGTGTGTGTGTGTGTATACACTTATGTGTCACAGCACTCAAGTGAAGCTCAGAGGACAGATCTGTGGAGTTGGCTCTCTCCTTCCATCATTATCATCATCATTTGGAGACGGGGTCTAACATAGTGATTTCCAAGACAGGTAGGGCTAAAGAGTGAGATTCTGTTGAAGAAGAAGGGGGGGCGTTGTGGGAACTCCTTCAGTCAATAGCCTTTAAGATACCGGCCCACTTTGGGTGTGGTCTCATGTTCTATAAATGCAGTCCTCTGCGTGTGCTGGGAACTAGAACCCAACCCAGCAGCCAAGAGGCCCAAAACAGGGTAAGACAGTTTTCAAAACTTTCCTGCCTCTGAAAATGGTCTGTCAGTTAACTCTAGGCCTTAGCCAAAGTTGGTTGCCCCAACGTTGCAAATGAGACTTTGGGTGATTGCCCAGGTAGCTGGTTGTTGCTGTCATTTCTTATACCTTTTGGAAGTTGCTTGATTGCACTTCCTGTTTACTAAGGTAATATTATTTCCCTTCTCAGGTCTGTGATGAGGTTGAAGACTAGATAGTCATAGTTATTTTCCTCTCTTGACTTAGCCAAGCCATTTTTAATATAAGACTTAGATGCCTTAGGATAGGATAACTATTGAAACATTCAGCATATGTTTCTTGTTTGATGTTGTTCATGCTGGTTGTAATTCTAATTTTTATGTATGTTTTTGCCTCTTCTTTTCCCTGGACAATACTTGATATTTATTCTTACTGTATGTAGTTTTATATTAGACTTAAAACTCTCTTACTTAGATAAAAGGGAGATGTTGTGGGAACTCCTTCAGCCAATAGCCTTTAAAGATACGGACCCACTTTGGGCATGGTCTCAACTACTATAAAGAAGGAGGAGAAGAAAGAGAAGAAGGGAAGGAAAGATAGTTGGAAGACAAAGACCCATCGGTTGGAAGGAGAAAGAGAAAGAGGCACGGGACCAGTGAGATGGCTCAGGGAGCAAGAGTGCTTGCCAGTCACCCTGAGGACCCAAGTTGTGTACTTGGAACCACCAAATGGTGGAAGGCGGGAGACAACAGTCCCTAAGATGTCCTCTGATTCTACACCCAAGTTGTGATAGACATGTATCCTCCACCCCTGCTCCATGCACACACAGATGGGGGAAATAGGCAGGAGAAAGAAAAAAAAAAAAAAAAGAACAGCAGAGACTGGCTAGGATCAGAAAAAAAAATCCAGCCACAAAAGGGTTAAATAATTCCTGAAGGCGCATGGGGAGCAAGGTGTTGCACTGGGGCTCCAAAGGCCTAATTTACCTTCACCATAATGCTATTCTGAGCGCCACAATACCACAAGGGGGTGAGAAAGCAGAATAGGAACCCATTTATAAAGCATGAGGACAATCTCATAAAATGGTATAAATACATACATTCGTGCATATGCATAAGTGCATGCGTATTTATAGGCAGGGTATTTATAGGCAGACACGGGAAAGAAAGACTTTAAACTGGTAACTGTGGCAATTCCTGAAACTGTTTTTAAAATAGCTTTTCTAAAATTAATATGATTAATGGGGAAATGTTATTTAAATAGGCACAGGAATGGGCAAGTATCAAAGGCAGGCTATAAAATAGACGTTCTGGAAATAATGGTGCCTTGCCAACCTACTCTGAGGGCTGGGAGAAATCCAAAGTTTTCCACTTAATTCACAGATAGCTGGGCTCCCTGCAGGTTAAACGCCTCCAGCTCCATGCATAAACCCCAGTATGAAAACAATGCAAACAATACAATTTGGGCCACCCAGACAGCAGGCAATAAAGGTGCTTGCCACCAAGCCTGAGGACCTGGGTTCAATCCCCCACACCCACATGGTGGAAAGAGAGAGAAGTGAGTGACTCCTGCAAGTGGCCCTCTGACCTCCACATAAGCACTGTGGCATACATAGAGATATGCACACATAAAAAGTACACACACACACACACACACACACACACTTTTTTGTTTTTTTGTTTTCCGAGACAGGGGTTCTCTATGTAGCTTTGATGCTTGTCCTGGAACTCACACTGTGGACCAGGCTGGCCTTGAACTCATAGAGATCCGCCTGTCTCTGCTTCCAGAGCACTGGGATTAAAGGTATGAGCCAACACCACCTGGCCACACGCATATACTTTTTTAAGAAAGGAAACAACAAAATTCACTTTACAAGATTGTCAGAGAGACCAAGTAAGATCACAAATACAAAGACTCTAAGATTCATTTAGACCACATTGAGTCTGTCTTACACATGGTAAATGCCTTGGCACTGACCCAAGTCACAGTTAAATTGTGGTCATAAATTCCAGTGCCAATTCTAGACTATTCAGTCATGATTTCATAAGATGCCAAATCCCAAATTAGCTATTTAAAATATCTAAAATAGCCAATTTGGGATCAGATGTAGTGGCACACCCTTGACTTTTTTTTAGGTTTTTCGAGACAGGGTTTCTCTAGGTGGCCCTGACTGTCCTGGAACTCACTCTGTAGACCATGTACCCCCCACTGCCCAGCACTCTTGCCTTTTAACTCCGGTACTCAGGAAGTAGAGAAGGGCAGATTTCTGTGAGTTCTGGGCCAGCCTGGTCTACATAGCAAGCTCCAGGCTGCCAGTGCTACATACTGAGACCCTGTACAAACAAACAAACAAATGCCAACTTGGGGGCTGAGGACATAACTCAGTAGGTAGCGTGTTTTCCTAGCATGCCTGATGCCCTGGGCTCCGTCCCTGCACCGCATAAACTGGGAATGGTACACACCACACACCTGAATTCCCAGCAGCAAGGTGAAGGCAGAAGACTGGGAGCTCACGGTCATCTTTAGCTACCCCATGTGCTCAAGGCCAGTCTGGGCTAGGTGTGAGGCTATTGCAAAACCGATCAACCTGTAAGCTAATTTAAAGTATTTGTCTGGTAACTCTGACTTTTAAGCTTCTACGGGGACAGCGTCTTTTTAAAAAATTTCATGTGTTTTCGTGCGCAGTGGAGAGCGTTTGTGAACGCACGTGTGTGCCATGCATGGTACACATATGGAGGTCAGAGGGCAACTTTCAGGAGTCAGTTCTCACGTCCACCTTTACATGGGTTCCTTGGATGGAATCATGCCACGAAGCAAGCATTTGCTTTACCCGCCGAGCCATCCCAACAACCTGACGGTTTCCATCCCTTTCCCTGTGCTTTCTCTGCATGGTTCATACTTCTTGTTGAAAACCGGGCATTTCAGCTTGGCAGTGGTGGTGCATGCCTTTAATCTCAGCACTTGGGAGGCAGAGGCAGGCTGATCTCTGTGAGTTCGAGTCCAGCCTGGTCTACATAGCGAGTCCCAAGACAGGCTCCAAAGCTACAGAGAAAGAGGGAGAGGGAGGAGGGAGGGAGAGAGGGAGGGGAGGGGGGAGAGGAAAACCAGGCATTTTATTAGCAACCCCAGAATCCAGGCTCTGCCCTCTGGAATGTTCTTCATATGTCAGCTGCTATTTACTTAATGACTTCCCCAGTAATTAAGCAAAGCCTGGGTTCCAGGGCACATGTAGCTACTGAAGTCTTTGCTCCATTAACCTAGTAGCCAGCTAATGATTAAAATGGGATTTCCTGAATTTTCTAGAACTAGAAACACCCTGCTCTTTGCAGAGAAGCTCAGCAAGTGCATTGGGCAGAAACTTTCAGCACACGGCTGGCAGCGTGCTCTTTGCAGACTCTCAGAGGGAATCAACTGAGAGCTAAGACCTTCTCAAGACTTTCCCGGGCAAGTGCCTACACACCAGAAAGACACACTCCTATAATTGTCTAATTGTGCACATGCACACACATCTCCCTCTGAATTCCAAGAATGTGTTTTTCTTTTTAGTCTTTTCTTTTTGCTTTTTTTGTGTTTTGTTTTGAGACTGGGTCTTACTGTGTAATTCTGGCTATCCTGCAACTTGCTAATGTAGACCAGGATGGCCTCAAACTCAAAAGATCCACCTGCCTCTGCACTACACCTGGCATGTGTCAGAGCACCCCCCCCCCCCACACACACACACCAGCCAGGGTTTCTCTGAGTAGATGTGGCTCTCCTGGAATTCGTTTTGTAAATCAGGATGGTCTTGAACTTGGAGATCCACCTGCCTCTGCCTTCCAAGTGCTGGGATTAAAGGTGTGTGCTGCCACTGCGTGGTTGTGTCAGAGCTTCTTAAAAAATGGATATAGTGTTCTGCCTGCATGTATGCCTGTGGGCCAGAAGAGGGCACCAGATCTCACTGCAGATGGGTGTAAACTGCCACGTGGTTGCTGGGAATTAAACCTGGGTCCTCTGAAAGAACAGCCAGTGCTCGTAACCTCTGAGCTATGTCTCCAGTGCCCATGTGGCAGAGCTTTTAAAAACAATCGCAGGGCTAGAGGGATGTCTCATTAGGTAAGGGTATTTGTTGTCAAGCTTGATGACATGAGTACCCACATGGTGGGCAGGGGTGGGGTGGGGACAGGGGCATGTGTGAGCTCCCACATTCACAAACCCCACAAATTAAATACAAATATGATAATGTTTTTAAAGATCCCAGACCCTGCAATTTCACCCTCCAGTTTTCCTGCATGCTGCTCCTCTACTCCAGCTACTCTGATCCCGTCATTATTATTTTCTTTTTTTAAGACACTCTCGGCCAGGTGGTCTTGGTGCACACCTTTAATCCCAGGACTCAGGAGGCAGAGGCAGGCAGATCTCTGTGAATGTGAGGCCATCCTTATCTACAGAGCAAGTTCTAGGACTGCCAATGATACACACACACACAAAAAAAAAAACCCCTCAAAAAACAAAAACAAAACCAACCAACCAACCAAACAAACAAACAAAAAACAAAACCAAAGGGGCGTGAGGAGACAGCCACAGATAGCCAAGGATGACCTTGAATTTTCGATCCTTCTGCCTCCACTTTCTGAGTACTGGAATAACAGGCATGTGACCATACGTGATTATGTGGTGCTGGGAACAAAACCCTGGGCTTCATATATGCTAGGCAGATAATCTATATCAGCAGAGCTAGCTATATCTCTGATCCAAAGTAGTATCATCAAATCTTAATATTCTAGGACTGGAGAGATGACTCAGAGGTTTAGAGAGTTCGGGTCCCTACACCTGATAAGGTAGCTCACAACTGTCTATAACCCCAGCTCCAGGGAATCCCGTTCCCTCTTCTCGTCTCCATGGGTACCTGTACTCATGTGCACATACACAGAGAAACACAATCACATAATTTAAAATAAAACAAAGTCTAAAAACAAATCAAATTTAACATCCTGTCTCATTTGGTAGTGCTGAGAGACCTGTGGGTCCCCTCTGACTCCTTGCTGTTAAATCAACCCCCCCCCTCAATGAAACATTATATTTCTGTTGTTTCCTTTTGTGTTTTGAGACAAGGTCTCAATCTGAAGCCCTAACTGGCCTAAACTCATGATCCTCCAACTGCAGGCACCCAAGCTGGGAATACAGGTGTGTGCCACCACATCTGGCTGTGACCATGATCTTGAGTGTGTTATTTATCATTCATTTGATAATGTTTTTATATCATTTACCCAATGTGTATATCTAAAACAATACACACTGGTTTTTATGTTTTCCAACTACATGTAAATAGAAGCGCCATTTTCCCTGGACTATATGTAAAAGGCAAGTACATGGAAGTACTAGTTCTGCTGCTCGTTTCCCTCCTCAGTGTAAGCTGAACTCCTAGTTCCTTAAAAGTTTTAATTTAATTTATGTGTATGCATGCATATCTGTATGTAGTATGTGCCTATGAGTGGAGATACCTTGGAGTTCAGGAGAGGGCGCTGCAGCCCCTAGCTGAAGTTACAAGTAGTTCTGAGCCTCCTGATCTGGGTGCTGGGTACTGAATTCTGGAACTCTGGAGGAGCAGTACACGCTGAGCCATCTCTCCAGCCCCGCCTGCTTTCTGTGAATACTGAACATTCAGAGTTCTTCAGAACCGTCCATCCTTGACAGAATCCAAACCACCATTAGATTTTTTGCTATGCCAATTTATCAAGCCATTCTCACTCAGTAGACCAGGCTGGCCTCAAACTCACAGAGATCCGCCTGTCTCTGCCTCCCGAGTGCTGGGATTAAAGGTGTGCGTCACCACTGCCTGGCAAGCCATTCTTATAAATGAACAACTGGGTGGTTTTCCTCTGTGTGTACGCATACATATGTTCATGTGTGTATAAGTGCACATATCTATGGGTATACAATGTGTACAGGTTTGCAGTGCTGGGGATTGGAAGACATGCGCCACCACCACCCAGCAAGCCCCACACTTTTATTAACATCCAAATGGAGCTCGGTGGTGGTGGCACACGCCTTTAATCCCAGGGCTCAGGAGGCAGAGGCAGGTGGGTCTCTGAGTTTAGGCCAGCGGTTAGAACGACACAGAGAAACCCTGCCTTGTAAAACAATAATCAGACTAATAATATCCAAGTGGACTTCTTTGAACTCTCTTGCCCACATTTCTTTATTGTTTAAAAACATATCATATATTTATTTTTATGTGTATGAGTATCTGTCTGCACCAAATTCATGTAGTACCCTTGGAAGTCAGAAGAGAGCATAGGATCCTTTCAAACTGGAGTTGCAGACAGTTGTGAGTTGCTATGTGGTACAGGAAATCAAGCCAGGGTCCTCTGTAGGAGTAGTGAGCGCTCTTAGCCACTGAGCCATCTCTCTAGCTCCC
This sequence comes from Arvicola amphibius, assembly GCF_903992535.2. Lineage (NCBI taxonomy): Eukaryota > Metazoa > Chordata > Mammalia > Rodentia > Cricetidae > Arvicola > Arvicola amphibius. Next base: position 93,662,871 of record NC_052056.1, read on the forward strand.
TCTTCTTCATCCTGCTGGGGGTGGGGGGAGCAGATCTAGTTTCCTAAACACAAAGCTGACATTTCCAGGCTCTTCACACACCATAAAATCCCTGGGCGTTAGGGTGCACACCTTTAATCCCAGCTCTCAGCAAGCAGAGGCAAGTGGATGTCTGGCCTACATAGAGTTCCAGGGCAAGGCTACATAGTGAGACCCCACCAATCAGTCAACCAACCAATCAACAATCTCTGCCTGGCCCTGCCGCCCTCTTTCAGAGCCCAGTTTCCCATGGCTCCCTCTCTGCTCCACCTTGATTCCCTCGCTCTCACTGTGCTCTGAGCCTTTGCAGGGGCTGTTGGCCTCGAAGTCTTCTCTCTTCAGCACTGGGCTGTGAAAATCCTCTGATACCAGGGCTTGTTTTCCTCAATGAGGAGTCTTCATATTCTAGGGCCTGGCCTCCACACAAGACACACACACATCACACATATACACAATCTCTCTCTCTCTCTCTCTCTCTCTCTCTCTCTCTCTCTCTCTCTCTCTCTCTCTCTCTCTCACACACACACACACACACACACACACAATCTCTCTCTCATACACACACAATCTCTCTCTCTCACACACACACACAATCTCTCTCTCATACACACACAACCTCTCTCTCACACACACATACAATCTCTCTCTCTCTCTCTCTCTCTCTCTCTCTCTCTCTCTCTCACACACACACACACACACACACACAATGTTAAGGTCCCATAGTGTCCCCTCCACACTTCCATAGGGCCACTCTAATTGTTCCTGAATCTCTCCCTGCTAAACAGTGAGCAAAGACTGAACTTGCTGTCAGTTTCTGAACCCACATCACAAGTGCCCCATGGCCTGCACAACTCAGAAAAGGGAACTGCCTTTCTGGGGCCATCCTTAGGCAAGGCAGTGGAAAGAGACGGAGACCCTGCTTGTACTGTACAGCCAGAAAGCTCTTGGTCCCCAGAGTCTACCCACAACAAGCAGACTTCATTTGGGGTCCTCAGAGCTGCATCCACAGCCTAAGAACTGGAAGGGCCCTAGGTTCAGCTTCTGCAGGGTTGAGTCCCTGGAGGGCGGGCAAAGGCAGCCTGGAAGTCAAATTTAGGACAGATACGCTCACAGATGCCACTCTGGAGAGGGGACTCAGAACACAAATCCCCACCTGTCAGGACCGCCACGCAAACAGACGTTAACCCTGCTGTCATGAGTCTGGCCTTGTGCCCCAACAACAGCTGCCTCCCTCAGAGGCCTCTGGTCCTCAGCCGGGGACAGCTGCACCAAGTCCTCAAATGGGTAAGAATCCATCGTCATGTACCCCACCTCCAACTCCCATCTCCACAGCAACTTCCAGATCACAGGTGCGTCCGGGACCAGCAGGACAGGGCAACCTCACGATACCTGACTCGGATGGTAAGCAGAGGACAGGTACTGCCTGCCAGCCAGCTGACTCCCCGGGGCTCTCCTCAAGGCTCCTTTTGTTCTCCCTGAGGTCCCCTGACTTATTTTCCTATGGGTGCCACGCTGGGGAACCCCCACCTTTCTTGTGTGCAGCCTACAGATGATTTCTGTAGGACAATGGGGAAACAGACACAAAAGACAAACCCCTAAAGAGTGATGCAGACAGATTCACACTTTTGCCTCACTGTAAAAGCAACATCAACACCACACACACACACACACACACACACACACACACAATCACACACACACAATCACACGTGTATGTTGCACATGTAGAAATCACCATATACATACACACACACACACACACACACACACACACACACACACACACACACACACATATATAGCACAAATGGAATTTTGGGGTGTTTTGGCCTTCTGGGGTAGTTGGTTTCCATGGAGCATGGTGAGTGACTTCCTCCGTGATTCTGCAATGAAACCACGAGAATAGAGCTGAGAGCTGCTACTGAAGCACATGCTTGAAGCAGGTGTGTGTAACAGCTCCTACCTGCGACATTCCAGCACTTGGAAGGCTAAAAATACAAGAGTGGTTTTAAGTCTGAGGCCACCTTAGAGTACAGACTGGGCTAGACTGGGCTAGAGTACAGAAATGTCACCCTTGAAAAATAGTTAATGATCAACTTTTTTTGTTTGTTTGGTTTTGGTTTCTTTCAAGACAGGGTTTCTCTGTGCGGTCCTGGGTGTCCTGAAACTTGCTCTTTAGACCAGGCTGGCCTCGAACTCAGAGATCTGCTTGCTTCTGCCTCCCAAGTGCCAGGATTAAAGGGGTGCACCACCACCTGACAATGATCAACTTTTATGTTAAAAAACAAAACAAAACAAAACAAAAAAACAACCAGGCTCAGTGGGTAAAATAACTGCCATGCAAACAGGAGGATCTGAATTTGTATTCCTAGCACCTATAGAAACGTCCAGAAATGGCAGTACACCTGCAATCCCAGCACTGGGGAGGCAGAGACAGGAGGATGCCTGTGGCTCTGGTCAGCCAGCCTTGCTATATTGGCGAGCTCCAGGTTCAGTGAGAGACCCCGCTACAGAAAAGTTGGATGGAAGACCACACATGGTGGCACACATTTTTAAGGCCAGCACTTGGGATTAACATTTTTTTTTAAAGGTAGGAGGATCTCTGTGAGTTTAAGGCCAGCCTGATTTACACAGTGATTTCCTGGACAGCCAGGGAGACAGTGAGATCCTATCTCAAAGAAAAGGGGGTGAGGTGGGGATTGACAGAGGAAGGTATCTAAAAGTTAACTCATAGCTTCTGACAACTTGAAAACTTAGACGTATCTAGGAATACACCTTAGACACACCAGGTGAAGAACTACCTTCATCAGACTGGCCAGTGGGCACGTCTGTATATGTTCTTGACTGCTGATCGATGTGAGCGTGCCCAGCCCACTCTGGGTGCTGTCATCCCTGTGCAGGTGAGCCTGGGCTATATAAGAAAGGTAGCTAAGCAGTCTGGAGAGATGGCTCAGGGTTAAGAGCACCTGATGCTCTTCCAGAGGACCTGGCTTTCGTGCCCAGCACCCACAAGGTGCTTCACCACCATTCTTAACTCCACCTCCAGGGATTCAAGGTCTCCAAGGCTACCAGCACTCAAGTGCACATACCCACATGTAGACACACAAAACTAAATATACAGCTAAAAATAATAAGAGTAAACCTTATGAAGAAGGAGAAGAAGAGCGAGAGAGAGGTAGCTGAGAAAGCGGGGATGCAAGTCAGTAAGCAGAATTCCTCCATGGCCTCTGCCTCAGCTCCTGCCTCTTAAGTTCTTGCCTTGAATTCCTGTCTTGGATTCTTCCAGTGATGGGCTGTAATCTGTAAGCCAAAAACAAACAAAAAACAAAACAAAAAACCCTTCTCCAAGTTGTTTCTGGCCAATGCTTTAGGACATCAAGAGAGATCAAATCAAGGTAGGAGCTGGCAGGGGAGAGGGGTGTTGTTGGGAAGAACATGACCGTGTTTTCCCCCCAAAAGAACGTGGAAGATTTTGGAAATCTGCCATAGAAAAGTGGTTGGATGCTGTCAGCAGAGCCCAATGGGCCATTCTAGTAGGAACCTGGAAGGCAGTAGGAATGAGAGCCATGTGGACTGTGGAGACCCAGCTCAAGAGGTTTTACAGGGGAGCAATACTGACAACTGGGCTAGAGGCCATTCCTGTAATATTCTGACAAAGACTCTGGCTGCTTTCTACCTGTGTCCTAAGAGCTTGCCTGAGGCTAAACTTCAAAGTAATGATCTCATCAGGCCTGGTGGCACAGGACTCTAATGCCAATACTTGGAAAGCAGAAGCAGGTGGATCTCTGTGAGTTCAATGCCAGTCAGAGCTATACAATGAGATACTGCCTCAAAAAAAGAAAAAGGAATGCACTAATTTCTTTGGCAGAGGAAGACACTGTGACACTTAGTATTGAGTAGCACTGATTGCTATACACATCTTCAATGGAAATGAGCAAGTGTGGAAGAAAGAAACACAGACTAAGATTTGGAGAAAGCGGGAGCTAGGAAGCTTACTGTCCCCGTCAAGGGATGTGCTGACAGAGGGGCCATAATCTTTACAGAGATGATGATGTTCAGGAGGGCTGCTCTCTACTGGAGTTAATACAGGCAGCTGTGAGCTGCCACATGGGTGCTGGGAACCCAACCAGGGTCCTCTGCAAGATCAGGCAGTGCTCTTAACCACCAAGCCACCTCTCCAGCCACATGGAGATAAGTTTTTTCTTCCTGGAGTCTCTGAAGTCAGCCTTTTACCCGAGTTCCAGGTCACCAGGCTTGTATGGGAGGCTGTTTTACCTGCAGAGGCATCTCCTAGTCCTCCTGTTTAAGACAGAGTCTCATGCAGCTCAACTGGCCTCAAACTCAAGTACCAAGGATAACTTTGAGCCCCTGACCCTCCTGCTTCCTCTTCCCGCGTGTTGAGATGACAGGAGTGTATCCCCGCTTCCCATTCCGTTCCCTAATCAAGGTAACATTGTTTGTGGGAGACCTGCTAAGAGCATCTCCTCCCCTTTCTTCTCTGATGAGACTGAATTCTTTTTTTTTTTTTAGATTTATTTATTTATTATGTATACAGTGTTCTGTCTGTCTGTATGCTTGCTGGCCATATGAGGGCACTAGATCTCATTACAAATGGCTGTGAGCCACCATGTGGTCACTGGGAATTGAACTCAGGATCTCTGGAAGAGCAGTCAGTGCTCTTAACCTCTGAGCCATCTCTCCAGCCCGAGACTGAATTCTTTCATGGCTCTGACTGATTCATTTTCGGGTGCACTGAGCTCTTGAGCACTGGGAATACGATTTCAGTTTCTCTAGCTTTCCTCAGAACTCCCCTTATCTTTGTTTCTCACTGACTGCTTTTCTTTCCTGATGCTTTCTTGACTTTCCTTAAGATGAAAGAGGACCCTTTACTTCTTATTGGGTGAGGATCCCTTTTTCCATTCTCATTGTCCTTGTAGGTCTTTATTTTTCTCATTTTTATTTATTTTAATTTACTTACTAACCTACGGAGGGGGTATGCATGCCATGGTCCTCGTGTGGAGGTCAGAGGACAGCTCTGTGGAGTCAGTTCTTTCCTTCCGCCATGTGGGTTCCAGGGATTGAACTCAGGTTGCCAGGCTTGTGCAGCAAGCTCCTTTTCCTACTGAGCCCTCTCAGCGGCCCCCTTCCCATGCCTTTGCTATTATGGGTAAAGCACATTATGGAAAAGGCATGTGTGTGGCCAGTGCACTTCAGCTTCCCAAAGTCCTGTCACACTTCAAAAGACGGAACATAGATGTCAGGGCTGGGGATGTAGCTCAGTGGCAGAGCATTTGCTCAGCATTTGAGAAGCCCCAGGTTCAATCTCCAGCATCACCAAACAAAGAAAAAATGTTAAATGTTGAAATATAGACCCTATATCACTCTGGGAAACTGAAGCAGGCCAGCCTGGGCTACATAATAAGAGTCTGTCTCAGCCGGGCGGTGGTGGCGCACGCCTTTAATCCCAGCACTCGGGAGGCAGAGGCAGGCGGATCTCTGAGTTCGAGGCCAGCCTGGTCTACAAGAGCTAGCTCCAGGACAGGCTCTAGAAACTACAGGGAAACCCTGTCTCGAAAAAAACAAAAACAAAAACAACAACAAAAAAAAGAGTCTGTCTCTCTCTGTGTCTGTCTGTCTCTCTCTCTCACACACACATACACACACACACACACACACAGAAAGAGAGAGAGAGAGAGAGAGAGAGAGAGAGAGAGAGAGAACTACAGGCAACTAAGGACTTCTGGGAGTCCCAGGCATGAGCCCCTCATTGGTTGTCCAATACAGAATGGCCACCCTTGAAACCATTTACACACAAACCACAAAAATGAACTCAGTTCTTTGTATTTACGTGTGTGCGCGCGTGCCAGTGCCACCGAGGTCAGTTGATTTGTTTATTTTTATGCCATGAATTAAGCCAATGCTTTCATCATTAAAATATGCACGGGGCAGGGTTGAAGTAGGGAATCAGGAGGTCCAAGTTAGCTTCAGCTACATCACGACTTCAAGGCTAACCTGAGTTACATGAGACCCTGTATTTTAAAAGAGAGGGCTTATAATTTTCACCAAATACACATATATACACATATGTGTGTATGTATGTATGTATGTATGTATGTATGTATACATATGCTAGGAGTTGGTTCTTTCCCTCCACTCTGTGGAGCCTGGAGATGGGGCACAGGCTGTCAGGGGCTTGAGTTCTGGGATCACAGCTGTATAGCACCACACCAAGCTCTGCCCTTTCTGTCCACATCTGCATCTACATCTGTATTCTACTGACCCTTATATACCTAGTTACCATCACTCAGACGTTTTCCTGTGTCTCCTGGGATTTCACTGAACTCTGTGACTCCGGGGTCACATGGGAGGAGTAAGGACAAGGGTGAGGAGCATAGTTGAGTTCTCCATATAAAGTCATTTAAGTCCTAGTTTAAAAACAAATTTGAAAAAAAAAAAAAAACAACTCAAAAAACCAAAACACTGTGTGAGCCAAACAAAATAAACCCACAAAAGATTCCAGCCTCGGGGACGCCAGTCTGGGACTTCTGCAGTGGCACGGTCTCTGTTTCCCCTAGCTTCCTTTTGATTCCAGCCTGGTCCTCCCAAACCCTCCTTCAATCCTACCTGGCCCTGCTGTTGGCTTCCTGTGGCCTTTCTAACCCAAAAGATACTCTACAGCCCAAAGCACTCTCACGAGGAGCTGGAAGTGATTAATCTTGCCTCCCCAGACTCTTTCTACCATTTTTTGGCATCCCTTGCTGCTGTGGTTACAGAAGGCTGAGCAATGACCACTTAGTCTCCCCACCACTACCCGCCCACCTCCCTGCCTCAGTTCTGGAAGCTACTTGAACTCCACAATCAAGTCTGATTCATCCTTGACTCCTAGCCCCTGGCTCTGCAGGCATATCTGGCTGAATGGTGAGCGCTAGGGAGGGCGTGTTGACATTCCAAAGAACTCATTCAACCCAGCCCCAGTGGACCTCGGTAGAACAAACAAAGAAGATGACAAGATGATAGGTCCCGGCGCTCAAGGGACCAGACAGAGCCTCCGGGAGAGGAGCCTCTCACTGCACACCTGGCACGGCAAACCCTGAAAAAAACAAACGCTATCTGCTGGTTGACTGACATGGAGATTAGCATCCGGGCACCAAGAACATAGCCACAGAGGAGAGACAACAGGAAAACCAGCAAGAAGGGCTCCTGGGACTACAGGTATCCTGGGAAAGAGAGCCCTAGAAATCCCTCACGGGGGACATGAATGCTCCAGGCCTAAGGAATAATCGCTGCACCTGTCCCAGGGAATGATAACACTGCTATTTCAGTTTGATTGGCAGTGCTGGGGATGAAACCAAAGGCATCACATGTGTCCGGCAAGTGCTGCACTGTTGAGCCATACCCCAGCCCCTCACTAGGGGTTCTAGGCAGGTGCTCTACCACTGAGCTACACCCCGGCCCCTCACTGGGGGATTCTAGGCAGGTGCTCTACCACTGAGCCACACCCCAGTCCCTCACTGGGGGATTCTAGGCAGGTGCTCTACCACTGAGCCACACCCCAGTCCCTCACTGGGGGATTCTAGGCAGGGGCTCTACCACTGAGCCACACCCCAGCCCCTCACTGGGGGATTCTAGGCAGGGCTCTACCACTGAGCCACACCCCAGCCCCTCACTGGGGGATTCTAGGCAGGGGCTCTACTGTGCCCATCTTGCTGCCCCCAGCATGGGTTTTTGTTGTTGTTATTGATATGTCTGGGTTTTTTCTTTAATAGATCTTTAAAATATCAACAATTGCCAGGCAGTTGTAGTGGCACGTGCCTTTAATCCCAACACTGAAGAGGCAGAGGCAGGAAGATCTCTATGAGTTTGAGGCCAGCCTGGTCTACAGAGTAAGTTCCAGCACAGCCAAGGCTACACAGAAAAACCCTCTCTTGAAGAATTAAAACAACAGCAAACAAACAAACAAATAAAAACTCATCATCATTACTTATTTTGATTATTTTTGGAGCCAAGTATGGTGGTACATACTTATAATCCTAGTACTCAGGAGGCTGAGGCAGGAGGATCACTGTGAGTGTGAGGTCAGCCTGGGCTCCAGCAGTGAGTTTCAGGCCAAGGTGTGGTAAGAGTGTGAGAACTTGTCTCGAAAAGGAAACGGAAAAGGAAAAACTGTTCCCGTCTGCGTGCTGTGATGGTTTATCTCATCAACGTGACAAGCTCCAGAACTACCTGAGGCAAATCTCCGAGCACATCTGTGAGGAAGTCTTTAGCTGTGTTAAGTGAGGTGAGAAGACACACCTAAATGCGGGCAGCACCGTCCAGTGGGCTAAAGCTGGGGATCCAGACTGCATGGAAAAGGAGAAAAGCGAGCTGAGCACCAGCGTCCATCTCTCTCTGCTTCCTGACTGTGGACGCCACGTGACCAGCTGCCTCATGCTGCCCCACCAGATGGACTGTGCTCTCAAACTGTGAGCCACATAAACCCTTCCTCCCTCCCTCCCTCCCTCCCTCCCTCTCTCCCTCTCTTCCTTTCTGCCTTTTTTTTTTTTTTAAAAAACAGGGTCTCTCTATTACGTAATCCTGGTTGTACTAAAACTCACTCTGTAGACCAGGCTGGCCCTGAACTCACAGAGATCCTCCTGCCTCTGCCTCCCGAGTGCTGGGATTAAAGGCTTGTGCTACCACATCCAGCAAACCCTTCCTTTCTTAAGGAAATGCTCTTGCCAGGCATTTCTGTCACAGCAGTGGGAAGAGTAGCATCTGTCAGTCTCTTGATTACTACAGAGGAAAAATGGTGCAGTCTAAGCTACAAACACGAAAAGACTAGAGTTCACAATGCTAGCTAGCACTCACTCAGTACAGGAAAAGGTACTTGTTTTTTGTTTTTTTTTTTTTAATTTTTTTTCCCAAAAAGAGACATAAACTCAGCCCCCAAAGAAGTTTAACCCCACCCCCTCAATAGTCCTATTTTTGGCTTAGAAAACACTTGAGATACAAAAACATTAGCTTAAAAGGGTTGAACTTTCCTAAGGTCATTCTGTCCACCCAACAGCCCAAGATGGAGCCTGGAGGAGAAGGAGCAGGTGGGGGCCGTGTGCTGGGAGGCGGCCCCCGGATACCATACATGAGTGGAATTTCAGGGCTGACCTCTCTCTCTGAGGAATGAGCTGTTTGTTCCCTGCTTTCTGCAGTTGGTGGTTTGCTTTTGGCCCAGAAAGATTCCAGGGCTCCCGTCCCTCATCACTTGCTGCTGTCAACCAGTACTTGGGAGAGGGAAAGGAGGAGGAGGGAAGACAGATTGGCAGCGACCTTGTTCAAGGCAGGCTCTCCCGTGCCTGCGATCCCTCCTAAGAGGGTAACAGGAAGGATGCCTGTGTCGTGTTCCAGGAAAGGAGGGAGTTTCTGCTCTGTTAGGGCTTTGCTTCAAGATGGAGTATCCTATATAAGCCAGGTCGGCCTTGAACTTGCCATCCTCCTGCGTCCGTCGGTCAGCAGGCTTCGGAGTGCTGGGACAACAGGCAGGCATCCACACCAGTGGCCAGCTCTTGGGGTATTTTTAAACAGAGACAAGTAGGAGTAATCAAGAAATGACTGCCTGGAAACAGAAAGCTAAGCTCCTAGCCCTGGGCTGGTGACAGGCCTTTGAGGGGCATCTGGGAGTGCTGCAGTTAAACCTGACACCTGGCCCTGGCTCTGCTCCCAGGAAAACCTGGTACGACTCCGCTCTCCATCACAGGGGCTGTAAAACTGTCTTTCCCCCTCTCTGCGCAGACATAACACTGCCGGCACTGCTCTTTAAATATCTGTGCAGGGAGGCTATATTTAGAGACTATTTGGCCCTCGAAATAAGCCCGATTTCCTGTGGCAAGAAGTTCTCGGCGACAGGAGAGAGGCCAGGACTCCGGGGCCTTGGCAGGCAGGAGTGGCACACCAACAAGGGTAACTGACCCTTAGGTAGGTGACTGCTGTCCAAGACCGCGGAGAAAATGATGTGGGGCTCCTGAGCACGTTCAGAGTCGCGCCGGAGAACAGCTTGCTGCAGGGGGGCCACATGGGTGAGAAGCCGCCATGTGGCACACATCCCTCTTGCAGGCGAGGAGGACGCGGACATATTCATTCATTCATTCCCTCTGTCATTCAGCCAACCGTGCATTTCTTGACTATTCATTCACCTGATAGCTCATTCTTACAACCGCTCATCCGTGCAATCGCTCACTCATTTACACACTAGTCATTCATCGTGGATCCATTCATTCATTCATTCCAGCACTCACTAATTCATTGGTCATTCACTCATTTATGTGCTAGTGTTTATTCATTTATTTACTCATTCAATCACTGCTCACTCATTAATTCATCTGCTCATTCACTCATTCACTTCAGTTTACTTGATCAGCCACGTATGCACTCACTAATTCTCACTTATTCGCCCACTTACTCTCCCACCCACCCCCCCAGACAGGGTTTCTCTGTGCAGCCCAGTCTGTCCTGGAACTCGCGCTGTAGACCAGGCTGGCCTCGAACTCCCAGAGATGCGCCTGCCTCACCCCATCACTGAGTCGCTCACCCACCTCTTCAGCCATTCAATCCTTCGCGCACCTGTTCACCGACTCTAAAGCTCTCACCGCCCAATCACTGCGCCCTTGACAAAACACATCTCTTCAGCGGTCCTATGTGCACAACTCTGTTACCTGATGGAGCCCACAGGAGCCCTGGGAGGGGCAGGAGGTGAAGGGAACTTGGGATATGGGGGCACTTCTACTGGGGACACGCGGGAAGGCTTCAGCACCTGGGGACAGGGAACAACAGTCAGCACGGGCTACTGCTGTGGCTACTCTTATTCAGTCCATTCAGTGAGCCTACAAGTCAGCAAACACTGTGGGGGCCGATAGGGAAACTGAAAGCTGGGCATGGTAATGCTTGCTTGTCTGCTCCCGAGTTTGAGCCAACCGAGACTCTACATGATGACACCCTGTCTCAAGAAGAAGGAAAGAAGTTAAGAATAGCAAGGGTCTGGGGATGTGGCTCTATTTGTAGAGCACACAAAGTCCCGGTTTTGACACTCAGCATCACAGGATATGGATGGGGTGGTACTCTATTGTAATCCCAGCATCTGGGAAGGAGAAGGCAGAAGGATCAGGAGTTCCAAGACACTGTGAACTAGTGTGATACACTGCTGAAGGCAGGATCAGGGAAAAAGAGAAGAGGACAGAGAAGATGCCACCCTGTCTGGCACCTCTAATCATGTGGGTCTCCACTGTCCACGGTGGGAAGGGACCACATGTCCACTCAGCCCTTGCGGAGGACTGGGTTAAGTATCATGCCATTCAGTTTATTCCGCTGAACACTTGGGTTCGAGACCCCTGTAGATCTTCAGAAGAGTTGCTGAAGTAGCTCAGAGTCCCTGCACACCCTCTCCCCAGCTCTTCTACGTAACTGCCCATCAGTCAGCCTGACCATGACACTCGCCTGCCCTTCGAGCTGTGAGCTGCACACTGTCAGCCACCTGTCCGTCACCGTGCTCTTTCTGTTCCAGGATGCTACTCGGGTCACACTGTGTATTAGTGTCCTCTCACCCGACAGTTCTTTAGCCTCTCTCGGTCTTTCAGGACCTCAGCACTTCTGAAGAGTCATGGTCAGGAGTTTCCTAAGGGCACGTGCACATGTGTGTTTGTGTGTATGTTGTGTGTGTGTATGTCTGTATGTTTGTGTGTGTCTGTGTGTGTGTGGTATATGTGATGTATGTATTTGTGTATGTGTGGTGTGTGTGTGGCTATATGTCTGTGTGTGGGGGTATTTGTATGTCTCTCTCTGTGTGGTATATGTGTGTGCTGTATGTATTTGTGTATGTGTGGTGTGTGTGTGGCTGTATGTCTGTGTGTGTGGGTATTTGTATGTCTCTCTGTGTGTAGTATATGTGTGCTGTATGTGTTTGTGTATGTGTGGTGTGTGTGCGTGTGCAGTGTATATGATATGTTTGTGTATGTGTGGTATGTGTGTGTGTGTGTGTGTGTGTGTGTATGTAAGCCAGAGGACAACTTCCTGAGTGTGATACTCTCTTTTCTCCACATGGGTTCCGGGTGACCAGGTGGAGGTTTGGAGGTGAGTGCCTGACCACACTGAACCATCTCCCTGGCTCCGGCTTCCTAAGTCTTCACTCGGTAGTCTGCAAGAGCCTGCTTCCCCTGTAGCTAAGCCTGGGAACAGCAGAACATTCCAGATCTCCACGGCAAGCCTGAGTAAGTGTAGGGGCGCAACAGGACAAGCCTGGGAGCTTTCTCTCTCTCTCTCTCTCTCTCTCTCTCTCTCTCTCTCTCTCTCTCTCTCTCTCTCTCTCTCTCTCTCTCTCTCTCTCTGTCTCTCTCATGCCTCATCTGCTTCCTGTCTCCACGCTGGCTTTCTTCTCTGTAGACATTCCATCCCATTTCTCTCATGACACTGGGGGTTTCCCACCCTCTTTTTTAAAAATAGCACAGCTTCATTAAAAGATTCCCCCCCCCCCTTTAAATGCTAAGTAAATTAGATCTGCGAGCCTCCAACCTGGAATTGTATCAAAGAACTCGGTGGCCTAGCGGGAAGAACACGTCCTTTCGGGATCCACTTCTGGGGACGGGTGCCAGCGCTGGAATTCCGGCGTCTGATCTATGGCCACAAAAAGCACACATCAAACGGTATGGGTCCCCTGGGGTCCAGCAAGGTGGTTTGTCTGTGAAGTCAGGGCTAGGGGCCACTGGGAGTCCTGCCTGAGAGCACGGCCTCACGTTTATTTGTGTATTTGGGTGCAGCGGCATGTGGCGGTAGGAGGACAAGATTCGGGAGTCAGTCCCCTCCTCCTACCATGCAGGCCCCAGGGACTGAACTCGCCCCATCCTGCTGGCCCAGCCTTGTTCATCCTTGTTCATTTTCTAACACTAACAAGTGGTTACCAGCGCGACAGTGTAAAAACCATCATTAGTCACATTCCCTTCTTCCCTTACAGTCCTCGTACTAATCTATGGGTGAACAAATAAACGTAGTCCCAGCACTCAGGGCACAGAGAGAGGCAAATCTCTACGAGTTCAAGGCCAGCCTGCTCTACAGAGTGAGTTCCAGGACAGATAGAAAGCCTGCCTTGAAAAACCAAAATTAAAAACAAACAAACAACAACAAAACAAGCTCAGGAAAGTTCTCTGCCTGTAGATGGGTGGTTACACTGGGCTCACTGGGAAAAAAAAATAAGACACTATTCATATTTCTCTCTCTCTCTCTCTCTCTATGTCTCTCTGTCTCTGTCTCTCTGTCTCTCTGTCTTTCTCTGTCTCTCTGTCTCTCTCTCTGTCTCTGTGTGTGTGTGTGTGTGTATGTGTGTGTGTGTGGTGCTGGGGACAGGACTCAGGATAGCGTACATGTTAGGAAAACCCTCTACCACTGAGCCACACCCCAGCCCCTCACTGGGGGATTCTAGGCAGGTGCTCTACACAAAGCTCCTCACCAGGTAATTTAAGGCAAGGCCTCTGCCACTAAGTCAGGTCCTCAGCCCATCACTGGGAGATTCTGGGCTAGGGCTCTACTAACAAGCCACACCCCCAGGGCTCTTTTTACTTTTGGTTTTGAGAAAGTGAGAATGGCTCAGAATAGAACACTTGGCTGGTATGCACACATCATTGGGTACCAGGCGAGGGACAAAAGAATACGGCCCCAGGGCTGGCAAGGTGACTTGGAGGGCGAAAGTGTGCACTGTGAAACCTGACAAGCTGAGTCAACCCTCAGGACCCACAGTGGAAGGGGAGAACCAGTTCCTAAAAACAGCCCCTCGGACCTCTGTGTGTACTGTGGCATGTACGTGGCCATACCCCCACACGCATGTGCAATAACAGATAAAGTCAGTGGAAAAAAGAAATACGGCCCCAGTTATAATACACCCAGAGAATATCAAATGTATACGGCACACAATTTCAGCCAGACGTGACTATGGAGCTGGACCACGGCTCACGCCCAAGTCAGCGCACCTAAGAAATATACACTGTGTGGGCTGGCAAGATGGCTCAGTGGGTAAAGGTGCTTGCTGCCAAGCCTGGTGAGCTGAGCTTGGTCGGTGGGGCCCGCAGGGTGAAAGGCAAAGGCTGACTCCTAAAGCTTGTCTCCTGAAGGCTACACGTGCACCGTGGCTCTCTCACCGTTAAGAGAGTGGTGGTGGCCACGTCTATAATCCCAGCACCTGGGAGGCAAAAGCAGGCTGATCTCTAAATTCTAGGCCAGCCTGGTCTACAGAATGAGTTCCAGGACAGCCAGGGCTACACAGAGAAACGCTGTCTCAGAAAACCAGAGTGTGTTCGGTCTCCCACATCTAGTGACTCACAAACTGCCTGTAACCCCAGCTCTAGCCAGGAAATCTGCCTTCTTCTGGACTCCTTGGGCACCTGCAGTGATATGTACATGGATGCGTGCATGCATGTGTACGTACACACACCCACGCACACTTAAAAACTAAACATAAAACTTAAAAAAATGAGTAAGTAAATAAATGTAGTAATGAAAAAGACAGAAAGATCCACGATGGGTTTGTCTGGAAGGTGCCCAGCCAGAAACTCAAAGCACCCCATAGCAAGGTCATTCTGTGTGTACATTCCCGGGTGACATCTCCCAGGTGCTCCCAGCAGCTCATCTATGGCTCAGCCACAGCTCTGTCCTTTGCCACCTGTACTCCTCTCTGGAACACGAGCCATGCCTGAGATCAGTGCTGAATGAACCCATTCCCAGCCTTGCATGGTCTTTAGACCAGCAGTTGGGGCTCACAACCCCTGGGGTCCAGTGACCCTTCTGCTGGCCTCTACTAAGACTATTAGAAGACACAGATATTCACATTACAATTCGTAACAGTAGCAACATTACAGTTATGAAGTAGCAATGAAAATAGTTTTATGGTTGAGGGGGGGTCACCACAACATGGGGAACTGTATTAAAGGGTCACGGCGTGGGGAAGGCCGAGAACTGCTGCTCTAGACACTTCTGCGCTCCCCTCGTCTCCTTTGGAAAATGCTGCCACCCGATCCATCCGCGTTTCCCCGATGCTGTCGCTGAAGTGGTGAAAGCCCTCTGCTAAGAGCTTAGCGCCACCACACTGAAAGATAAAGGAGAAACATCCAGCGTCTTGATGTCTATAGGAGGCAGACAGAAGACACAACTGAACAGAAGCCCAGGACGACGTGCAAAGCGCGGGTTAATGAGGGGCTCCACTTCCTGGCTACCAGCTACTGCAGTACCGGGAAGCTGCAGACAGGTAGATGACTCATAGGTCACCAGCGCTCTGTTCCCGGACGGCCGTCTTTGAGAATTGCCTTTGGGGAGGCTGGGTTTGAGACAGAACGTAGAGCAGGTGTGGACAGACAAAAGGCAAGTCCCTGCACACAGCTGCCTGCTCCCTGAAGAACTGTCTTTTTAGTTGTCTTTTTTTTTTTTAAATCTTTTGCACGTTGAAAAAATAACATAAACACAGCTGTGTGTAGCGGTACACACACCTTTAATTCCAGCACGTCAGAGTCAGCTGAAGAAGGACCAATGTTCAAGGGGACAAAATGTGTCTGAGGGTAACCTGGGCTAACAGAGAATTCAAGGGTGGGGTTAGGAAGATAGCTCAATGAGTCAAGTGCTTGTCCTGCAAGCATGAGGACTCAAATTCAGCCCTCAAGTCCACGTTACAGAGGGCCAAGAGTGGTGGCACACGCTAGTAATCTCAGCGCTGGGGAGGCAGACAGAGGGGCTCTTACAGGGGCTCGCTGGCCTAGTCAGAGACCCTGTCTCCAAAAGCAAGGTGGGGAGGGGCATGCAAGGTGGCTCAGTAGGCAAAGGTGCTTGCTGCCAAGCCTGATGATGCAAGGTCAATCCCTGGGACCTATCTGGAGAAAGAAGAGAACCAACTCCCATAAGTTTTCCTCTGCGTCTTCACGCTTGCCATGGTACATGGTACACACACACACACACACACACACACACACACACTCACTAGATGTAATCAACAAGGTGGGTGGTGCCTGAGGAAGAATGCCCAAGACTGTCCAAGTTTTATAAGCACCATGCCCATATACACAGGAGCATGGGCATACATGGACAAAAAAAAAAGATGGGGCTGGAGAGCTGGCTCAGTGGTAAGAGCTCAAAATGCTCTTTCAGAGGACCTGAATCCAGTTCCCAGCACCCACTTTGGTTCCCTCACAACTGCCTGCAACTGCAGCTCTGGGTGATCCAGTATCCTCTTCTGGACAATTTAGGCAGCTGTACTTGCACACGTGCATGTACACACACACACAAGCACACACATAGATAAAAGGTAAAAGGAGCTCAAGAACAGCCTGCATCTCAAAACAAAGAAACACAGAATGGTACAGATACAGAAGACTTCGTGGAACACTAAACTCCGGCCACCACAGGCCGCTGGCTGGAGTTCCCACAGGGCGGCTGTCCCTCAGCTGTGAACACTTCCTGATTTTCTGCGGGTTGACCACCTGAGCAGCGGATTTTGTTTTGCCTGGAACCCCAGTCATTAGGAGGCAGAGGAAGGATTACAAGTTTGAGGCAATGCCTGTCTCAAAACAATAAAATAATAAAAATATATTAACTTGTGTTTGACTTTTTTTTTTTTTTTTGGTTTTTCGAGACAGGGTTTCTCTGTGGCTTTGGAGCCTGTCCTGGAACTAGCTCTTGTAGACCAGGCTGGTCCTGAACTCACAGAGATCCGCCTGCCTCTGCCTCCCGAGTGCTGGGATTAAAGGCGTGCGCCACCACCGCCCGGCTTGACTTTTTTTTTTTAATTAATGTGGCAACCCTGCTGTGTTGCTCTCGCTGGTCTATGACTCTGGGTCTCAAGCCGCTCTGTTTTAGCCTCTCTAACACTGGCACGCTCAGTGTCTCTCTGCCCCTCCTCTCCTCACGACCACGTCCCTGTTGGCCTTGAGTGCAGGGGTCTGAACCGTCACCTTCCTGCCTCCACGTCCTGAGTGGCTGGAACTCATGTGCACACCTCGTGGATAAAACACTCTGACCAAACGACCTGAGGGAAGAAGGCTTATTGTGGCCCTCAGCTCCATGGGAAGGGACGGCACAGTGGAGAGAGAATTTAAATCCCCGCTGGAGGGCAGAGGGCAGCGAGCTAACGCACAAACGCTGGAGTTCAGTTCACCATCTCCATTTTACATGGCCAGATTCCTCCGCCAAGGGAATGATTCTGCCCATAGTTACCACGGGTCTTCCCACATCCACTGATGCAATTAAATCTTCGCAGAGGCTGCCCATAATCTAGATACTCTCTCTCTCTCCTCTCTCACAGGCACATCGGAGGCCCCTCTCCTAGGTGTGTCTAGAGGCGGTCAATCTGACAGTTAATGCCACAGTCTCTAGATGAACTTATATCCTAGGAAGATGCATGGGTGCCTTTTTTTTTTTCCTGGAAGGAATTTAAGACATCCAAGTATGTCAGTTGGAAAATATTGGGAAAATCTAATCTGTGTATCTTTTTTTTGTTGTTGTTACTAGCCACAGACAAGACTTCAGCTTTAAAAGGAGATTTTAAAAGGGGTTGGGAGTGGGGGCAGGGAGATGGCTCAGTGGAAGGCAATCGATTGCTGGCACACCTGATGACCCGAGTTAGAGCCTGAAACCTATGTTAGGAGGTAGGAACACACACATGTGCATATTCAAATGTGTAAATTAATTATTTTGGAAAAAGTAAAGACAGGTATGGTGTTGACCACGTTAATATCCATTCCTACCCCCCAACCTGGGCAGCATGAGGTGTCAGACATCTGTGATCAGACCTGCGCCATGCTCGAAGCTTTCCTGTGCACTCTCAGGAAAATCACTTAACATCTCTGAGTCTCAGTGTCTGTACTGGGAAAATGGTCACAACCATGGATGGTGCGATTCAACCTTAGAGGGGGTGGGGGCGCCAAAAGAGGGTCTATGTAAAAGCCGCTTGGGATGCAATGAGCCGTCACTGGGTCACAGGCGGTGCTGGCAACCTGAATGGAGCACACTGGCTTCCTGAACTGTCTCACCATCACATTAACTGTGGTAGCGGCTGTGAGTTCATCCAAGAACAAGCTTCTCTCTCCCGCCGTCTTAACCGCGGCTCCGTCTCCCTGAGCCAGTATCAGACTGCACTGCCCAGGGCTCGGAACAGGGTTCCTCCCTGCCTCCCGGGCAGGAAAACAGGAAGCAGCCTCCACCCTGTCGGGAGGTGGGACTGACAAATTCCCTTTGCTAGGTGGGCAATAGTCCAGGCAGTCAGAGCTTCTGAAAGCAGCGGCAGACGGACTGGCCACGGGCCCACTGCACCAGGCTGAGCTTTGCCACACCCGCATCTCCTCCACACTGCACCTAAGGGAGTAGAATATGGAAACCAATGACCCAGGTACACAATGCAGCCCTGATCACTCATTGCCTTGAAGACCGGGCCAAGTAAAGAACCTTTGGGGGTGTTTAAGAGGACCAGGGAATCTGCAAAATTGTTCCCATTGTTTCCTAAAGTGCAATCCCAAGGTTCTGAGAGCCCCAGGCCTCTAATCTCCGGTCCCTATTCCCCAGACAGAAAAGCATCCAACAGAGCAATTTAAAGATTGCTAGAAATATATCAGTGTGAAGGGCCAGCAAGACGGATCATCAGGAAAACGCACCTGACAACCCCGAGTTCAGTCCTCAGGACCCCTGTGGTGGGAGGGAAGAACTGATTCCCATAAGTTGTCCTCTGACCTCCATACAAGTGTGCTCGCGTACACACACACACACACACACACACACACACACTATATGAATAGATCAGCACCATATATGCCTGTATCTCTTGATTCCAAAACTCAGTCTCCTGAGCATCTGGGATCGTAAGTTTACGCTATGACACCAGGTCTAACAGTGAATCTTTTTTTAAGATTTTGAATTTTAGTATGTATATATTTGTGTGCATCTCCGTGTGCGAGATATGAGACTTTTAGTATGTGTATGTTTGTGCATCTCTGTATGTGGGATGTAAGTACAATGTCCGAGGACATCAGGAGAGGTCGTTAGATCCCCTGGAGCTGGAGTCATACAAGGCTGTGTGTGCTAGTGACCAAACTGCGGTCCTCTGTAAAAGCATCAAGTGCAATCTCTGTCACCTTGGTATTTATAACCATCAGTAGAACTTGAGGTTTTAAAACAAGCCAGGAGACATGCCTGTGGGTGTGTCTATGTGAGTGTGTTTTATGTATTTATTTATTTATCTAATCTTATTTTATGTGCATGAAGGGATCAGATTCCCCTGGAACTGGAGTTACAGACAGCTGTGAGCTGCCATGTGGGTGCTGGGAACTACACCTGGGGTCCTCTAGAAGAGCAGCCAGTGCTCCTAATCACTGAGCCATCCCTCCAGCCCCTCTGTGTTTCCAGACAGTTTATCTGAGCAGAAGAGAGAGACCCAGCCTGAATGTGGGCAACACTATTCCCTAGGCTGGGGCCAGCATCTGTCTCTCTGCTTCTCGATGGTGGGTGCCGTGTGACCGGCTGCCTCACGCTTCTGCTGCCATGGCTTCCCACCATGATGAACTCTACCTCTGACCTGTGAGCCGAAACAAGCTCTTTCTCCATTCAGTTGCTTTGGTCAAGTATTTGGCTGCAGCAGTGAGAACATCATACTTGGTTTTGTTTTTGCATTTTTGTTTTTAGGTAGGGTCTCAGAATGTTGCCCATGTTGGCCCTCAACTCCTGGCTTCATTCAATCCTCCTGCTTCAACTTCCTAAGTACCTAGGAGTACAGATACAGACCACCACTTCTCGCTTCTCTGGCTTTTTGTTTATGTCTGGCCAACGGGCACCCAGCACCAAAGGTCGCTTGATGGACAATGAGCCTCACAACCACGTCCAAGAGGGAGCTATGGACACAGAAGCCAGGATATGGACTTGTATAAATGTGATAACTCACTACAGTATCCCAGATTCCGTGGAATATATGACCCATGTACAACCAGACCACAAGAGAAGCCTGATAAATGTTTGAGTTATACAAGGCCAAATAACCTGGTAGTATCACATCACATAGAATCTGAGGACGACCTTGAAACTTTTTGTTTGTGTTTTGAGACCCAGTTTCACTATGTAGCCTCAGCTGGCCTGGAACTCCATATGTAGACCAGGCTGATGTCAGCTTCATAGAGATCCACCTGCCTTGCCTCCTCAGTGATGGGATTAAAGGTGTGCATCACCACACCTGGCTTTTAAAATTTTTTATTTTACCTTTTATAATTTATTCATTTGTATTTTTTTGTGCATTGCTGTTTTGCCCACATGTATATCTGTATGAGGGTGTTGGATCCCCTGGAACTGGAGTTACAGACAGTTGTGAACTGCCAGACTGTGGGTGCTGGGAATTGAACCCTGGTCCTCTGGAAGAGCAGCCAGTGCTCTTAACCACTGAGCCATCTCTCCAGCCCCTGGCTTTTTTTTTTTTTTCTTTTAAAGATTCATTTCTGAGTGTATATATGTGTACCACCATATGTGTGCAGATGCCTTCGGAAGCCAGAGAGTGTGTTGGATTCCCTGAAACTGGGAGTTATGGGTGCCTGTAGGCACCAAATGCGACTGCTGGGATGTGCGCCTCTTCGGTAGCTTCACGCACACTTCACCACTGAGCCATCCAGCCTGCTTTACTAATTTTGATTATGTGTGTGCATGCGTGTGAAGGTGCCCGTGGAGGACCTCAGAGGTCGTCCAGCCCTCTGGAGCTGGAGTTTGATGGGGGTGCCGGGAACTGAACTCGGAGCCTCTGCGAGAGCGGCATGCACTCTTAGCCACTCTCCAGCCTCAGCCTTGAACTCCTGATCCTTCTGCCTTCACTTCCTGAGTGCTAGGACTAAAGACACACACTTACGAGCCTGGTTTATGCGATGCTGGGGACGGAATCCAGGGCTTTGCGCTAGGCAAACAGTCTAAGCTATATATAGCCTCAGCCCATAGCAAAGGCTCCCGAGAAAAATGACCAGTAAAGAAAGAAAAGGGAGAGAGGAGGGGAAGGGAGAAGAAGAAAGAAATGGAAAGGTACGGAGGGCCGGCACTCGAGGAACTGAAACATAACAGGACAAACTCAGCGTAGGCAAGAGGGAGGAAAGAGGTTGGGCCAAGGGCACGAGGGACCAATGGCCGGGCCACAGGGCATAGAGATGGGTATAGATGATTCGAGGGAGAAGGTCCCACAGAACAGGAAGTCAGGAAGGAGATGTAGGGAGGTGACATCGTGGTGAGGACAGAAACTGCCAGGTGGAGGTGAGAGATTCCAGAGAGGAAGTGGACAGTTATAAAAGAGAAGTGGGGTGAGGTCAGCGTCCCCCGAAGATTAGGGGGAGGAAGACAGCAAGCAGGCTGGGACAAGGACGGTTAACAGAGAGGGTCTACCGCCACCTAGGAGACCAATCTGAGCACACACACAAGGGAGAGTCTAGGTGGGAGTGGGCAGATCTACCCTAAATATGGGCGTTACCATGCTATGGACTGGGGTCCTGAATAAAAAAAGCGAAATCGAACTGAGCGCCAGCATCCATCTCTCGCTGCTTCCTGACTGTGGATGCCACGTGACGGGCTGCCTCCTGCTCCTGCAGCGCGCCTTCGCTGCCACGATGGACCAGACCCCGGACGGTGTTCCTCCTGATAGCGTGAGCCACGCCCCAGCCCCTCACTGGGTTCTTCTGAGCAAGCGCTCTAAACTGAGCTGCACCTTCAGCCTTCCTGCCTTTGGTTTTAACACCCTTAAAGGTCTGCCGCTTTGGTCCTCTGACCACAACAGAGCCCTGCCTCCCAGCTGACTCATAGCTCCTCCGGGGCTTGTCTAGATCTTACTGTCTCTGCGTCCACGCCATGGTATGTGCTCCCCAAAGTAATGGTAAAAGAACAAACAACCCACAGAGAAAAGCCTGTTTGGGATCAGTAAATACAGGCAGGGGCGAAGCAGGGTGGGTATGCTTTAATCCCTCCAGTGGCTGAGGCTGGAGGATCACGTATTCAAAGAGATCTATATAGGACAACCCTGTTTCATGAACTAGAACCGGGGGGCACCTGCTGATGAACTTGACAACCCGAGTTCGAGCCCCAGGACCCACGGTGGGAGACCAGAACCAACTGCTGTAAGTTGTCCTCTGACCTCCACGGGCAATACCCCCCACACCTATACATACACAGACACACACAAAATGAATAAGTAAAGGCAAATAAAAATTCAGGTAAAGCTATTTCCTTCACCTGATTGGTAACCCCCGACTCCTTCCAGAAACATCCGCATGGAGGGCATCGCGGTGTGCTGGGCCTGACCCAGGGAGCCTAAAGTCCTGGCTCAGTCTTTCATTCACACATCAGCACTGGCTGAGCAAAACAAGCTGACACGCTCTCCGAAGGCTGAAGTCATTCATTATCACTCATTATAAACTGTAAAGCGCTCCCCAAACTAGGTATCACCACTGCAGTTCTGCCCCCTTCTCAGTGCCACAGGCCAAACCATGCCTTTGTGCTTGCAGCATCCTAGGGAGCTGGATCCTCCTCAGTGCCACGGTAGCTTTTGGAAAGGGAAGAACTGCTTTTCGGATCCTACGTAGAACAATTTCTTTTAAAAAGCACAGGTCTGGGGAGACAGCTCAGTGGGTAAGAACACTTCCTGCACAAGTGGAAGGACCTGAGTACAAACCCCAAAGCATCCTTTAAAACAACGTTGGGTATGGCCCCATCCACTGTAAGCCAGCCCAGTGCTGGAGGTGGTTGACAGGAAGCTGGAGCTTGCAGCATGGCTCTGGGTTCTGTGAGAGACTGCCCGATGTCCTCTTCTCTCCTCATGCATATGTGTGGAGAGCGTGAGAGTATGTATGCCCGCACGCACAAATAATTTTAATTAAAAAAATTTAATTACATATTTCATGATAATTATACATATTTTGCATTCTCGGTCACAAAAGTAATACTAAAGCCAAGTGGAGTAGAGCACACCTATGAGGCTAGCACAGGAGGTAGAGGCAAGAGGATCAGGAGTCTAAGGTCATCCTTGCTATGTGCCCAGGGATGACCTTAGACTCCTCAAAAAGTAAGTAAGGAAGGAAGAAAGGAAGAAAGGAAGGAAGGAAGACCAGAGTATCAGGGTGTGAAGCCCATTAACCCAGTTACTTGGGAGGCTGAGGTAGAAAAACTACAAACTCGAGGCCAGCCTGGCTGTACAACAAGTGTGTGTGTGCGCGCACGCGCGCCATGCTACACATGTGGAGGCCATAAAAATGACAGGTGCTGGTCAATTTCCAGCGTACTCGAGACATACTTTCTCGCTGTTTGTCACGCCATTTGCTACTTGGCCTGTGAGTGTCCAGGGATTCTCCTGCCCCACCCCCATATTGCTGTAAAGAGCACTGGGGCTGCAGATGTGCGTTAGCATGCCCAGCTTAACATGGGTTCTGAGGATCCGAACTCGGGTCCTCACACTCATGTAGATACCATGGAGCCATCCTCCCAGGCTTCCTCCCTCTTGCACATTGAGTCCTAGTAAATACAGAATTGACTCAGTTAGCAAAATTTAAAATAAGTTGAAATTTAAAAGATCAAAAAAATAAACTACTATTCTTGTCCCTAACATCTGACCGACATTTGTGCTGAGCTGAATGGACAATTGGTGACAAGGGGGGTACAGCATTGGCTGGGCCGTGGAAGGGACAGTGGCCGTGCGGCCTTTTTTAAACAGTGCTGACAGTTATGGAGGACAGACTTTCTGGAAGTGGCTGCTCCTGGGACAGTGCCCCATAATTTACAAAATACCTTCATGCTTATTATTTAATGCATTCCATACCATAAACGTGCAAGGTTAAAGCTTATGTTTATTTTGTATATGTGTATTGTATACTTATGTGTGCAGATGCATGTTCCTATGTGTGCACACATGTAGAGGTCAGAGATCTACATTGGGTGTTTTCATCTATTGCCTGCCAACTTATTTTTTTGAGACAGTTCACTAACTTGAATCTCACTGATTTGGCTAAAACAGGCACTGCCCTGTTTTGCTTTGTTTGGATGTGGGTTCTGAGGATTTGAACTCAGGTCCTCATGCTTGTACACCAAGCATCATACTCACTGAGCCCTCTCTCCAGCCCTGCATTATCTTTATTTTCCAGTTCTGGAATTGAGGATTAGGAAAATTGGACTGCTTGCCTGAGGGTGCACAGTCCCATACATCAAATCATATCACCCTATGCTTGGCCACAAAACTGAAACCGTTTCCTAGGGGATGGGGATGTGGCTCAGTTGGTAGAAAGGGCTTGCCTCGCATGCAGGAAGCTCTAGGTTCCATCCCCGGCATTGCATAAAACCAGCCATGGTGGGGCACTCCTGCAACCCCAGCCCTCGGAGGTGAAGGCAGGAAGATCAGGAATTCAAGATCATCCATGTCTTCATCGCTAGTCTGAGAGCAGCTGAACTACAGGAGACCCTGTCTCAAAACAAAAAGAAATGAACAGAATTCAGATGTCTTCCGGATCTGCCCAGGACTGAGAGAGAGCACAAGGCAGTGGTTCAAGGTTGGGACTACTTCCACCTGCGGTACCCAGCAAGCTATTTAACCTCAGCAGGCTTCAATTTCCTCTGAGCAAATGGGGCTGCTAACCACGCCAGCAGCCCTTGTGAAGATTAAAGATAGCAAATAAAGTACTGTATTTAGAGGCCCTCCAAGCATAATAATTAGCTACAATTATTATTATAATACCTTTGCCGATTCTCTTGGTCTTTGGTCTCTTAAGATACCAATCAATGTTTTTGGTTTTGTGTTATTGAAATTCTTTTTGAGATAGGGTCTCACTATATATAGCTACAGTTAGCCTAGAAGCTGCTATTTAGACCACATTGGTTCAGCCTTGCAAGGAGCCTCTTGTTTCTGCCTCCTGAGTGTCTCACCCTGTCTGCCAGCTCAGAAGAGTTTCAACAACTGAGTTGGATTGTGGGAGCTCACTCCTGTAATCCCAGCACTAGGGAAACAAAGGCAGGGAGACTGGTGAAAGTTCAAGGCCAGCCTGGTCTACCTGGCGCGTAGTGAGTTCTAGGCCAGCCAGAGCTACATAGTAAGATCCTGATTCAAAAAAAAAAGTTTCAACAACTCTTGCTCTAGTCTGCCTCAACACACACACACTCGCGTGACCCGCCATGGGCACACACAAACACACATAAAATCTGCCTAACTACAAGTGTTCTACAGAAGGCAAAATGAGACACTGGCCTACCACTCCCCAGGTTGGGTGTTCCCTGGAGAGCTAGGGAAAATGTTAGTCGTGGCTGGAAACATTCAAAGGCCAACATTTCTATCATGTTAAGTTCAAACTTTTTTAAGATTTCGAATGAATTTTTGGTGTGTGTGTGTGTGTGTGTGCAGGGGATGTTCATGGTACACCATGAGTATGCAGGTCAGGTTGGTTCTCTTCCTGGGATGAAACTCAGGTGGCCAGACTAGTCAGCAGGAGCCTTTACCCCCGAGCCAGCTCCCCAAGTCCTAAGCTCAAACCCTACGTCCAGTTTTGAGCTATCTGAGGTTCTCAAAGAAATGGATGGTGTAAAATAGCTCCAGTTTCTTTTCTTCTTTCATTAAAAAAAAAGGAGGCAGAGGAGAAAATATGAAAACTTTTTTTTTTTTTTGCAGGAACACCCAAGGCTAAAAGCAATTTTTTTTCTTTCCTTTTCCTTTTTTTAATAAAAGGGGTCAGTTCAGAAGATCTGAGGGGAAAACTCCAAACCCCGTGGAACCCTGAGAGACAAGTGAATGGCGGCTTCTCTTTCCCCTCAACTACCCTACTTTCCTTCCCTCAGACCCACGTAGGGGATCCAAGGGTCTCAGAAACAAGAGGTGGATTGAAGTCCCCTGGGCTAAACTGGCTTTCTTTCTTGCACAATCCATTTATAGCACACACGGGCCCTCCCTATCTCTTCGATCTTTCCTACTCGCAGAACACGACAGGGGACCAGCCTTTGGCAGAAGTCAACTGGACCTTTAAAGTAGAACTCCGAGAGCCAGAGAAGAACAGGGAATCTGTCTACCCGCACAACTTCAGAAGCGGGATCCTAAGGGTTGTATTCTCAGAAATGGATTTGACATACAGATGAACCGGCTACACCTCGCGCCTCCCAGCTTGATTCAGTCCAATCGATACAGCAAGCATAAAAGCTCGAGGTAAAAGCGTCTAGTGGTTTTGTTGATAACCGCGGTGGAATTTTGGCCATCTGCCCTGGTCAAACCAGACAAATAAGGCGGTCTGCTTATTAGCAGTCAGGCGTATTTTGGAGGGCGAAAACAAAACCTCAAATCAGGATTCTGGGTCTCACTGGACAGCTTATCCCCGACACGCGAGGGTCTGACAGTTCAAGCGCCTCAATTCCTGTCCCAGACTGCACGCCCCCATTCCTCCAGTCCCCCGGGTCATTTTCCAAGTTGAGCCACACTCCGCATTTCCTACATTCCTTCTCATCAGACCCCTTTGGCCCGGCCTCTGAGGCCAACAGCTGGGGCTGCTCAGAGCCAAGTTTGAGGCACCGTTGAACGGGATGCTGAGGAGTGGAGGGAGAAGTCCATAGGAACATGAAGCGATCAAGAGTAACTTTCACACCCCCAGACCGGCGTCCCCACAGTTGCAAATTCCGAGTGTCTGCCAAGTCCCTTACCCAGGGGCACTCCTTCCATCAGTCCCCTTTCCACGCGTCTCCCTTTGACCTCCCTTGTGACCCCTGATGATGCTCACCGGTCCCGTCCGCTCAGCCTCAGGGATCTGCAGATCCGCGGAGTGCACCCTGGTTCCCAGGCCAGTAGGGATGCCCCAGGTTCCAGACCTCCCTGGGACCCGCCTAGTTCTGCACCCCAAGAAGATTCTGATTGTGGCCACCTTACCTAATCCCCTCCCGAGCCTGCAAGACCCTCACTCCCTTCTAAACCTCTCCAGCACCCTGCACTGCTCCGGGTGCCCCAGGTATGCCCCAGGGTTCTCGATTCTCACCTGAGTCCGCTCGAAGCTCTCGCGCTCCGCAGCCTCCATCCCAGCACCAATCCCACGCCGGCTCAATACTTTGGGCAGCGGGTTGGGTACCTGCTTCATGGAGCTGGCCATTCGGTCCATGTTCCCAGGGCAAACAGAGTCAGGGGCCCTCGGCAGCCCCGGGATCCCCGCGGCGCCTCCCGCCCCGCCCTACCCGCGGGGATCCGGCGCTAACGGGGACAGATTTCATCTTCCATTGGCTGGTAGAGCTGTCCATCTCCCTCAGGACCCACCCCATTTCTCCAAGAGGCTTTCCCCCCCACACGCCTCCTCCCACTTGGGAGGCGCTCCGCTCACTTCCCCGGCTGGCCCGCCTCAGGGCGGTTAGCACGTTATGATTGGTTTAAAAGTTTGTCTATTATCATTAGTGGGCGGGACCTTGTGGGCGGCTGTCCAACCTGCCCTCCAAGGCTCCGCCCCTTACCTGGTGCATCACCTCCCGGTCCCTGAAAGCTGTAGATAAACTGTGATTGGTCTGCAGAATTGTCTGTCATCGCAGCGGGGCTGGACCTGGCAAGCTCGAACCTTCCCTCGCTAGTTCCACCCTACATCCGTTGCTCCACCTTTCATCACATTCAGCACCACAAAACCATCATGATTGGTTTAAAGGCTTGTCCGTCATCTTCATGGGGCGGGACCTGGCTGCCCCGGACCAGCCTTCGCAGACTCCACCCTACTTTGAAGCACCGCCTCCCGGGCCCTCGACAGCTGAGTGTTTTTGAGCTTTAAGAGCAGAGGTCTGGCCGGCGCCACCTCGCGTTCCTCAGATGAGTTTCCGAGGCATGGACCAGCAGTTCGATCATGGGAAGCTTGGCTGCACAGCTCTCACCGGGAACGTGGGGAAACTCCAAGTCAGTGTGGTCCTCCTTTCGGCACATCCAATGTCTTCCCATTCCGGAGGAATGCAGACCCGGGTCTCCATGTACTGGACTGTGACCTCTCCAGAGCTTTCCAGACTTCCCACTTTACCTGTTGGTAGAACGCCCCACAGATCTACCCCTCTCATCCTGCTCTGAGGGCACCCACATGTGCTCCTCAGCAAAAAAACAAAAACAAAAGTTGTACTTCTCCACTAACAAAACGAATGGCACCGTTAAGCATTAAACAGTTTGGTGACGCTATCCATCTATCTCCACACACTAGAATGGGTCTCATCGTACTGAGCAATGCTTTAATTAACTAAAGACAGCATCAAACTCATACATAACCGAGTCCTTTGAGTCCCTGGTCCTCTTGCCTCTTCTTCCCAAGTGTTAGGATTCTAGGCATGGGCCACTATGCTTGCCTTTTGTTTAATGCATGCATTTGTATGTACCCGTGTGCATGTGTGTGGGTGTGCTCATGCTGCAGCGCACCTGTGGAGGTCAGAAAGCAAATAGGAATCTGAGTTCTACCACGCAGGACTCAGGGATCTGACTAGGGTGGTCAGGCTTAGTAGCAATTTACTCACTAAACTATCTTGCCAGTGGGATTCTTTTTTCTTTCTTTATTTTTGTTTTGTTTTTTTGAAACAGGGTTTCACTGTAGTTTTAGAGCCTGACCTGGAACTAGCTCCAGTAGACCAGGTTGGCCTCGAGCGCTCCGCCTGTCTCTGCCTCCTGAGTGCTGGGATTAAAGGCATGCACCACCACCACCCAGCACCAGTGGGATTATTAAACAAACAAACAAAAACAGTGTTTCACAAAGAAGTCTAGGCTAGCCTTGAACTCCCAGCAATCCTGCCTCAGCCTATTAAATGCTAAGATTACAGGCATACACACCTGTATGCCCTTGACCCACAGAACCCCAGCCTCCCACGGTGAAAAGAAGTTTGTTTGCAGGTATGTGGCTGTGTGTGTGTGACTGTGTGTGTGTGTGTGACTGTGTGTGTGACAACGTGTGTATGCATGTGTGTGCATGTGTGTGACTGTGTGTGTGACAACGTGTGTGTGCATGTGTGTGTGTGAGCATGCACATGCACCCGTGCACATGGAGATCTGAGGGCCACGACCCACGGATCCCCCAGCCTCCCAAAGTGGCCATGTGTATGTTTGTGTGCATCAATGCTCCCATGCACATGGAGACCTGAAGCTGATGTCAGTAATCATTCTCTTAGCAATCTTGCATCTTATCCGTCAAGGTAGGGTCTCCTGAACTGCAGAGCTTATGGCTATGTGTGGTGGTGGCAGCATTGGGAGGTGTGGCCTTGTTGGAGTAGGTGTGGTCTTGGAGAAAGTGTGTCACTATGGAGGTGGGCTTTGAGGTCTCCTATATGCTCAAGAGACTGCCCAGTGTCGCAGACCACTTTCTGTCGCCTGTGAGTCAAGATGTAAGAACTCTCAGCTCCTTCTCCAGAAACATGTCCGCCCGCAGGCTGCCCTGCTTCCTGACATGATGATAATGGACTAAACCTCTGAACTATAAGTGCGCCACCCCAATTAAAATGTGGTTGCGCACGCCTTTAATCCCAGCACTCAGGAGGCAGAGGCAGGCGGATCTCTGAGTTCGAGGCCAGCCTGGTCTATAAGAGCTAGACCCAGGACAGTCTCCAAAGCTACAGAGAAACCCTGTCTCAAAACACATTAAATAAACAAAATGTTTTCCTTTGTAAGAGCTGCCATGGTCACGGTGTCTCTTCACAGCAATTGAGACCCTACCCGAGACACTATGGCACTAGCCAGTTTGCTCTGGATATGCGGGCAGGCCACCACACCCACCTAGCATAGGATCCCAATTCTGGTGACGTGCACACTTGATCAGCAATTGCTTAGCCACTGTGCCCTCACACTCCTCCTCAGAGGAGTAATTTGAAACTGCCAACGATCTCTTTGAAGTTAGAAAATTAGGGTAAAATTTCATATTCATAGAGGCATAAAAGAGGGAGTGAGCATTTACCAGCACCAGGGAGCCACTGAGGGCATTTGCTGTGCCACACTGGCATTGAGGGCACCCATTTAACCAGCCTAGACGAAAGGGAAAGGACTGAGGGAGCAATGCCACCTGTAGGCCAGTGTCTTAGTCAGGGTTTCTCCTGCTGTGATCAAACACCAAGTCCAAAAACAAGCTGGAGAGGAATGGGTTTATTTGGCCCACACTTCCATAATACCATAACCCATCATTGAAGGAAGCCAAGACAGGAACCTGTAGGCAGGCGCTGATGCAGAGGCCATGGAGGAATGATGCTTACTGCCTTGTTCCACATTGCTTGCTCAGCTTGCTTTCTAATAGAAATCAGGACCAGTAAACTCAGGAATGGAAACATTCACAGTGAGCTGGGTCCTCCCTCATCAATTGCTAATTAAGTAATGCCCTACACTTGGATCTTATGGGGGCATTTTCTCAGTTGTGATTCCCTCATTTCAAATGGCTCTAGACCATGCCAGGTTTGTCTAAAACTAGGCAGGATGGCTGACGAGGATCTAGACTAGAAGAGGAGAAAGTTCTACCTCTTAGAGAGTCTTGCGGGTAAACTTGTGCCAAGGGAATGTGGGAAGAGGGGCAGTGATGGAGCAGGAATGTCAGTAGAGAGATTTCGGAGCACCAGAGTGATGGGAGGATTAGCTTGAGACTATATTTGTATAAGAAGGAGGTGGCCTATAAATTGCACTCTGGTGGGAAAGAATGCATAGGTGCGTCTGGGCACTGTGTGTTGGGAAGTATCTGTCCAAGTTATAGAAGGAAAGAAACTGGGGCTGGGGCAAGGCCTCAGTTGGTAGTAGACTTGCCTTGCAAGCGTGAGAAGCAGAGTTCAGTCCCTTGAACCCACGTAAAAACCCAGGTGTGGTGGAACACAGGTGTCATTCCAGCCCGGAGGATGCAGAGGCAGGTGGATCAGGGTAGTCTGCCAGCTAGCCCAGTTGCTTAGTGAGTTCCAGGCCAATGAAAGGCCCTGTCTCAAAATGTGGAAGGTGCCTGAGGAATGACAACTGAGATTGTCCTCTGCTCTACACACACACACACACACACACACACACACACACACACGAACCAGAGAGTAGTGAAAGCTATTCCTAGCTCTTTGTAAAAATTCGCTTTAGAGTATTTTATATGGGTGAGTGTTTTGCTTGAATGTATGCGTGTTCCCACAGAGGCCAGAAGAGCGCATTGGATCCCATGGAATTAGTTACAAATGGTTGAGAGCTGCCATGTGGGTGCTGAGAATTGAACCCAGATTCTCTGCATGAAAAACACGTGGTCCAAACCACTGAGCCATTTATCCAGGCTCCTGTTTCTATCTTTTGACCCAAAGAGACAAGGGAGGGGTGGAGGTTGTCCTGGAACCAGCCAGGACTTGAGTCTGGGAAGAGGCATGACCTGGCACTCGCAGAGCTGTGGTCAAAGCCAGACACTGTAGGAACAACAGGCTGACAGGGAAGGGAGTTTGGGGATGGAACTCCAACCCTTCAGCCTTCTAACTTCTTGCTCTGATCAGCCAAACTCAGCTAGATGTAAAGAGTGGGGGAAACAGGGCCCTACCCCTTCTTTCAAGGCCTAAAACTCACAGAGATCTGCTGCCTCTCCCTCTGTCTCCCAAGTGCTGGGATTAATGATATGGCCATCATGCCAGGCTTCTGCTTTGTGTTTTCTTTGTTTGATCTTTGTTGTTGTTCTCCCTTTAAAAACGTGTGTGTGTGTGTGTGTGTGTGTGTGTGTGTGTGTGTGTGCGCAAAAAAAAAAGGGGGGAGAGAGGGAGGGAGGGAAGGAGAGAGAGAGAGAGAGAGAGAGAGAGAGAGAGAGAGAGAGAGAGAGAGAGAGAGAGAGAAGAAGCCAGAAGACATGTCAGATACCCTGGAGCTAGAGATGGCTGTGAGCCACCCCACATGGGAACCACCAAATTTGGGTCCTCTGGTCCCCGACCCCTGCCTTATGTTTTTTGAGACAGGTCTCTCTTTGGTCCTGAGCTCATTACAAATGTCAGAAACCCCTAGGGATGCCCCCCACTTCTGCTGCATAGATTACAAGCAGGAACCACAACATCTGTTTTATCTTGTTGTTGTTGTTGTTGGTGGTGGTGGTGGTGGTATGTGTGTGTGTGTGTTTCATGGGGATTCAAGGAATCAGCTTAGATCCTTGTACTTGTAACACAAGTACTTTGCTAGCTGAGCTACCACCCCCAGTACTCAAGGGAACGATTTCAGTGGAAAACACCAGGGGGACAGACAGTGAATGTTCCAAACACTGTGACCCTTCTGTCCCCATTCCGAGTTCCACACTTGTCTTATGCACTGGGCTCGGCTAAAGACAGATTTAGGATCCCTTAGGATTTTACAGCATTAATAAACACCGGCCTTTTAAACAGGGATTAAGGGATCAGCCTCCTTCTTATTAGAGTAAACCAGAGTGGGAATGAGGAATTTGTGGTTTGGAGGCACCCGGTAGGGGGAAATTCAAGTGAAATAGTTTTCCTGTGAAACTCAGCAAGTTGAAAAGAAGGAACCAGGGCTGGGGGCGCCGCTCATTTCTCATGGTGCTCGTCTAAGCATGCAGGGAGCCCTGGCTTCCATCCCCAGTACCGCATAAACCTGGGGCAACTTGGCGGCGTGTGCCCATAATCCCAGTACTCAGAAGGCAGAGGCAGGAGGCTCAAAAATTCAAGGTCATCCTTGGCTACATAGGAAGTTCCAGAACAGCCTTAGCTACATGAGACCAGTCAAAAGTAAGACAAGTAGTGAGATAGCCCAGCAGGGAAAGGCACCTGCCACCCAGTTGGCAATGTGAGCTCAATGCCTGGGATCCACGTGGGAGACATCAAGAACTGACTCCTGCAAACTGTCGTCTGACCTCCACATAGGTACACACACACACACACACACACACACTCACACACACACACGTAATAAAAAATTGTACAAGTCTGGAGAGGGAGTTCAATTATTGCCCTTTCCGAAGTTCCGAGTTAGGTTCCCAGTACTCATGTCACACAGCTTGCGACCATCATTAACGCCAGCTCCAGGCATCCTATGTCCTTTTCTGGCCACTCAGGGCACCGTGTACACACCTAGTGGACAAAGTGTGTCCCAAATTAGTTTGGATCAACTAGGCATCTGGTTTGAGGATGCTCAAGTGTTTGCAAGTGTGGATTCGGGTCTGCAGAGTGCCTGTTGGGATAGCCAGGTTCTTTGATGGCAGAACAAATAATTTAGCCAGGGTCACATGGAGAGCAGTAGAAAGAGAGACCATTTATTAAGAAAGAAAGACACAGACGGCAGTGGTGGCGCACACCCTTAATCCCAATACTCAGGAGGCAGAGACAGGCAGATCTCTGTGAGTTCCAAGCCAGCCTGGTCTACAGAGCAAGTTCCTGGACAGGCTCCAAAGCTACAGAGAAACCCTGTCTTGAAATGCAGCCCCCTCCCAAAAAAAAGAAAAAAAAAAACGCTCCTGAGAATGATAGTGAGCCAGGAAGCTGGGGAAGGGCAGTAGTCAAACGGCACTAGGTCATGAGAGGCCAACTCTTCCTTCCTTCCTTCTTTCCTTCTTTCCTTCCTTCCTTCCTTCCTTCCTTCCTTCCTTCCTTCCTTTCTTTCTCCTTACCAATAAAAGTTGTATTTTCTTTTTCTTGCAGTAGCTTTGTTAATTGCACAAAATTATACAATCATATTCTGAAAGACAAATGTTCATTAAAAACAAAGTGAAAATAAAAATTCACAACCCTAATCACCTAGATTGGTCATTTAAAGGAAAAGGGAAAGAGGAGAGATGGGGTTTTCTTACATGCATTTTCACAATGTCACATTTTCCTCATAAAAGGGAAGAATTTCAAAACGAAAGGTGAAATCACTTAAACAGAAATCATCATAAAAAGGAACTTTACCAGATTGTCAACAATATTAAAACAACATTGGCTAGCCTCCAGCCCCTGACTTCGGGACCAAGCCAGACTGTGCCACACAGAAACAGGTCCAGCATCCCGCTGAATGAATATTTGTGGGGGCTCCCACAAGCATTCGCTGCTCCAAGGCCAACTCTTTGTGGGTTGTTTATATAGTTTCCCCTCACATCCCCGCCCCCCGCATTCCCGCCCCCCCACCCGCTTCTGCACCTGCAGATCTCTGGCATCTTTTGGACATCCTCTGTCTTTTATTCAGTGGCTGGACTGAAGGTAGGTTTTCTCTATGTAGCCCTGGCTGTCCTGGAACTCGCTTTGTAGACCAGGCTGGCCTCCAATTCACAGAGATCCACCTGCCTCTGCCTCCCTAGTGCTGGGAGTAAAGACATGCACCGATATCTGGCCAATTAAGTGTAATTTACAAAAAGGGGAAAAAAATCAGGAAATAGGTCCTAGTGGTCCAGGTACAACAAATACTTGTACAGCTGAAGTGGGGGAGTGCAGTGTCACAAAACTGGGCTAGAAAATATGTTCATAAAAGTGCTGGGCAGTGGTGGCAGGATCGTCCTGCCTCAGCCTCGTAAATGCTGGGATTGCCGGCAAAAGCAACAGCAGCAGCACACACAGATCTTAACAAGTGTTCTTATAAAAAGTGGCCAGTAGGTAGCAGTGGTTAGCTGCCTCTGGCCTCTTTCTCTGCGTCTACAGGGTCTCAGTCTTAGTTCAAGTTGTCCTTGAACTCACAGCTCTCCGGCCTCAGCTTCCCAATTACTGGGATCGTGAATGTGCCCCACCATGCTTGACTGGTTTTCTCTTTTCTTAAAAGGGCTTCAGGCCTTGGTAGCAGGCAAGGAAGAAGTCACGTCTGGAACCTTCCCAGAGCTGAGTGCCCACAGGGCAGCTGGCCATGTGTTCCTCAGATGAGTGATGTTGCCCAAGTGGTGCCAGCACAGACTTTGGAATGGGCTAACCTGAGGCCCAGTCTTAGAGTCATGCCTGTGTACTTAGCATCTCTGACCCTCAACATTCTCACCTGTGAAGTGGGTATGTAAGCCCTCGCCACCTCAGTCACCTAGCAGATTAAAAGAAATGATGTTGTGGGGCTGGAGAGGTGGCTCAGAGGTGAAGAGCACTGGCTGCTCTTCCAGAGGTCCTGAGTTCAATGCCCAGCAAACACATGGTGACTCACAACCATCTGTAACGAAATCTGGTGTCCTCTGCTGACCTACAGGCATACATGCAGGTAGAACACTGTGTACATAATCTAAAAAAAAGAAATGATATTGTAATGGATCTATCTTAGTAGGTTTTCTGCTTATAGAACAGAATACCAGAGGCTGTGCAATGGAGAAAGCACAGTTTGTTTCTCTCAGGTCCGGAGACTGAGAAGCCCACTTTAAAGGACCGGCTCTGATGAGAGTCTTCTTGATCCATTTCAAAATGGCACATGGCACCACACTGAGGGGAAGCATGCTAGCTCAAACCAAGCTCTTCTCTTGGAAAACCACTCATACCACGACGTAAAGTCCAGCCCTGTGACCTCATCTACCCTCAATTGCTTCCTGAATGTGTAACTTTTTCTCTTGCTGTAGCGGAAGACCTGACAAAGGCAGAAGGCAAATTAAAGAAGTGTATTAATCAGTGTTCTCTGGAGGAGCCGAACTGATAGAATGAATGTACACGCATGTACATGTAACATCATGTACACACACACACACACACACACACACACACACAATGGAATTCTGAAGCAGTAGGTTCTGATGCCCGTGAGTCAGGAGCCGAGGAGAAGCAGGCAAACAGCCAAGGATTCTTCCTTGTCCTTCAGCTAGGCTGTCTCGAGGAGATATGCCCAGCTTTAGGGCTGGCCTTTTGACCTCCAATGACCTGGATCTCAGGAGGGTCTTTCTACCTTCCCTCACAGGTGTGCCCAGACGCGGGTTTTCAATTAATTCCAGATGTAGTCAAGTGGACAACCTAGAGTAGCTATCACAGGAAGGAAGAAGGGTTTATTTGGCTCACAGGCTGTCATGGGCGGGGGTGGCTGCAGGAGCATGGGACAGCTGGTGGC
Organism: Arvicola amphibius; assembly: GCF_903992535.2. Taxonomy (NCBI): domain Eukaryota; kingdom Metazoa; phylum Chordata; class Mammalia; order Rodentia; family Cricetidae; genus Arvicola; species Arvicola amphibius. The sequence goes on from NC_052056.1 coordinate 93,698,791, forward strand.
ATTAACCCTGAAGTCAGGGAGCAGAGAGAGAGAACCGCCAGTGTACACTTCGCTTTCTCTTCTCCTTTATTGATTTATTTTATACTTGGAGGTAGGTCTCGCGTAGCCTCAAACTGGCTAGTCAAAGATGCTCTTGAATTCCTGTCCTCTGCCTCTACTTCCCAAGTGCTGGGATTTTAAACACAAGATACCATATCCAGCCCCCTCCCCCATTTGGAAACAGGCTCTCAATGTGTGGCTCCTGGCTGGCCTGGAACTTGTTGTGTAGATCTGCCTGCTTCTGCTGGGATTCAAGGTGTGCACCACCACCTCTGGCTCCTTCCTCCTTTATATTCTTTCCTGAATCCCAGCCTATAGAATAGTGCTGCTCACTCAGGGTGGGTCTTGCCATCTTGTTTAAACCTCCCCCAGATTTTATCAGTAGCCAATAGTTTAGCATGGAGGGATGGGCCCCCCATAATCTCTCCCCACCCATGACTATTGACAAGTTCAGTCTTGTGCAAACCTAGATTTTTGTTGCTGTTATTGTTGTGTGTGTGTGTGATGGAGAGAGAGAGGAGGGGGAGAGAGAGACAGACAGAGACAGACAGAAACAGAGTGGGGGGGTTCACTATGTAGCTCTATCTGGCCTGGAACTCACTCTGTAGACCAGGCCGGCCTTAATTAACAAATTCACCAGCTTCTGCCTCCCAAGTGCTGAGATTAAAGGTGTGCACCACTGTAGAATGGAGCGGCGGGCTGTGTTCCGCCACCCAGCTAGCTTTACCCAAAATAATTACACGGAAACTGTATTCTTTTAAATACTGCCTGTCCCCTGGCCCGTTATCTGTAGCTTCTTATTAGTTGATTCTCATATCTTGCTTTAACCCATATTTAGTAATTTATATAGCACCACAAGGGGTAGCTTACCAGGAGAGATCTTAACCTGCCTCCATCTCGGAGAGGAGAAGCATGGCAACTGCCTGAAGCGTCTCCCCACTGCCTGCTACCCAGCATTCTGTTCTGTCTACTCCACCTACCTAAATTTCTGTTCTCTTAAAGGGCCAAGGCAGTATCTTTATTAATAATGAAAGTAACACATAGACACTCCTCCATCACACCACCATGCCTAGCTTTGTTTTTTATTTTTATATATTTATTTTATTTTATTATTTCATTTTGTTTTATTTTGTTTTGTTTTCGAGATAGGGTTACTCTGTAACTTTGGAGTCTGTCCTGGAACTAGCACTAACTAGCTCTTGTAGACCAGGTTGGCCTTGAACTCACAGAGATCCACCTGCCTCTGCTTCATGAGTGCTGGGATTAAAGGTATGCACCACCATTGCATACCTTTGTTTTTGTTTTTAAAGAAAGTGTCTTACTATATAGCCCAAGAAGTCCTTGGACCCCTACCCTAACTCGGCTTCTAGTACCGGGTTACATGTGTGCAGTTCCATGCTGAGCTAATCACTATAGTTCAGGGACTGTGTTATGAGGAGTGTGTGTGTGTGTGCGTGCGTCCATGTAGGAGCTTCATCCTTGGTCGATCTCCACCTTACCTTTGTTTGAGATGGGATCTCCACCCAACACAGAGCTTGCTGAGTGGGCCAGACTATCTCACCAGGAAATCTTAAGGACCTCGGATTCCACCTCCTCAGGGTAATGATTACAGACAGGCATTGCTGTCCCAGCTTCTTCATGTGTGTGCTGGGGACCCCTATAATCCCAGCATTGTGGAAGATAAAGGCAGGATAAAGGTCACTAGGAATTGCTGGCTGCCAGCCGATCTCCAAGGTCAATGAGAGACCCTGCCTCAAAAGAATAAGACAGAGAGTGATGGAGCAGGCCACCCAACATCCTTCTGTGGCCTCTGCTTGTGTGTGCACGCATGAGCACACAGATACACGCCAAAAAGAAATAAAAACTGGCCGGAGGCATCAGTGATACAATGGTTGCTTAGCATCCTTAAAGGGTTCCACATCCAGGACCACATAAAATAAGCGTGGTGGCATACACCTGTCATCCCAGGACTGGGGAGGTAGAGGCCTGAGACTTTTACAAGTTAGAGTCCAGCTTATTCTATCTATTCTGTATAGTGGATTCTAAGCCAGCCAGAGCTAAAAAGTGAGTTGTTTCAAAAAATAAAAAACATCAAAAACCAAAGAGAGTCATAGGAAGCTGCTTATCCATGAGAGAAGCAATTGTTTTACTTGTAGTATACTGGCAGAAGAAAGGTGGCATGCGGATGCAGGGACTCCCCCATTCAAGCCTCCTGGCTTTGCTGCTTGAAATGAATGAGGCAGCAACACACCACATCCTGGGAAGGCAGCTAGCTGCCAAGCCAGACCAAAGGGCTTCCCCTCCAGCCCTGTCTCCACTCTAATGCACTGGATAAATGCCTGGCTACACCCAAGGGAGCCTTAATGGATTCCTCAGCCTGGCCGCCGCTGAACTAATGGATTCCTAATAGAGGACACAATGTCATTACCAAATGGAGCAGGGGGGTGGAAGGCAGAAAGAAAGATCTATCGGTCCTCTAGGGAACTAGCCACATCCAACCCATTCTTGGGGTTGGGTTGGGGGCAGGGTCTCAAGTTCACTAGGTAGCAGAGAATGACCTTGACCTTCTGATCCTTCTGTCTCTACCACCCTTGTGCTGGGATGACAAGGGCGCCCCAGTATGTCTGGCACCAACCCTTGGCTCATAAATCCCCAACTATTTCGTATTCCGGGCATTGGCGTGTCTAATGAGGCCTGAGCCCATCCATCTGACTGGGTACCTCATTGCCTGGTTTTTGCTCATTTCATTGAGAGGTTTCTTAGTTACTTTTCTTCTTGCTTTGACAGAATAGCTGACAAAAGCCCTGGAAGGAAAGTGTAACCCCAGCTTGGCGGGTCAGCTATTCAGGGTCCCCTGAAGGGGCGCTAACCTGCAAGACATGAGCTGGAAAGAGGAAGGAAACCAAGCAAGATTCTATTGTCAAGGTCTCCGTTTATTGGGGTGAAAGTTACAGCTTATATACCCTTGAATGGGGTGGAGGTAGGTAGGCAGGAACTCTGCCGGGGTAACTGAAGGTCATTAGTCAGCACCTGGAGTAAGCCGAAGCATGTGATCCATTAACATTGGAGTAAGGGGTGGGTTCTGTTAACAGACAGCTTTCAAGATAGTTGGGATGAGGGGTGGGATCTCTGTAAACATCCTTAGGGCAATGACCTCTGCTATCCCTGTAAGGATGACGGTCCCTGACAAATCTATCCTTAGGAAAATGGTCCCTGACAGGGAAGGAGTGAGGAAGGGAGGGAGGGAGGAGGGAGGATTGGAGGGAGTGGGGAGGGATGGTTTGGGCTCATGACAAAGACAAACCAGCCACGACAGAGGCAAGAGTGTGAGGCTGCTAGTCACACAGCCCATGGGGGGTGTTTCAAATTCATCCTATAGCGTGGGTTGATGGGTGTGCCAGCAACATCAGCTATGAACTGTAATTCCACATGTGATACACTCACCGGTCCTGACTGATGGCTCCAAAGTATGGTGGGAGAGGTAGTTTCTCGTCGCTGTGAGGGAGAAAACAGCCAGAGGCATCTGGAAGAGTCCAGACTGAACATGGCCTTGAGAGGAAAGAGAGAAAGTAAGGCAGGCGGAACTCTGAGTTCGAGGCCAGCCTGGTCTACAAGAGCTAGTTCCAGGACAGACTCTAGAAACTACAGGGAAACCCTGTCTCGAAAAACCAAAAAGAAAGAGAGAGAGAGAGAGAGAGAGAGAGAGAGAGAGAGAGAGAGAGAGAGAGAGAGAGGAGGGGAAAGCAGGAGAGGAGAGCTGGGGGAGGGGCAAGCAGACCAAGAGAGATCCAGGAGCAGAGCCAGACAGGGACCAAGAGGCCAAGAGACTACATAGCCAAAATGGCTGAGTTTATATAGGAAAGAGAAGCCCAGCCTGGGGGAGGGAGAAGTTTAGGATGGGGGGAGATCCTCAGTTATGGGTCAGAGGTTTTGGACCTCTTCCCACTTCGTGATAAAATGGTCCTCCCAGGGCGCTGCCAACCGCAGCCGCGGTGACGTGAGCTCCTATGTGCCTTGGTTCCATCCACCATTATCTTGAAGATGCTGTTTTCAATCCAGACCTTCCTATCTCTGGCTCTTAGAATCTTTCTGCTTCCTCTCCCACAATGGTCCCTGACCTTTGGGGCAGGGTTATGCTATAGAGGGTGTACTGGATTATAAAATTTGCTGCAGATCCCCAAGTAGGTTGCAGCAGGATTCCCGGCTGCGGTGGCAGGCAGTGGGCAGGGGGTCCCCAGAGCAGTAAGTCCCAGGCAGCTGAAGGTGGCTGGTCCCCAGCGGTGAGCCATGTGGCGGGCTGGTGAGAGACAGACTGACAGGCACACCATGCAGAGTGAGGCTGGGTATTTATTTAGTGGTTATGGAAGGGAAGGGAGAAGAGGAGAAGAACAGAGAGGGAGAGAGAGAGAGAGAGAGAGAGAGAGAGAGAGAGAGAGAGAGAGAGAGAGAGAAAGAGAGAAGCTGCCTCTCCAAGAGGGAGCCGGAAAAGGGAGAGAACTCAGGCTGGAAGCTGAAGATCAGCCTGTCTCAACAGACAGAGGAGGGAGTGGGCGTGGCTTGTCTCTTAACGAGACAGAACAGACCATTACATTCCCATCTCCTTTTTATACTAAAAAGGCGGGAGGTTAGGCACCACAGGTTAAAGGAATTGGGGTGGTGGGTTCTCAAGACTTCTTCCTGCTTATTTATGGGCGTTGTCTTTGGGGGGAACCTGAGAAGACTGGGTGCTGCCCACATCCTGGCATAGCTGGTCTTTTTGCTCCTATCCAGTGTCTGAGGTATGGAAATGTCTGGTGTCTCTTATACCTGTTTAAGGTATTGGCAGAACAAAGGACAAAGTTAAATTAAGGGAAAAAAATAGGACCAGGGAATTGAGGGGGGTGTATCTGACCTGTTTAAGGTGGATCCTTCAATTCAGCTCCCTGGAACTCACAAGAATTTTTTGGGTTTGTGAAAACAGAAGTTTTAGACATATACAGTGTATAAACAATAGCATATCTATGTCAGAATGACTGGGACAGATGTTTTTATACAATGAAAAGTATTTTTAAAACTATGAAAAGCAGCATGAGAAAGAAATTTGATAACTTGTATTTGTCCTCACACCTTTATAACTTGCAGGTCTTATTTTACTGAAATTTGTTTGGTGAGGTTGTCCTTTTAAACTGACAAAAACCTCTCAGCTGTCAAACTGCATCAGAGATCTTTGAGAAGGATAAAATTTTACCTGAGTTACTGATTTAAAAATGACAGAGAACTTACTTGGTTGGCACCCAGAGCTATCCTTCAGGGTCCTCCAGGGTCGCGGAGGGTCTCATTTGACTTTTGCTGTTTAGCGCAGGGCATGCCAGGCTCCAGAAGATCCTGTGGGCTGAGAAATCTGTAGGAAGACAGGCCTACCTTGACCTGAGCAGCTAGGCTGTCGATTCCAGCGATTCTGTCCACGTCTGGAGATCTTCAGTTTAGATGAAATGCAGTTTTGCCCAGGGGTCAGCACTTGGCAGTTGCAGCGAATTGCCAATGGACGTTGTTCTGTGCCCATTTGTCTTCTGTCGTCTTTGGAGGAAGTAGAGTGCTGCTGCTAGGAGCCAACCTGTCTCTTTTTGTTATAAAGTTTTTTTTAATATTTAAATATTTAAATGCCATATTCCCCAGATCTCTGAGCAGTTTAGGGCTGTTTATCAGGTATAACTACAGTATAGAATCTGCCTGCCTGGAGAGCTGGGTTTGAGCTAGACTGTACTGGCTCTTAACAGGTAAGATTTACACTCATAAAAAGAGAGAAAGAAGAAAAAAAAAACTGCTTGCAATAGAAGGTTAACGGCAGAACTGACAATAGTAGAGAACAGCTTAATATATTTTAAATGAGGGTTGGATTAAATATAAAGTATTTTTGTAAGAGACTTAAAAGTACATACCAGTTTGAAACATGAGACTTACTGTCTTTGTAGTCTGAAATGAGATGTAATAAGTAATAAGCAGAGGTGCATTTAAGTTACCTGTATGAACACACAAACAGAGAGTAAACAGGAATTGGGGAAAGTGGATGCTCTTGGTGGGCCCTACCAAAGGCATGCCACTGCACAAAACACACATGCAACAGAGTCAACAAGAGGAATTTAGTGAAAAAAAAAACATAAGTAAACTGGGGGACAAGACAGGGAATACCTCAGTAAAGATGGTGGAACCTGGTCACCTGACCTGGCTCTCAGCCAAGATGGTGGCAAAGTCACCTGACCCCAGTCAAAATGGCAGCGGTCACCTGTTGTATAAAAAAGCCACAATTTTTGAGCTGCAGGGATTTTATGTTTAATAAGAGGGACCTAGAGGTGTGATCCACCCTGTGGCTGAGCCGCCATGCCACAAGCCGCAGAGGGGCGCAAAAGGCGGGAACTGAAAAAGCGGCCTCGTGGATCCGACCAATCTTGTTGGCAGCAGTAATCATGGCAGGGTCCATTTGCCTGTGCGCTGACAGTAGTTAGAAAGTTCCCGCTTACAGTAGTTAGCAAGCTCTCATAAAAGTGGAGCTGGCGGGACACCGGCGGAGAGCGGGTAAGAGCCAAAGAAGGAGGGCATTATGGGATGGACATGGATGGCTTGCTACCCACAGCTGAAATTGTGAAAACCCGCGAAACTGCAACATCACAAGGCTTATAACGGCACATCTCCCCCTATAGGCGGGGTGCAAATCGGCACAAACACCGCAGGACCTGTGGCCGGGCATCCCCTGACCCCGGGTGGGGTGCTATGGCCTGGCTGGATCCAGTCAGGGTGACTCAGAAGCCAGAGAGGCCAGAGGTCGCTCTGAGCGGCCTTTTATGGTGAGGGAAAAAGAACAGAACAGAACAGAGAAAAGAAAAGAAAAAAGAAAAGAAAAAAGAAAAGAAAAGAAAGACAAAGAAGAATCTGAGGGACCCTGGGCCCCCAGTCGAATGCACTGCACAGAGTATGCAGTGCTAGCGGGGACAGACTGACCCCGGGTCTGTCCAAACACAAGCTTTGAATTGGTAGTATAGCCTTAAACCCTTGATCCTTCTGCCTCCACCTCCCATACTTGCTTGTTCATACACATTTATTACTTTTCCTTCCTTGTCTTTTGCTCCTAATCCTGATTTCTTCTGAATCAGTTCCAGAACATATCATATGTAAATTCTTATCTCAATACCTGTTTCCCTGAAACTCAGATACGTCAGATAAGAACTGGGATCTTGACCAATCAGTACTTCCTTAAATACCAGTGAGAATGGCCATTATCCATTGCTAGTAAAGGACTCTGAACAAAACACAAGCGAATGGAAAGCTGTCCCGTGTTCCTGATTCAAGGGACTGAGGGTATTTTTTAAGTGTTCGCATTTTGTTTTCTGCTGGTTCATTTTTATTGCTGTTTTTGTTGTTGTGTTCATGTAATTCCAGGTGGGCTCGGTGGCCTGCCTAGGATTCCAGGCATAGAAAGTGAATACAGGGGATCCCTAGAGCAAGCCCTATTGGTAAGCTCTAGGTTTGATTGAGAGACCCTATGTGTGCTGTATGCATCTATGTGTGCCCGTGTATGCACATCTGGAGGAGAAAAATTTATCTTCCTATTTCATTCTCTAAATTGTCGTCATCATCATCATCTTGAGACAGGTCTTATTTTGTAGTCCTGGAAGGCCTGGGACTCATTATATAAACCAGATTGGTCTCAAATTCTGCCTGTCTCTGTCTTCTGGGTGCCAGCATTAAAGGTGTATGCTACTATTCTTGACAGTCAAATCTTTTTAAAATTATATTTATTCTCTCTCTCTCTCTCTCTCTCTCTCTCTCTCTCTCTCTCTCTCTCTCTCTCTCTCTGTAACATGAGAGGTCGGCTTATTGGGGTTTCTGTCCTGCCTGGTACCCCACAGCCGGCAAGTCCCAAAGAAAATCACACAGAAGGCCGGGTGGTGGTGGCGCACGCCTTTAATCCCAGCACTCGGGAGGCAGAGGCAGGTGGATCTCTGAGTTTGAGGCCAGCCTGGTCTACAAGAGCTAGTTCCAGGACAGGCTCAAGAAACTACAGGGAAACCTTGTCTCGAAAAACCAAAAAAAAAAAAAAAAAAAAAAAAAAAAAAGAAAAGAAAAGAAAATCACACAGAGATCTTTATAAGATTATAAAACTGATTGGCCCATTAGCTCAGTCTTCTTATTTTGCTTATATTAACCCATTATTCTTATCTATGTTAGCCATATGGTTCAGTACTTTTCAGCTGGGCAGGTTACATCTTGCTTCTCAGTGGTCTGGGCTGGAATGGGAGGAATGGGCTTCCTCCTTTCCAGGATTCTCTTGTTCTCATCACCCCACCTCTACTTCCTGTCTGGTTGACCCGCCTATACTTCTTGCCTGGCCAATCAGAGTTTTATTAAAATACATGATTGACAGAATACAGACAATTCTCCCACACCATATCTCTGTGTGTGTGTGTGTGTGTACCTGTGCATGTACCATGATGCACACACAGAGGTCAGAGGGCAACTTTCAACACTTGGTTCCCTTTTTCCACCACATGGGTCCCAGGGATTGAACTCAGGTCATCAGTCTTGGTGGTAAGTGTCTTTACTAACTGAGCCATCTTGCCAGTCCTAGTAAAATCAAATCTTTATTTTAAAAACCTTCAATAAAAACCATGTCCTCTTTCCACCAGGACTATGAACACTAAAAATGAATTTATCAGGTTCCATGAGGGCAAAGGCGCCAAGAGCTGTGTTCAGGGTCTTTCAGCTAAAAGTCCAGTAGAGTCACAGATGCTTCTGAGCTTTCAACAGAGAAATGTATCTCTGCACCCACTTGGCCTGTGGTTGGACACAGACTTTCTGACCTCGTTTTGTAGTGAATCTGTAGGAAAGAGATAAGAAGTGAATGTCAACGTCCTTGGCTTATGAAGCTATGAAAGAGGAGGGTGAGTTTGTATAACTAAGCTTTCTCCTCTGTTCAACACAACTGTGACACTCCGTTCCTGTCCCACCTTCTGCTGATCCTGCTTCTCTTTCCATTTCCCATGGAATCTACACGCTCTCAGGCTTGCAGACCCCAGGAATCATGTTTCGGAAAGTCTAGTTGCCAGGCAGTAATCTATATTGTGACCCTAGCTTTCCTTTAAACATAACAGATTTATTGATACATATTTCACACACTCTATGAAGCACACATTTGGTATGATTAGGGATGATTAGCTTAGCTGTAGAGCCCCTGCCTAGAATCCCCCAGTGAGGGGCTGGGGCGTGGCTCAGTGGTAGAGCCCTGCCTAGAATCCCCCAGTGAGGGGCTGGGGCGTGGCTCAGTGGTAGAGTTCCTGCTTAGAATTCTCCAGTGAGGGGCTTTGGTGGAGGGTGGCTCAGTGGTAGTATGTTTGCCTACCATGTCGAAAGCCCCAACTTCAATTCCCAGTAAGGTAAATAAATAAATAAACAAAATGTGAGTACTTGTTGGTTAATAGACTTCAGCATATTCCTAGACTAGAGAACTATAGCCCAAACAGTTTTACTCTTTCGTGTGTGTGTGTGTGTGTGTGTGTGTATGTAGAAGTATAATCCAGAGCTTTATAAAATTAAATAAATGCTCTACCACTGAGTTACACTACAGCTTGGCACGATGAATTTTAGAGGGCAGAAAGGAACCCCATATGAGCACGCCACTTCATTCCTTGTTTATATGTACTTTTAAATGAAATGTTATTTATTTGTTATGGGGGGAAACACATTTACTACAGTGCATATATGGACGTCAGAGGACGGTTTGCAGGGAGTTGCCTTTCTCTCTCCATTACAGAGAGCTAGGACAGCAAACTCAAATGGTTAGGTTTGATTGCCACCAACTCTTAATTCCTTTAAAAAAAAAAGACAAGGTCTTACTATGTAGCCCTCAAAGGCCTCAAATTCATGATCCTTCCACCCCAGCCTCCTGAGTGCTGTGATTAAAAATGACACCACTGTGTTCTCCTTGTGCCTTTATACCCAGCTCTCAAAGCATGGCCTGCTCTATGGTCTGGAAGTCAGGATCTAACTCTCTCAGAAACACATGTGTTTCTGTGGAGAGAGGGCTCTAACCTATCTTAGTGGTTAGTGTTTATTTTAAATTTAAAATCTAAGCTCATCTAGGAAGGAGTCTCAATGAAAGATTATCTAGATTAAGTTGGCCTGCGGACATGTCTGGGGGGGGCTATCTTGAGTATTTTCATCTAAGTGGGAAGACTTGCCCACTGTGGGAGGCACCATTCTTTAGACAGAGGACTCTGAACTATATAAGAGAGAAGAAATCAAGCTGAGCTCTGTCGTGCAAGCATCAACTCACTGTTCTCTGCTCTTGACTGTAAATATAATTATGACTTAGCTGCTTCAAGATTTTGCTACCTTGTTTTTTCCAGCAATGATGGATTGTTTCTTAGTCTGAGCTGTTAATGTCATCCTAGCCTGGGATCATCTGAAAAACCTCAACTAAAGAATTATCTCAATAAGATCGGTCTATGGCCACATCTGTAAACAATTGTCTTCATTAATGATTGATGTGGGAAAACCCAGCCAACTATAGGTGGTGTCATTCCCTAGGCAGCAGCTTTGTTAGGCAGGTGGGTTTGGAGTATTATTAGAAAGCTAGCAGAGACCATGACCACAGAGCAAACCCAGCAAACAGTGTTCTTTCATATTCTGCCTCAAGATCTGACTTCCCTCCGTGATTGGGTGTGATTCGAAATAAACCCTCTCCTCCTCAAGTTCCTTTTTTTTTTTTTTTGAGACAGTATTTCTCTGTAGCTTTGGAGCCTGTCCTGGAACTAGCCCTCATAGACAAGGCTGGCCTTGAACTCACAGAGATCCTCCTGCCTCTGCCAAAAGAGTGCACCATCACTGCCCAGCCCCAAGTTACTTTTGGTCGTGGTATTTATCATAGCCACAGAAAGCCAGCTAGAACAGACTGTCACCTGGAATTTCTCCCTTAAGTTGCTTTCATCCAGGTATTTTATCCCAGACACAAGAAACAAAACGGAGATCCTTGTGTCCCAGATCTCCATCCTGGTGTCCAGTCTGTCACTGTGGACATCCACCCAGTCCCTGCCCAGTGACGTGGCTGATGCAGCAGCACCTGACACTCACATCACGACCTTTTGGAGACAGCTGTCTTTGGCGAGCTCATAAGAGTACACCCAGTTCCACGGGAGCATCTTGTGGTTGAAATTGAGGCAGCAGGGCGTGGGTGAGCCACTCCCACCTAAGCAACACAAGGAGAAATGACCTTGAGGCTGTCCTTCGCAGGAGGAGCTTCCAGGGAAAAAGGGGGGAAGGGTACCAGCTACGAACCAGTGGCAGCTCCAAGGTGGACACTGAGGAAGACGGCCAGGAGAACAATGGAACTCAAAGAGAAGGTCTTCATGGTCCATTGACCTGGGCTCTTCATAGACGTCTCCTGAGTTCCTCTTGTCTTGTCTTCTATGAGGCTGTGTAGTACCTGAAGAACATTCCAGAGAATTTTACGATTGAAAACAGAGAGAAAGGGAGGCCAGAAGAGGCATTGGATGCCCAGGACTTAGAATTACAGATGGTTGTAAGCCAACGACATGACTCCTGAAACACGAATTCGGATCCTCTGAGAGAGAGTAAATGCTCTTAACTGTTGACCCATCTTTCTAACCCCTCACCTTGGTTTTCCGTTTTGTTTTTTGGTTGTTTTTTTTTTTGTTGTTGTTGTTGTTGTTTGGTTTTTTGAGACAGAGTTTCTGTGTGTAAACACCCTAGATGTTCTGGAATCCACGTTGTAGACCAGGCTAGCCACAAACTCACAGAGACCCACCTGCCTCTGCCTCCCGAGTGCTGGGAATAAAGGTGTAAGCCACTACCACACAGCTTTTACTTTATTGTATTTTATTTTTTAAGATAAAGTCTATATGTGTAGCCCAAATTTGTGATCCTCCTGCCTTAGCGTCCTGAGGGGCTTCAGGTGTTCATTACCAAATATATTTTGGGAAAGGATATTATATATCGTTTACTTCTTTAAATAAATAAAGGGTTTATTTTAAATTTGTAAGTATGTACCTATTTGTGGAGAGGTGGAGTGTGCTTGGGAGCACAGGCGCCTGTGGAGACTAGAAGAAAGTCTGGGTCTCCTGAAGTCCTGTGCCACCCAAAGTGGGTGCTGGGAACTGAACTTGGGTCCTCTGCAAGAGCAGTTCTTGCTATTAATCAGTGAGCCATCTTTCCATGCCCAGATTCAACTCTTTTCAAACCACCTCCCTTCTAGTCATCTGGGTTATTTTGATGGCTTCCAATAACAGGGAGCTCATTACCTGATCCATCCCAGCTCAGGATAGCTATACATGTAACCATATTCTTTTTAAAAAAGATTTATTTATTTATTATGTATACAACATTCTCGGTATTCTGTCTGCATGTATGCCTGCAGGCCAGAAGATGGCACTAGATCTCATTACAGATGGTTGTGAGCTACCATGTGGTTGCTGGGAATTGAACTCAGGACCTTTGGAAGAGCAGGCAGTGCTCTTAACTGCTGAGCCATCTCTCCAGCCCTCATAACCATATTTTTTAAATTCTTCTAAAAACTCAACTAGGTTCAGGCAAACCCCTTTAATCCCAGCACTCTGGAGGCAGAGGTAGACAGATCTCAGAGTCTGAGCCCAGTCTGCTCTTTAAAAAATAATCTTCCAAGGGCTGGAGAGATGGCTCAGTGGTTAAGAGCACTGGCTGCTCTTGCAGAAGACCCAGGTTCAATTCCCGGCAACCACATGGCAGCTCACAACCGTCTGCAACTCCAGTTCCAGGGGATCCGACACCCTCAAACAGATATACACACAGTCAAAACAGCAATGCACATAGAAAATAAAACCTCTAAAAATCTGATTAATGTATAGGTTCTGTCTATGGCTGTCCTATGGTTAGTGATCATTGTGTTACTTTTATGAGTCAGAATCCCTCCAAGTAGTGGGCGAGTCTGTCAAAGGGTTTCTGCAGGAATCTATCTTCTCAGCCCTGTGCACAATGCTATGACCAGGACTCTGAGGCGGTCCTCTTCTCTTTCATTATTCTTAGTTTTGGTCCAGGAGATCCAACCCCAAGCCTGAGCATATATCCATCATGTCAGCCCCTTGGGTCCTGTTCCATTCCCAGTTGCCCCTCCCCTAGGTTAAGTTCCCTGCTCCATACCCTCCAGGTTGCTGGCTGGGATCTGGCTACATTTGTATGGATATCCCAGAGCCCTCCATCTGGGATGTTTCCCAAGGTCTGGTCAGCCATTTGGACTTCTGCTGCCATGGATACCCTTCTAAAATTCTTCTGTTGTCATGGTCACAGGGATGGAACAGACTGGCTCCCTTGTCCAGGCTTCCTTCCTTATGTCCCTTTGGATCATAGACTGGTGTGTTTCCATCCCCCAAATTCATATGTTGAAGCAATAACCCCTCAGTGTACCTATGTTTGGAAATAAGAACTTTAAAGACTCATCTTGTTTTTTTGAGACAGGGGCTCACTATATAGCCCCGGCTAGCCTGGAACTTACTACATAGATCAAGTTGGCATCAAACTCACAGAGATCTATCCACCTCCTCTGCCTCCCGAGTAACTGGGATTAAAGGTGTGCCCCACCATGCCTGGCTACTTTTATTTGTATTATTTTAAATTACGTGTATGTGTACATCTTTGTGTGTGCGCCTATGAGTGTGGTTGCCTGTTATGGCCAGAAGAGAGGGAGTCAGGTCCTCTGGAACTGGAGCCATGGAAAGCCGTAGATGGGCTCTGGGAGCTGAACTTGGGCCTTCTGGAAGAACGGTAGGTTCTTAACCATATCTTGGAACATCAAAAAGCAAAGACAGGAGAGGAAATGGATCCCCACTGCCATCTGGAAGGCTCCACTCTCCATTAACCTTCTTCCTCCAGTTAGGCCTTCCCTCCTTCCCAAAGGCTTCCCAGATCTCCCCAAACCACCATCAGCCAGATACGCTATATTCAAACACTTGTGCCTGGGTGGGGAGAGTGGGGTGGGGGGGTGGCGGGTGGAGGACATCTTACTTTCAAAGCACAGCAGAGGAAAAGGAAGGTCAGTTCACAGGCTGGCTTTCTGAGTAGGTTTCCCCCAGGCTGTGTCCACAATGGCTTTGTGGCTGAGTGAAGACACCGGAGCAATGGACAAATCACAGCTGAGTAGATAAGGCGAGCCACGGTGGAAGACCGGAAAACCATGTCCAAATCTTCAAGAGCCCAAAAGGGGAAACACGAGTCTAGAGATTACAACGCCCACAGCATAAAAGCATACTTGCCAGTTGCCTAGGAGACATGCAACTGTTTTCATTAGATCACTCCTGTTCTGAGACACAATTTCGCAGGCAAATATGGAAGCCTGGCAATTCCCATGGCTTCCTGAGTATGTAAGTGTGTTCCACTGGCCTTGAAATTACTTAGGAGTTAGGACTGAGGATGTGGTTCGTTGGTAAAGTGTTTGCCTAACATCTTAGTTAGGGTTTCTACTGCTGTGGTGAAACAATGTAGCCAAAAGCAAGTTGGGGAGGAAAGTGTATTTGGCTTCCACTTCCATATTCATCATCAAAGGAAGAAAGGGCAGGAACCTGGAGGCAGGAGCTGATGCAGAGGTCACAGAGAGTTCTGCTACTGGCTTGCTCACTGTGACTCGCTCAGACTGCTTTCTTTCTTTAAAAAAATGATTATTAGCTGGGCATGGTAGCACATGCCTTTAATCCCAGAACTCGGGAAGCAGAGGCAGGTGGTTCTCTGTGAGTTCAAGGCCACCCTGGTCTACAACGTGAGTTCCAGGACAACCAGGGCTGTTATACAGAGAAACTTATCTCAGGGGAAAAAAATTACTATTTTTTTTTCTGTAAATTGTTTTGCCTGCATGTATGTCAGTGTGAGGGTGTTGGGTTCCTAGAAACTGGAGTTACAGACAGTTGCAAGCTGCCATGTGAATTCTGGGAATTGAACCTGGGTCCTTTGCAAGAGTACAAGAGTAACCAGTGCTCTTAACCACTGAACCATCTCTCCAGCCCTCTCAGCCTGCTTTCTTATAAAACCCAGGACTACCAGCCCAGGAATGACCCCACCCACAGTGGAATATGACAACCCTAATTTTACTTATTTATTTTTTAGCACGTATTATTTATTTTATTTACCTGTATGTGTGTCTGAATATATATGTGCACCTATTTGTGTGAGTACCCACAGAGGCCAGCAGGGGGCAACTGATGCCCTGGAGCTGGAGGGGAGGACAGAGCCACCTGAGGTGGATGCTGGGAGCTGAACTCAGGTCCTCTGCAAGAGTGGCATGGGCCCTTAATCACTGAGTCCATCTCTCCAGTCCCACCTAATCTTATTTTATTCTTAAAATTAATTTCTTAATATATATTTTTATTAATATTTATTGAGCTCTATATTTTTCTCTGCTTCCCTCCCTGCCTCTCCCCTCCCCCTTTCAACCCTCCCACAAGATCCCAATGCTCCCAATTTACTCAGGAGATCTTGTCTTTTTATGCTTTCTACTTCCCATGTCGGTTAGATCTATGTAAGTCTCTCTTAGTGTCCTCATTGTTGTCTAAGTTCTCTGGGATTGTGGTTTGTAGGCTGGTTTTCTTTGCTTTATGTTTAAAAACCACCTATGAGTGAGTACATGTGATAATTGTCTTTCTGTGTCTGGGTTACCTCACTCAAAATAATGTTTTCTAGCTCCATCCATTTTCCTGAAAAATTCAAGCTATCGTTATTTTTTTCTGCTGTGTAGTACTCCATTGTGTAAATGTACCACATTTTCCTTATCCATTCTTTTGTTGAGGGGCATTTAGGTTGTTTCCCGGTTCTGGCTATGACAAACAAAGCTGTTATGAACATAGTTGAGCACATGTCCTTGTGGCACAATTGAGCATCCTTTGGATATATATCCAAAAGTGGTATTACTGGGTCTTGAGGAAGGTTGTCTCCTAATTTTCTGAGAAATCGCCACACTGACATCCAAAGGAGCTGCACCAGCTTGCATTCCCACCAGCAATGCAGAATTTTCCCTTTACCCTACAACCTCTCCTGCATAAGTTGTCATCAGTGTTTTTGATCTTGGCCATTCTTACAGATGTAAGATGGAATCTCAGAGTTGTTTTGATTTGCATTTCTCTGATAACTAAGGATGTTGAACATTTCCTTAAGTGTCTTTCAGCCATTTTAGATTCCTCCGTTGAGAGTTCTCTGTTTAGGTCTGTACTCCATTATTTTTATTGGATTATGTGTTCTTTTGGTGACCAATTTCTTGAGTTCTTTGTATATTTTGGAGATCAGACCTCTGTCTGATGTGGGGTTAGTGAAGATCTTTTCCCATTCTGAAGGCTGTCGTTTTGTCTTGTTGACCATGTCCTTTGCTTTGCAGAAGCTTTTCAGTTTCAGGAGGTCCCATTTATTAATTGTTTCTCTCAGTGTCTGTGCTGCTGGGGTTCTATTTAGGAAGTGGTTCCCTGTGCCAATGCATTCAAGTGTACTTCCCACTTTCTCTTCTATAAGGTTCAATGTGGCTGGCTTTATGTTGAGGTCTTTGATTTATTTGGACTTGAGTTTTGTGCATAGTGATAGATATGGGTCTATTTTCATTTTTCTACATGTTAATATTCAGTTATGCCAGCACTTGTTAAATATTCTTTCTTTTTCCATTTGATATTTTTGCTTCTGTATCAAATATCAGGTATTCAAAGATATGTGGATTGATATCCGGGTCTTCTATTCAGTTCCATTGGTCCTCCTGTCTGTTCTTATGCCAATACCAAGCTGTTTTCAGTACTGTATCTCTGTAGTAGAGTTTGAAGTCAGGGATTGTGATGCCTCCAGAAGTTCTTTTATTGTACAGGATTGTTTTGGCTATCCTGGATTTTTTGCTTTTCCAAATGAAGTTGAGTACCATTCTTTTGAGGTCTTTGAAGAATTTTGCTGGGATTTTGATAGGCACTAATTTTATTTTTAATTGGCAGTCAAAATGCTGGGTTTCTTATGACATTTTCATACATGAATGTCAGAGACCTTACTCACATTCACCCCATTACCCTTTCTTACCTCATCCTGATCCCCTTCCCCGCCTTAAATAGTCCTAAATACTTCCATGACATACGTGTATATACCCTGTACTTCCATGACATATGTGTATATACCCTGTATTTCCATGACATACATGTATATACACTATACTTCCATGACATATGTGTGCTGGCTGGTTTTGTGTGTCAGCTTTACACAAGCTAGAGTCAGTCATCAGAGGAAGGATCCACATTGTGGAAATGCCTCCATGAAGTCCAGTCATAAGGCGTTTTCTCATTTAGTGATCAATGGGGGAGGGCCCAGGTGGTGCCATCCCTGGGCTGCTGGTCCTGGCTTCTATAAGAAAGCAGGCTGAGTAAGCCATGGGAAACAGCCAGTAAGCAGCCTCCCTCCATGGCCTCTGCCTCCGGGATCCTGCCCTGTCTGAGTTACTGTCCTGACTTCCTTCAGGGATGAACAGCAATGCTGAAGTGTGAGCCTAAGGAGCCCTTTCCTCCCCCCTTGCTTTTGTTCATGGTGTTTTGTTGCAGCAATAGAAACCCCAACTAAGACATACACATATGGATGTTTAAAAATAGGTTCTTTGAATAAAAGAAAACACATAAACTTTTCATCTGAGTCCTGCTGGTTTTGTTTTTCATGATCTTCAATTCCATCCATGTATTGGCTAGTTTTATGTCAACTTGACAGAAGCTAAAGTCATCAGAGGAAGGAGCCTCAGCTGAGAAGATGCCTCCATGTGGTATAGACATAGAACATTTCCTTCCTTCCTTCCTTCCTTCCTTCCTTCCTTCCTTCCTTCCTTCTTCCTTTCTTCCTTCCCTCTCTCCCTCTTTTCCTCCCTCCTTCCCTTCCTCCCTCCCCCCTCTTCCTTCCTTCCTTTTTTTCTTTCTTTTTAATATTTTTTTAAAGATTGTGTCTCTTTGGGTAGTCCTGACTGTCCTGGAACTCACTCTAGACCAGGCTGGCCTTAAATTTAGAGCTAACCCTGCCTCTGCCTCCAGAGTGCGGGGATTAAAGGTCTGCATAACCACTGCTGGGCTGTAAGGCATTTTCTTTTTTTCTTTTTTTTTTGGTTTTTCGAGACAGGGTTTCTCTGTAGCTTTGGAGCCTGTCCTGGAACTAGCTCTTGTAGACCAGGCTGGTCTCGAACTCACAGAGATCCGCCTGCCTCTGCCTCCCGAGTGCTGGGATTAAAGGCGTGCGCCACCACCGCCCGGCCTGTAAGGCATTTTCTTAATTAGTGATCAACAGGGGAGGGCCCTGTCCATGGTGGGTGGTGCCATCCCTGAGCTGGTGGTCTTGGGTTCTTCTATAAGTAAGAAGGCTGAGCAAGCCATGACGAGCAAGCCAGTAAGTAGCACCCCTCCATGGCCTCTGCATCAGCTCCCGCCTCCAGGTTCCTGCCTTGAGTACCTGTCCTGACTTCCTTTGATGATGAAGCTTAAGCCTAGTAAACCCTTTTCCTCCCCAATGGTCTTTGATCATGGTGTTTCATCCCAGCAATAGCCACCCTAACTAAGATAATTCATTTTCCCCAAAATGACATCATTTCATCCTTTATAGCTGAGGGGCTAGCGAGATGGCTCAGAAACTAAAGGGGCTTGCGGCCAGGCCTGACGACCTGAGTTTGATTCCTGAGACCTACAAATTAGGAGAGAACCAGCTTCTGCAAGCTGTCCTCTGACATCCACATGTCAGTCGAGCTGAATGAAACCCTCTCTATATGGATGTATATTTAAGTGATTTTTAAAGTTTTTTTTAACTACTTTATGTGCATGGGTGTTGGGCTGCATGTATGTCTGTGTACCACGTGTGTGCCTGTGGAAGCCAGAAAAGGACGTCAGATAGCCCAGAACTGGAGGACAGAAGGCTGAGGGCTGCCTGGCATGGGCGCTGGGAACAGAGCTCAGGTCCTCTGGAAGAGCAGGAAGAGCTACCGACCTCTGAGCCAGCCCTCCAGCCCTGTGTTGTTTGCCTGGTGCAAGCCGTTCTGATAAGAGCAAGCTGGAAACCCACGGCTCTGACTCTCAGTTCCCTGGTGGCTACTAAGTAAGGATATTGAGAACATTTCGTGTGTTTTCTGGCCACTTATACTTCTCCTTTTTAGAGTTGCCTTTTCAATTTATTTGCTTGGAACTTCCGTTTTTCTTATTGACGATTGGAAAAAAATCACTTTTCCCGGTTACGCAGCTGATACAGATCAGGGGCAGGCATAGAAATTGTAGCTAACTTCAGGAAGGGGTGGAGGGCTCAGTCTATTCCTAGGAAATTGAGCTCTGCCTTCAGCTGCATCACCTTCTTTTGGCCTTTGCTTTTGCTTTTATATTTATTTATTGTATGTATATATGGGTGTGCACATGTGTGAGCATGTGTGAGCACAAGAGCGAGCATGTATATGCACAAGAGCACATTCATGTGGAGGCTAGACAGCATTTGGTGTCTTTCTCCGTCACTCTCTACCCATGTGTGTATGTGAGTGTGTATGTGTTGCACTCCACCTATGTGTGTGTACTCCACCCATGTGTGTGAGTGTGTGTGTTGCACTCCACCTATGTGTGTGTACTCCACCCATGTGTGTGTGTGTGTGTGTGTGTGTGTGTGTGCACTCCACCTACACAGGTATGTGAGTGTGTGTGAGTGTGTGTTGCACTCCACCCATGTGTCTGTGAGTGTGTGTGAGTGTGCATTGCACTCCACCCATGTGTCTGTGAGTGTGTGTGAGTGTGCGTTGCATGCCGTGAGCATGTGGCTGCATACACATGGACATGAAGATCCAGAGGCCGGAGGAAGACATCAACGAGTTTCTCTTTTTTCTCTATCTTATTCCCTTGAGAAAGGGTCTCTCTCACTGAATCAAAGCTCACCCTTTCATCGGTCATAGCTAGCTGGTCCATCCGCTCCATGGTCAGCCTGCCTCGGCTCCACCAGAGGCTACAGGTGCTCCCAACCACACTTGGTTTTTATGTGGATGCTGGAATTTGTATGCGAAATTTAGTCTCAGGTCCCGCCTTAGTCAGGGTTTCTATTGCCGTCAAGAGACACCATGACCAGGGCAACTCTTATGAAGGAAAACATTTAATTAGGGCTGCCGTACATTTCAGAGGTTTAGTCCATTTCAGCAGGGCAGAAAGCAAGGCAGCACACAGGCAGACATGGTGCTGGAGAGGTGGCTGAGAGTTCTACCTCTGGATCTGCAGGCAGCATGGTCTGGCTTGAGCTTCTGAAACCCCAAAGCCCACCTCTAGGGACACATTTCTCCAGCAAGGCCACACCTCCTAGTAGTCCCGCTCCCTGTGAACCTGTGGGGGCCACTTTCATTCAAATCCCCACAGGTCCTCACCCTTATACAGCGAACACTGACCACTGGGAGAGCCAGTGTTAACGGCAGAGCAACGTCTCATCCCTCAGAGCAGCAAGGAGCAAGCCGTGCCACCAAGTGGAACATATTGAAATTGTATAAAACTAGCTAGGCTGAACCCTCATCCTGGCCTTTAAATACCTTTTTTTGTAGATTTTTGTAGATACTTTTTAAAATTAAAACTCTCTCTATATCTATACAAGCACCTATACAGAGACAGGCGGATCTCTGAGTTGGAGGCCGGCCTGGTATACAGAATGAGTTCCAGGACAGCCAGGGCTACACAGAGAAACCCTATCTCAAAACAAAACAAACAAACAAACAAAAAACCTGCTTTCTCCTTGCTGTTATGGGGGACGGGAAGTTGCTGTGCTGTTAACACTGAACTCTTCCTACATTCTGGGGAAGGGAAGAGAATTTGGGCACCAACGGAGGAGAGTGACCCCAAGGTTTTGTGTGTGTGTGTGCACGCGTGTGCGTGTGCGTGCGTGCGTGCGTGTGTGTGTGTGTGTGTGTGTGTGTATGTAGAACTTTAAGACAATTCTGAAGCCATTTCTGACAACTCTCAGTACTTCCCCCACCTCCCCTGGGAACCAAGGACATAACAGCTATGCATGCTCGTACTGAGATGTTGGGAACTTTCCATCTCCCTGAATAGGGACAAGATAACCCTTAGGTGTTGACTCAGTGACTGATGTTTTGACTTAGTCCCTGGGAAGGGGCAAAATGACCCTCAGAAGTTTCCCTTTACCTCATCTGATTTGGCAACCACTCTCCAGCCAATTATTGGTAATAGCCTTTTTGAATAAGCCAATCATAATAGTTAAAGAACAACCCCCAGACACCCCTTCCTTCTGTGGTTTTTCCCTTTAAAAATAGCCTGTCCCAGACATTCAGGGTCTTCTAGCCTCCTGACTGCTGGAAGACCCTGTCATGACAGAATTAATAAAATCCTCATGCTTTTACATCAGCTGTGATGAGAGATGGTCTCTTGGGGCGACTCCTCCTCCTCAGTGTTTGGACACTAGGGTCCAACATATATATATCAGCCCAGGCTGGTCTGGAACTCATGATCCTCCTGCCTCAGCCTCTTGAGTGCTTTCCTTATAGATGTGTCCATTATGTTCAGCTGTATGCCTTTCCCCTTTCCCTCCCCTCCTTTCCCTTCCATTTCCTTCCTTCCTCCCTCTCCCTCCCTCCTTCCTCCTTCCTTTCTTCCTTCCCTTCCCTTCCATTTCCTTCCTTCCTTCTTCCCCCCTTCTTCCCCCCTTCCTCCTTCCTTCTTCCCTCCCTGACAAAGTCCCATGTAGCCCAGGCTGGCTTCAAATTCACTATGTAGCTAAGGATATTCTTGAACTTCTTTTTGGAGGGAGGAGGTTTGAGGGAAGGTCTCTCTATATAGCCCTAGCTGTCCTGGAACTCACTATGTAGATCAGGTTGGCCTCGAATTCAGAGATCCTCCTGCCTCTGCCTCCTGAATACAGGGATTAAAGACTTAAACCACCAAGCCTGGCTAACCTTGAACTTTTGATCTTCTTGCCTGGGAGCTAGGTTTACCGGCATGCATAATCATACCTAGCTTTTGCAGTGCTGTGGTTGAAACCCAATGAGCTTTGTATGCTAGGTGAGCACCCCACCAACTGAGCGACATTCCTAGCCCTCCTCCATCCCCTTTATAAAAGCTGACGGGTTTAAAATTGCTACCATCAGTTCATCCGTTTCAGTTGAGTTTTTATTTGTTCAAAGTTCTGAAGGTGGGACCAGTCTGGAGTATCCCCAAGCTTCTTGGGGGTTACTGCTGTTGACAGAGCTTCACCCACAGGCGGACAGACAGCCCCCAAGCCCCACCCCAAGACCAGGACCCCATCGAAGCCAGCTGCAAACAAAGTACACCTGCAGGTACTCTGGTTTTATGCACCTGGGCTCCGATGAAGCCTTCGAGCCACGCGAGAGGAAAATGCAGAATGACTAGGAACGCCATTCTTCTGAAACCTTCTCATTCAGCACAGGAAACACCAGAACTCTGGCATGCTTGGAACTCCCTCAGTTTCTCACAGAAAAAAATAATAAAAAATAAAAAAAAAACACATTCCCCAAAAGAAACGCTGAGAGTGGGAGAATGAACTCAGGCCTCGTCTCAGCTGGTGTGCCAAGCCCAAAGCAGCTTGCCAAGGCATCAGGACCGATGTTCAAGTTCAGGGGCAGAGGAGAAGCAGCTAAACCTCCGTGCTGTTGGCACGGAGACTGTGCATGGAAAACTTGGTGCCCAGGGCTTTGACATGCACAGAGGGTTGCTTTTTCTTGGCATCCAGGTTCTTTATGTACCTCTGGACCCACGGCAACTTGGGGTCACCACAGAACTTTTGCCCTTTCTTGGTGATGAAGCTGTGGGAAAGAAGAGCAAGGGATTAGTTGGAGGTCTGGCAAGGTCCCTTTGTGAGGAAGCGAATGTGGGGACCAGGGGTCTCAGCTGCTTACCCCTTGGTGCTAGGACATTGCTGGTGAGTTCTCTCTCTGTACATTCTGGGTTTTTACCACTGGGGGACAGGAGGACCATAGAGTATGGGATGCTATGCCCATTCTATGGCCTCCTTGTGAGACAGAGGAGGCATTGTTTTTGAATTATAATGATGGGTATGATAGAAGATACAGTATCTAGAGCAGAGAAACGGAGCTGAGAAGACAGCTCAGTTGGTCAAAAGTCCGCCTTGCAACTGTGAGGATCCAAGTTCAAGCCTCAGAACCCCACTTTTTTTTTTTTTGGTTTTTCGAGACAGGGTTTCCCTGTAGTTTCTAGAGCCTGTCCTGGAACTAGCTCTTGTAGACCAGGCTGGCCTCGAACTCAGAGATCCGCCTGCCTCTGCCTCCCGAGTGCTGGGATTAAAGGCATGCGCCACCACCGCCCGGCCAGAACCCCACTTTAAAAAAAAAATCTAGGCATGGTGGTGAATGCTTGTAATCCCGGCACATGTACATACACACACATATGTGTCTACACATATACATATTTCTAAAGGCAAATGTTACCAGTTCACACTATGCATGGAAACATGGCTACTGGGCATGCTATAACTGAGAGGGGAGCCTGGGATGTCGCCTTCCATGCCTGCTCTCAGAACCAATCTGATGCCAGCTGGAGAATATATTAACATGTTATTTTCCACTGTGCACCATTGCTTGAGACATGAGTTCATGCTTATTAACCCAGGTGAAGAGGTGGCTCTGGCCTGGCAGTGGTGGCACACGCCTTTAATCCCAGAGGTAGGCGGATCTCTGTGAGTAGAGGCCACCCTGGTCTACAGCGAGAGTTCCAGGACAGGATCCAAACTACAGAGAAACCCTGTCTTAACCCCCCCCCAAAAAAAGAGGTGGCTCTGAAGCTATTTGGAATCTAGAGGTCTCGTTGGTCATGTGATCTTGAGCCTCAACTGCTTTCAGTAAAAGAGAAAAGTCTTAATGTTTTCTATAAGACTGTTTTTGTTTTTACCATTCTGGGAATGAAACCCAGGGCTTTGTGTATGCTAAGAAAGTACTCTACCATTAAGCCACATCCCCAGCCCCTCACTGGGGGATTCTAGGCAGGTGCTCTACCACTGAGCCACACCCCAGGCCCTCACTGGGGGATTCTTGGCAGGCTTTCTAGTATTGCCTCATGGAACTGTTAAGATTAGTTAGGATAGGGCTGGAGAGATGGCTCAGTGGATAAGAGCACTGGCTGTTCTTCCAGAGGATCTGGGTTCAATTCCCAGCACCCACATACTGTCTGTAACTCCAGTTCCAGGGGATCTTATATGACACCTTTGCGCCAATGCACATAAAATAAAGTTAAATAAATTATTTTAAAAAGATTAGTTAGGATAATGCTGTATCATGTATTTCCCTCCATGCACAATGTCTTGCCTGCCTTTTGGTACTTCATGGATGTTCCAGCCTTCTGAGTGCTGGAATTACTGGCATCTAGAATCATGTCCTGGTTGTTATGTGATGCTGAGGATTAAACACAGGGCTTTGTGTGTTCTAGACAAGCACTCTACCAACTAACCTACCCCGCCCCTATTTTCCTCCCAGTTTTATGGGTGAGGAAGCTGAAATCCAGAGAGGTCTAGAGCCTTCTTCAAAGATGCCCAGTTCTGAACTCCCTCAGAAACCCTGGAGGTGTCTGGGTTAGATACTCACATCACCCCTGCCTTGGGGCAGACGCTGCCATTGGCCAACTGGTAGCTAACCACTCGGTGCCGTGGAATTTTCTTGGAAACAAAGGACATGCAACAAGAAGAGGGGATGGTCACAGAGTCTAAAAGGAGGGAGAGAGATTTGTGTCAGCATGCAGTCTGCCATATGCTCTTTCCTAGTTGCAGACACAGAACAGGTTATACTCCAGGCCACTTAGTGCCTCCCCCAGTCCCAGGCTGCTCGGGTCCCTCACCCTCCTTTGTGCTAACACCCTTAGGAGCTTTTGCTACCAGCAGCCCCAGGCTGGGCCCAGAAGTCTCACCTGTAGGGAAGATGTAGCCCATGCAAGCTACCAGGAGAAGAAGGCTGGCGATGACAGTGGCGGAGCCTGCCATATCCTGGAGATCCGAGGCCTCAGCTCAGAGGTCAAAGCTGGGGTGCAGGAAAGAGGGCCTTCGAGATCTGAGGACACCCCAACTTCCCTCCCCTGGCCTTTATATGGAGATACACACACTGGGGTCCCTCCCACCCTTTCCCCCATGGGCTTCCTCGAAAATCAGGAGTGTTCTATGGTCTAAAAAAAAAGGGGAAGTTTTTGTCAATTTCTTCTTTAGCTGAGTCAGGGATGTTTTGGGATTCTAGTAAGAAAGAGCTGGGGGAGGGGCTGTCATCCTGCTCAGGGCAAGGCTGAGGGCAGATGTTTCAGATGGCTTGGTTCTGCTGCTTAGCATGTGGGATCCTGGAGAAGTTACTTGGTTCTCTGAGCCTTCTGATTTTGTAGACGCAGAGTGGGGAGCGTTACCCCTCTCTGCCTGCCTTCTGCCCAGCCATCCATCGATCTACCTGTCCATCCATCTGTCCATCTAAAGGAAGCTTAGAGGGGCAAAAGCAGGCTTCCTGAGATGGTGGTTTGTTTCCAGAAGGCACTGGGAGTAGAAGTGGTGGGAAAACACAGGGGTGGGTATCTAAACAGGACCCACAGGGGCAAGAGGAGGACCCTGAGACCCTATAAAATTCCCAAGCCAGCATCCACTTAAGGATTTTGAACCTTAAGGCCCCTCATATATGAAGGGATAAAGTGGTTACTTTTTTTTTCCCCTCTGTGATTTGGTGTTTCTGTCTTTTCCAAGAAGTTCAATCTTTGTCCATGTGGGTAAACAAAGTTGGCAATCCGCTAGATAACTACCAGTACCCTCATTACACATCCATTGTCATCCATGCATCTATTTATCCACCCACCCACCCACGCACCCACCCACCCATCCATCCATCCATCCATCCACCCATGCATTCATTCACCTATTCATTTATTCATCCATCAAACTTTATTTTTTTCAAGACAGGGTTTCTCTATCCATCACACTTTTATTAAACATGCAATGTGGTGAATGAGTCTATAGAGATAAATGCTTCCTTCCTATGGGGGCGGTCCATGCCGGCAGCAAACAGGGAAGCAAACTGAACAAGGAGATGAGAATGACCTTATCAACCTGGATCAGACTTTGGGAGCTCTAACGCCAGGCGATTGTCAGCAAATTTAAAACCCAGCACAGTTCGGAGAAAGGTTTCCAGGCAACCATCATTACAATTCCAGGTGCACAAGACATCTTCAGGCGTGACTACATGGAGACTCTTTTTACATAGTACATGTGACCGTGAGGGCAGGTTCTGTAGCTAAAAGGCCTAGAACCTGGTGGGGTCTCTGACCGATAGCACAGAAGTCAGCAGGCCATAAAGTGCATGTGACATCTCCCCTAAGGATGGGTAACGGTCTAGAGAGGGAAGTCTGGGATGATCATTCTGGGGTGTTGGGTGAGGTCTGCCATCACAGACAGCAGAAAGGTCAGCAAGTCGTTAACAAAACCCACTCCCGGCTTTCTGGATGGAATGCTGGTATTTGGTTTATAAAAACTAACTCCATTGAGGAGACACTCCTGCGTGATGAACATTCCTGGTTCTCTTCGTGCTTCTCTGTGAGTATAAGGACCTCTGTGTCCCCAAATCTATGCCCATCAAGTCCCCAGTCCTGTGCCCAGCATTTTTAGAAACACCCATCACACACTTGGGGTATATGTGTGTGTTGTATGTGGTGTGTGTGGGGAGAGCATTGAGAATTCTCACCTGGCACCCCCATGAGAGAAGTCACAGAAACACCCGGCATGCATTCAGGGGTTGTGATGTATTGTATGTAGGTACCCAGGGATGCCACAAGGTGGCATCAGAACCCCTGGAACTAGAGTTCTAACTGGCCATGAAACCTGAACTCAGGTTCTCTGGAAGAACCCAAGTCCTGTTACCTGCTGAGCCATTTCTCCAGCATACGCTTTAAAAAGTTATTATTACATTTAGTTAGTAATTTAGCGTGTGTGTGTGTGCGCGCGTGGTCGTTAAATGTTTATTTTCCTTCTTACTTTGGATAGGAGAAAAAGATTTCTTGAGTTCCCTACAAGAGAAAAGTGGGCAGGGCAGCAACTAGAGTGCCTACAATCTATTACGATACCTTCTGTCTATGTATGCCTTATGAGGTATGTGTGTACGGTGTGTGTACTGTTGGGAACAGGCAATAACACGCTGCTGCCCTAAGTGCTGCTGTTCTGACTTCAGGCTCTATTTACCTGAAACACAGTTCCCGTTCCCAAGCCCTAGGGGAACTGGGAACTTTCCAATAGCTGACCCACCTCTTCCCTAAACCGTAGAAATAGCCATTGTGCTTCTTTAGGTCTCTAGAAACACTATGGCTGTTCCTAACAACAGAAAAAAACAAATAAATCGGGTCGGCTGGGCTGAAACGCCTGCACTGTGCGTCGGTCGTTGGACTGAAACGCCTGCACTGTGTGTCGGTCGTTGGACTGAAACGCCTGCACTGTGCGTCGGTTGACAATCACGGAACACTTAAAGAAAGCCCCTAATCTTTGATTTCTGGTTGGGAGCAGTTGCAACTGTAACTTGGCGACAACTGTTTGTGACTTTCGTGCTTAAATACCTTGCTTCAGCTGGTACTCAGGGTTGCGGTTCAGCTCCTGAGTCTGTTCTGCGGCCCTGATTGATCTGCCCCCTCCACTTTCCCCCTTTTTTTGTGCTGCCCTGGGGTTAAATCTTGCCTTGTGGTAACCTCGTGTGTCTGCTTGGGTTGATCTGGAGCCTCGCGCAATAACAGTACACGAACACGTGAGTGTAATCGGGTGCGCGCGCACAAGAGTGGAAGCCACAGGGGTTTATGTCAGGAGTCTTTCTCTTCTCTCCACACTTACCTATGTAGATTTTATTTTTATTTTAAATTGTGTGTGTGTGTGTGTGTGTGTGTGTGTGTGCATGCAAGTGCAGACGGCACTAGAGACCAGAAGAGGTCGTCAGATCACCTGGAAGCGGGTTTATAGGCAGCTGTAAGCAGCCCAGCTTGGAGGCTGGAAACTGATCTAGCGTCTTTCGCGAGAGCAGAAGGCACACTTCCCCACGGAGCCATCTCTGCGGCCTCAGTCCCCCTCAGCTTCCGAGACAGGATTTCTCACAGACCCTGGAGGTCTCTGATTTGTCTAGACTGATTGGCCAGCGAACTTCTGGGATCCCCCTCTTCCTCTGCTCTGGCACTGTTGGGGGTAGGGAACCTGTGTGCTGTGACCCACATGTGGAGGTCAGAGGATAATTTCGTGGAACCGGTTCTCTCTTTCTGCCTTTGCCTAGGTTCTGGGGATCTGAACTCAGGTTCTCAAGTTTGTACAGCAAATGCTTTAGCCACCGAGCCAGCTCCCAGCCCCTCCCCCCATTGTTGTATTTTCTAGCGCCAAACCCAGCCTTTGCTGTTTAGCAATTCTGCGGCGGGGCAAGACCAAGCACGTGGCAGGAAGAGGAAGTGGAAAATCGCGGCTCTCTGGGGAGAGAAGTGCTTGGGCAGGGATGCTCAGGGCCCAGTGTTGTAACTCGAGTGGGTTGGCAAAGGTCATCAGTGGGAGGCCTTGAAGTGGTTGGTGCCCCCAGATTACTAACACCCTCTAGGGGGTTTTCCAAGGCCTTAAAATACCACCCACTCTGTCTTCATAGTCTGTCTAAGGGAGTGGGCGGGGTTCCTAAACCTGGTTATTGTTTTCACATATGTATGTGAGTATCTGTGGTGTATGCATACATGCATGTGTTTGTCCCAGTGTGTGTATGTGTGTGTACATGTACATGTAGCATGTGTGCCTATGGAGGCCGGAGGTTGACAGTAAGTGCCTTTCTCAACCACACTCCACCTTTTATCTAGGGTTCCTCACTGACTCAGCATCTTGCCTCAGGGATCCCCTGTCTTCACTTCCTAAGTACTGGCATAGATGGGCCAGCACGCCCACACAGCAAACACGTAGGTGCTGGGGATTTGAACTCAGGCCCTCGGGCTTGCACATGCATTCCTGGTTCCTACAACCTTAGTTTCCAAGAGGAAAATGGAAATCTTTTGAAGGGAGACAAATAAGACGCTATCACTGGGTCGCTAATCCTGGCTCTCCAAACGGGAACCCTTACCCTTTCTCTTGAAGGGCTGGCATTGACTGGCAGAGGAGGAAGGTTGAAAGCAAGAGTTACAAGTGGGGCCTGGCGGGTGGCAAGTGCCTGTCTTCCTAGCCTTGGGAAGCTGAAGTGCAGAGATGGAAAGTTCAAGGCTAGCCTGGGCTATATGGATCAGTATTATAGTCCAGCCTGGGCTGTTCAGTGAAAACTTGTCTGAAGAAATGTGAGAAGGTGGAATGGAGAGAAGGAAAGAGAAGGAGGAAAGGAGAGGGAGGAGAGAGAGGAAACAAAGTGGGGGGAGGGAAGAGAGCAGAGAGAGGGGGGAGAGGGGAGGAGACAGGGGGCAGGAGAAGAGCTGAAATCCCCTGCGAGATGATTCCAGAGCTTGAAGCAGGAAGACCTCAGAGTCCACCCTGCTTTAGGACAGGTAGAGGTGGAGGTTCTAGGAAGTAAAGGACAGATAGGAAGAGAAAGAAACAACAGGCATGAGGAGAAGCTTCTAGAAAAGGGGTGGGCAGGAGGCAGATGACAAAGAAAGGAGCCAGAAGGAGCATCTAAGAGCTGTAGGGTCCCCTGCCTCAGGGTCCAGCCCCAGGTCCAGCTTAGAATCCTCATCCACACACTGCCTCTGTAAGCCTGAGTGTCTAGACGTCTGTCTGCCCGTGTGTATCCCCCTCTCTGCTCACTCCAGTCCCGGGTCCAGCTCAGAACCCCCACCCCCACTCCGCCTCTGTAGGCCTGGGTGTCTCCATTTTAAAAGTGGGGTACTGGCCAGATTTGACTCAGTGTAAAACACTACACCACACAAGTAATCAGAGCATTGTACTTAAAATATGCCTTATTTTGTCAGCTAAAACTGAAGCTTATTTTTAATTTAGTTCTTAAATGTATTTCATTTCTTTTGCTTTATGTTCATTTTTGTTTTGTTTTCTTTTCCCCCTCTAACGTAATTCTTGAAATGTCAACTGTATTTTTGGAATTTTTTGAAAAATGCATTTATCATTATTGTGTGTGTGTGTATGTGTGCGCATGTGTGTGATGTATGTGCATGCACGCACTCCTGTACCATAAAGAATGTGTGCAGGTCAGAGAGCAATTTTGGGTTTACAAGTATGCCACCAGACTCTGCTTACGATGACAGTTTACACAGGTGATGTTAGATGTCCCTCAGGTGAGCTGTGAGTTGAGCATAGACCTGTCGTGCCAGCAGCCTGAAAGTCTGAGGCAAAAGAATTACAAGTTTCAGGCGGATATACTGCTTCATATGATTCAAGGCCTGCATGGGCAACTGAGTGTGACCCTGTCTCAAATAAAATGAGGAAAGAGGGCTGAGGTCTATGTCAACCATAGAGCCCCTGCCTAGAATCCCCCAGTGAGGGGCTGGGGTGTGGCTCAGTGGTAGAGCCTCTGCCTAAAATCCCTAAAGAAAACATCAATACACATACAATAAAAAGAAATAAATCTCTTTTTTCTCCTGGTTTTTCAAGACTGGGTTTTTCTGTGTGTAGCCCTGGCTGTCCTGGAACTCACTTTGTAGACCAGGCTGGCCTCAGACTCAAAGAGATCACCCCTGCTCTGCCTCTCGAGTGTTGGGATTAAAGGCATATACACGCCACCACTACCCAGCTAGAAATAAATCTTTTAAATTCTAAATTATTAATTTTATGTAAATGTCTGTGTGTTCCTGTGTGCATATGAATCCAGAAGGGAACATTAGATCCCTTGAAGCTAGAGTTACAGGAGGTTATGAGCCACTATGTGGGTGATTAGATACAAACTCAGGTCCTCTGCAAAGAGGCACACACTCTTAATCGCAGAGTCATGTCTCCAGCTCCTGTTAATTGTTCTTTTATAGGAAACCTTACTTGATGGGACACTCTCCTCTGCCCTGGCTCTTGCTCAGAAACTCCTGCCTGCTGCTCCAATGGTTTCTGCTGGATGTTTTGAGCTCCTGCTTTGATAGTTTGTGTTCTTTCTTCCTCTTCCCTTATTCTTTTATTTCTGCTTGCTTTATATAGTCGGCAAACTCACTCATTCAAAGCCAAATGTATGGCTGTCGTAGAGCATTCTCGGACCTTTTGGGACACACAAGCAGAGGCTAGGGCTCTCAGTGTGGGGTGGGGCAGGATTGGAGCAGAGCCCTGGTTGCCTAGGAAATGGAGCAGCTCTTTAGAAGCTCATCACCATTCATCACCATCATCATCAATGGAAGGAAAGGGAGGCTTGCAACAGTCAGGAAAGGTGGCACTGGTGTTTGGAACGATCTGTGAGTGTCTCACACAAGTGGGACCCAGCCTTGATCCTGTGGCAACCACTCCTAGTTCTGAGTAGATTAATGAGGTCAAGAGCTGTGACCTGGTGACATGGCAGGATCCACGGGCGGGTAGTATGAGACGGTATTGGGGATGGGGTAGTTGGCTGAAGCAGCATGAGGGAGGAAGTGTCTGTTTGAGCCCATGGCTTCAGGAGCTAACAGGTCCATCATAGCAGGGACACCAGGTGGTAGAGAGGTCCTGTTGCCAACCCTACTGATGTCCAGGGGGCCTAGACTTAGATGGGGACTAGAAAAAGCCCAGCTGCATTCCCTAGAGGGGATACACAGGAGAGGGAGGAACAAAATCTGAGTTGCCCTTCTTAGGACCCTATTCCCACTCGCTGTGGTCATAACCCATTCCTGGTGGTAATGGACTGCAACCTTTAAGTTCAAAGGCAGCCGTGCTGAGAGGCAAGATGTCAGGCTGGGGGTAGCTTCAGGGATAAGAGTGCAGGCAGGAACCTGTGAGTTCAGATCCCCAGTGCCCACACATAAAGTAGGGTACGGCTGGGTGGTGGTGGCACACGCCTTTAATCCCAGCACTTGGGAGGCAGAGGCAGGAGGATCTCTGTGAGTTTGAGGCCAGCCTGGTCTACAGAGCGAGTTCCAGGACAGCTAGGGCTACACAGAGAAACCCTGTCTCGAAAGAACAAAACCAAAAATAAAAGAAGGTGTGACTGTGCATGCTCAGGGGAACCCAGCTGGGGGTGGCGGAAAGGCAGGGCAAACACCAGCCCTTGTTGGTCAGCCTAGGTGAAGAATGGTGAGCTTCAGATCCGGTGAGAGCACACACACACACACACACACACACACACACGCACGCACGCACGCACGCACGCACGCACGCATGCACGCACGCACACAAAGAGATGGACCTTTATAAGGGCATTCAGTAGTCGTGAGAGCTCTGCGCTCACTAGCAGATGAGTGCTTTTATGGGAGAGGGTTCTGACAAAGGACGAGGCTGCGACAGAGGAGACAGCTCAGTGGGGAAAATGTTTGCCTCGCAAGCACGAAGATCCGAGTTCAATCCCAGACACCCATGTTTAAACAAACAAATGGGAAAACCAGCTTGCTGGGCTTGGTAGCGAATACCTTTAGTCCCAGCACTCCAGAGGCAGAGGCAGGCAGATCTCTGAGTTCAAGACCAGCCTTGTCTACATAGCAAATTCCAGCCCAGAGTGAGGTCATGTCATTAAAAAAAAGGGCAGGTGTGATAGTACACAACTGTGTCCCCAGAACCCCAGGACCAGGAAGGCAGGAGGACCCCTGGGCCTTGCTGGACAGCTAGCAGAGTCTACAAGGTGAGCGGCAGCTAATGAGAGACCTTATCTCAGAAATAAATGGAGAATATGATAGAACCTGAGACATGAAAGCTGAGGGAGTTCTCTGGCCTCCACCAGCATGTGCACCTACGTGTGCACAAGCATACACACATGTATACATGGGGGAGCTCACAATCATACACACATATATACACAGGGCTGGCCTCCACCAGCATGTGCACCTACGTGTGCACAAGCCTACACACATGTATACACAGGGGGAGCTCACAAGCACACACACATATATACACAGGGCTGGCCTCTACTAACATGTGCACCTACGTGTGCACAAGCCTACACACATGTATACATTAGGTTGGCCTCCACCAATGCATGCACCTAAGTGTGCACAAGCATACACACATGTATGCACAGGGTGAGTCTCTTTTCTCCCTCGTCTTTCCCACTGGCCCCACCATATGATGATACAGCCAGAGGCTCTTCTGAGACGCCTCTTGAACGGTTAGAAAATACTTTCCTTTTCTTTATCAAGCACACTATCTGAGCCAGGCGTGGTGAGTCAGCCTGTAATCCGGGCACTCAGGGCAAGAGAACTGCTGTGAGTTGGAGGTCAACCTGGCCTGTATCACGAACCCCAGACCAACCCAGGCTACAGTTTGAGAATCTCCAAAAGGGCTAGAGAAATGGCTCAGTGGTCAAAGTGTTCACTGCTCTTTCAGAGGACCTCAGTCCTATTCCCAGTCCCTACATTGATTGGCCTACAACCATCTTTAACTCCAGCTCCTGAGCTTCTGACTCTCTCCTATGACCTCTGTGGGCACTGCACTCGTGCACAATCACAGACACAGACACACACACATAGAGACAGACAGACAGACAAATAGACAGACAGACAGACACACACACACATATGTACCTAAAAATAACAATAAAAAAAGATAATTAAAAAACATTACCTAGCCGGGTGGTGGTGGCGCACACCTTTAATCCCAGCACTCAGGAGGCAGAGGCAGGTAGATCTTTGTGAGTTTGAGGCCAGCCTGGTCTATAGAGCGAGTTCCAGGACAGGCTCCAAAGCTACAGAGAAACCCTGTCTCAAAAAACCAAAAAACAAAACAAAACAACAACAACAACAAGAACAAAAACATTACCTAGTCTGTGCATCGACAAACACAAAACAGACTCAGACACAATTAGGGATCTGTTACAAATACCTGAGAAAAAATATTTTTTTAAAAAAAGGTTGCTGGGCACCATGGCACATGCCTTTAATCCCAGCACTTGGGAAGCAAAGGCCAGCCTGATCGACAGAGTGAGTTCCAAGACAGCCAGATTACATAGTGAGACCCTGTCTCAAACCAACCTCCTAACCACTCCTCCAAAAAAAGAAGGGAAAAGCTCATTTCTCTCACAGCTTCAGAGGTTCCTTCCAGAGTCCCGGGGTCCCAGAGCTATAAGTCTGAGGTGAGTAAGGCTGAGCATTATGGCTGTGGGAGCATGTGGGAGCATGGAGCAAGGCTACTTACTTCATGGTGGCCAGGGAGTCGAGGAACATAGAAAGGGGTGGATCCAGATGCTATTGAATGATGCCCCTGAGACCTACTTTTTCCAGTGAGCCCCATGTTCCACGGGTCACCACTCCCCTATAGTCTACTTAAGCCTTTTTTTTTTTTTTTGAGGTTTTGTTTTATTTGAGATAGGGTCTCATTATGTAACACTGGCTGTCCTAGAATTCACTATGTAGAAAGGCTGGCCTTGAACTCACAGAGATCTGCCTGCCTCTGCTTACCAAGTGCTGGGATTAAAGGCATGCGACATTACACCCAGCTTTGAGCTTTCCTTGAAAGAGTCGTTAGTTATTGTGTGATGGAGTCCGTTGCACACATACCGTCTTGTGCATGCAGAGGTCAGAGGATAACTTGCAAGTGCCAGTTCTCTCCTTCTGCCTTGTCAGTCGGGTCTATCAGCAAACACCTTGACCTGCTGAGCCATCTTGTGGACCCCTCTACTCCACAGCTGGTCCGTTAATGGCTCTACTGCTGAGCTACCTCCCCTGTCCTCCATTTACATGAAACATCCCCAGCAATCCAGCAGTAGACGTCTGATCATTAGAGGCTGTGGGTAGGTAAGCAGTTCAATGGGTGCAGGGTTCATTTGCAACATGGTGAAGTTCTAGAGAATCAGGTGGTCTGTTGCGCAGCAGCGTGAGCGAGTTCACGCTACTGGGCTGGAGGCACACCTACGTGGATTTTGGTTTGGTTACTACAATGAAATGAAGACGGAAAATAACAAATTCTGTCAAGGAACCAGGAACTTCAGTTCATTGCCAGTTGGAATGTAAATGTCATGACCAGGATGGAAACACTTAGCAGTTCCTCAAAGTTGAGTACAGAGCTATGGTATGACTCAACAATTTCACTCTACATGCCTTAGCAAATAAAACAACGGACGTCCGCACGAGAACTTGCATGCTAATGTTTCTAGCTGCATTTCTCATGATTGCTAAAAATGGGATGGGCAAAACTGGGTGACGTCTATGCAATGGAATCTTACTCCGCTGCGCAAAGGCATTAAGAGTTGATAGATGCCACAATGTGGGCGGTGAGCCTTGAGGACATGAAATGACCTCACATTGTCACATGAAATGACAAGTCAGACATGAAAGCCACACTGTCCCATTTGTAAGATATGATTTGAGTAATCACTTCTCGGGCTTTTGGCTAAGGGCAATTGAAGAAATAGAACAGAAAAATCCATAGGGATTAACCAAGACCTGAAAGGTAGGGGAAGTGGGGACAGGGTTTCTTTTTAGGGCTGATTAAAGTGTTCTGGAATTAGACTGTGGTTATATGTTCACCATTTGTTTTCTTATATTTTATTTATTTAATTTGTGTATGCAGAGGTTCAGGGAACATACATGCCATGTCACAGCTGTGCATGTCAGAGGACAACTTGCAAAAGTTTCTGTTTTTTTTTCTGTTTGTTTGTTTGAGACAGGGTTTAACTATGTAACCCTGGCTGTCCTGGAACTCACTCTGTAACCAGGCTGGCCTCGAACTCACAGAGGTCCACTTGCCTCTGCCTCCCGAGTGCTAGGATTAAAGGTGTGCAACACTACACCTTTTCTCATCTCTTTGTAGTTACAGGAAAGGGGTCCAGGGCTTCCTTCCTGACAGGCAAATGCTCTAATGCTGATTCACACCCCAGCCCCTCACTGGGGATTCTAGGCAGGGGCTCTACCACTGAGCCACATCCCAGCCCCTCACTGGGGGATGCTAGGCAGGTGTTCCTCAATTCTCTCCTTCTTCCTTGTGTAGCTGGAGGACTTAACTCAGGTCCTCAGTCTTGGTGACAAGTGCCTTTACCTGCCGAGCCATCTTGCTAGCCCCAGATTACCCTTTTAGAAGATCTTTCTCTTGGTGGTAAGGGTGCTGGGGATTGAACCAGGGCACTTCTCCATCACCAAGTTATACCTACACCCTTCAACTTATACTGTAAATAGGATAAACGGTGAATTCTATATTTGTGGATTTATTTCAATTAGAGAAAGAACTAGAAGCTGGGCGGTGGTGGCACACGCCTTTCATCTCAGCACTTGGAGGCAGAGGCAGGCATATCTCTGTGAGTTCGAGGTCAGCCTGGTCTATAGAGCGAGTTCCAGGACTGGTTCCAAAGCTACAGAAAAAAACCTGTCCTGGAAAACAAAAACAAAACAAAATACAAAGAGGAAGAAGATGAAAAAGATAGGATACTGAGATGCTTTTCAAAATATTTATGTAAATAGCTGGGCCTTAAAGGCATGATTCAGGCCACACCCAAAGCCAAAGAGATGGTCTGTCCCCTCAGGTGACCCAGTTTTGGACCAGTGGTCTGGTTTATCGGTTGGAACCTGGCATAGCACAGGAAGGTGGAGAGCAAGGGGATTTCCCCTCAGGCTCTCCAAAGCTCAAGTCAGGCCCCTGGCAGAGGAGGAAACTTCTAGCAGAAGACACCGTGGCAGGGTCCTCAGGAAGCTAGCTTCAGTCACCACCCTCTCTCTTTTCTGTTTCCCTCTCTTGTCCCTCCCTGTTTTATGAGATGGAGTTTCTATATGCAGTCCAGTTTATGATCCTTCTGCCTCAGCCTCCTGATTGCTGAGACCAGAAGTGTATACATGTCCCACCTGTCCCTCAATCATCTGAGTCCCTTGTGGTCTTCCTTATGCTGCAGGGCCCTCTTATTCTCTATGGCAAATCTTATATTAAACACCACTCTATGAAAGAAAATGAGGGCTGGTGTGTGGCTCAGTGGTAGAGCCCCTGCCTAGAATCCCCCAGTGAGGGGCTGGGGTGTGGCTTAGTGGTAGAGCCCCTGCCTAGAATCCCCCAGTGAGGGGCTGGAGTGTGGCTCAGTGGTAGAGCCCCTGCCTAGAATCCCCCAGTGAGGGGCTAGGGTGTGGCTTAGTGGTAGAGCCCCTGCCTAGAATCCCCCAGTAAGGGGCTGGGCTATGGCTCAGTGGTAGAGCACCTACCTAGAATCCCCCAGTGAGGGGCTAGGGTGTGGCTCAGTGGTAGAGCCCCTGCTTAGAATCCCCCAGTGAGGGGCTGGGGTGTTGCTCAGTGGTAGAGCCCCTGCCTAGAATACTCCAGTGAGGGGCTGGGATGTGGCTCAGTGGTAGAGCCCCTGCCTAGAATCCCCAGTGAGGGGCTGGGATGTGGCTCAGTGGTAGAGCCCCTGCCTAGAATTCTCATGAGATACAAGAAGGTTGTGAATTCTAAGCCCCCAAATAGGTTACATAGAGTTCCAAGCCATTCTGGATCTTGACTTAAAAAATAAAGCAAAAGAGAAAATGGCCAATCCAGCCCTCAGGTGGGGAAAGCAGAGGCTGGGATATCTTTGTATGCTAGACGGATAGAGGGGCGACACAAGAGGAAAGAGCCAGCTCATTGGAGTACACACCGGCCAAATCCAGAACACTGTGGCCAGCAATAGGTCAGTGATGCCCTGAATAGACATAAGGAGTCCTAGGTGTGCGCATGGATGAGGGAATGGACAGATGGGTTGGGGATGGAATTCTGTGTTTTCTCTACTGATACACGAAGTGTTGGGCCGCTGACAGCCAGAACTTTGGCGTGTGACTTATTTAGAAGGCTCAATCTTTCCAAAAGATCAAGTTAAAATACTTTCATTTGGATGGGCCCCAAGCAGTATGATTAGTGCTCTTCTCTTTTTGTTTTTAGTTTGTGGCCCTGGCTGTCCTAGAACTCCTTCTATAGACCAGGCTGGCCTTGAACTCACAGAATCTATCTGCCTCTGCCCCCCCATCCCCTCACCCCTCACCCCCACCCCCACCCCCCTCCGCACCCCCGTGCTGGGATTAAAGGCGCAGCTCACGTGTGTGCGCCATCACTGCAATGGTTACTGCTGTGCTGTTTTCACTGTGGTTCGTTTGGGAGTCTTTTGTTTATTTGTTTGCTTGTTTGTTTGTTTAAGGCAGAATCTCAATAGATAACGCAGAATGGTCTCAAATTCAGGATTCTCTTGCCCTCAGACTCCCAAGTGCTTGGATCATAGGCATGGACCACTATGCCCGGGAATGTTAGTCTTCCACTCACCCCTTCTCATCTCTTTTTAGTTACAGGAACAGGATCCAGGGCTTCCTTCTTGATAGGCAAATTCTCTATTGCTGATCCACACCCCCAGCCCCTCACTGGGGGATTCTAGCAAGCACTTCTCTGCTGAGCTACACTAGCCAGCTCAATCAACGGTTTTCTTATAGAAAAGGGAAACTTGAACACAGACAGATTCAGACAGAGGAGAAAGATGTGAAGACAGAGGAAAAAGCAAAGGCCATTTATACAGGAGGAGACTGGCCTAGAATAGGGCCCTTTGCTCGGCCCTTGGAAGGAACCATCTCTTCCCATGCCCCAGTGTCGTCCTAGCCCCCAGGACTAGAAGGTGGGGAAAGCTGCTGCTGAAGCTGCTGAGTCCACAGTGCT
This sequence comes from Arvicola amphibius, assembly GCF_903992535.2. Classification (NCBI taxonomy): domain Eukaryota; kingdom Metazoa; phylum Chordata; class Mammalia; order Rodentia; family Cricetidae; genus Arvicola; species Arvicola amphibius. The sequence goes on from NC_052056.1 coordinate 93,737,458, forward strand.
GTGTAGTGGCAGCAGTCTGGTAAATGGGCCCAGTACCATCCACAGAATGTCTCCTGACTCAGGAGGAACGAGCTAGGAGATCTTCAACGGCTGCTCAAATGAGTAAAGACAACATTTACGAGAGTGGCACAGTGAGTCTGCAGAGCAGGATGAGACCTGCAATCCCAGCCCTTGGTAGGCTGAAGCGGGAGTGTTATGGATTCTAGATCAGGCTCCGCTGCAGAGGAAAACATGGTTTCAAAGACAAATAAATTAAACAAGCCCGTAGTCTCAGCACTTGGGGCGGGGCAGGAGGGGAGGATGTTTGCGGATGGAGGATTTCCATGCGTTTGACAATAACCTGGACTACAGAGTGACACCCTGTCTCGAAAAAGCCGACCCAGGGACTGGGAGTATAGCTGAGTTCGTTGAGTGCCGTGTTCTATCCCTAGCACTGTATAAACTGGCTGTGGCAGTCCCACACTGAAAAGAGGGCGTGTGTGTCCCCTCGTACCCCATTTCAGACCTATGCGTGTGTCTGAGGGTGGCTGTTCCTCTAAATCTGTGACAGGGCGGAAAGGGCAGTCAAAGAGCCCGAGAGTGAAGCATTATCAAGACCAGCTAGAAGGTGCGCCGTTTCCAACAGACATTTCTACTGCCTAGACTCTAATACAAAGCTTCCTGCAGTGGGACGGAGAAACCGGGCATTCCTCTGTGGGAAGAAAGCTCAGTGGGGCACTCTGGCTGACTGCCTCGACTTCCCCATTGCTTTTTCTTGCTGGATGTTTTGAGTACTGGATTTGATGATAGTTTTTATCCATCTGACTGTCTACTTACCTTCTATCATCTGTCTGTCTGTCTGTCTGTCTGTCTTCAATGTCTATGATCTATCATCATCTATCTCATCTATTTATCTGTCTATCTTCTAGCTAGCTAGCTATCTGTCATCAATGCCTTCCATCTATCTCTCTGTCTATCATCTATATAGCTCTTGCTATTTATTCTTTAACTTTGGCTTGCTATAAACTTAACAAGCTCACTCATTCAAAACCACCTATGGAACTACCGTAGATCATTCTCTGGATGGTACAAAACAGTCACCAACAAAGTTCATGCTTGAAAATGACCAAAATGGGCCAGGCAGTGGTGGTCCACACCTTTAAATCCCAGCACTCTGCAGGCAGAGGCAGGTGAACTCATCTCTGTGAGTTTGAAGTCAGCCAGCCTAGTCTAGAGAGGGAGTTCGAGGACAGCCAGGGCTACACAGAGAAACCCTGTCTCAAACACCGGAAAAAGAATGACCAAACTATTTTAAGTTACCAAAAACATAATAGCAGAAAGTTCTAATAATGTATAAAATAAGTTTATCCTTTTGTGTTGGGCCTGATTCATAGGTATCCCAGGAGATATGTGGCCCATGACCACAGGCTGGCTACACCTGTGATCAAACACAATGATAAAATTTAATCAAACTAATCATTCACTAACCAGCTGTGATATCAACACTGTCATTCTTCAGTGGGTGGGTGTTCCCCTAGGTCAAGGGTTCTCAACCTGTGGATCACAACCCCTTCAGGGTCACTGAACATTGGAAAACACAGATATTTACATTATAATTCATAACAGTAACAAAATAACAGTTATAAAGTAGCAAGGGAGATAATTTTCTGGTCAGGGTCCTATAACACGAGGGTGGCAACATTAGGAAAGTTGAGAACCACTGCTCTGGGTCCTGCCTGGCTCCTCTGAACTTTTTGATGGAATTTAGAGCCTTGAATATGCTAGGCAGACACTCTACCAGTGAGCCGTGTTTCCGGCCCCTTACTGGGGGATTCTAGGTAGACACTCTACCAGTGAGCTGTGCTTCTGGCCCCTTACTGGGGGATTCTAGGTAGACACTCTACCAGTGAGCTGTGCTTCTGTCCCCTTACTGGGGGATTCTAGGCAAATGCTCTGTCAGTGATCTACAGCTATAATTATCCTCTGAACTTTTCTCTGGTCCCTGTATTATCCCTATTTCAACAGGGAGAAAACTAAGACAGAGATTTTGATGACGAGCCCAAAAGAGCCCGAAGGTGGGACAGAGCAGGCTGACCCCATGCCTTCCCAGGGAGGATCCCTTGTCCTCATCGTGTGCTGGGAAAATGCCCTCTGTTGAGCGGCACCCATTCCATATCATGCGTTCTTCTCCCATCTGTCCCTTCCTTTTCAAAATAAAGATTTATTTATTTTATATGTATGAGCGTTTTCCCTATATTCTCTCCCTGTACTATGTACCCGAGGAGATCCCTTCTGATCTACAGTCCCAAGCATCTGGAGTTACTGAGGATTGTGAGACACCATGTGGGAGCTGGGACTCGAACCCGGGGCCCCTGGAAGAGCAGCCAATGTTCTAACCTCTGAGCCATCACTCCAGGTTCTGGCCCTTCCTTTTGACCCTCACTGTTACCATCATCACCCACCATCCTCAGGTCCGTTTTAGTTCCGATCATACCCTTGTCTCCCAAAGTGAGCAGGACATCTGGGGTTTGAAGTAAGAGGAAGTCACAGGTGCTAGGAACTTGGACAAGATTGAGGTAGGAAGCATAGAAGATTCAGGAGAACAGATTGGTGGTGTCACAACCGTTTGTGGCATTCTCTTTCCTTGCTATCAGTCAGCCAAGTAGTCAGTCATTCAGACACACATGTGCACACACACACACACACACACACACACATGCTCCAAGGGTACTGGGCACAGGGGAATCCTGAGAACCGCTTACCTGGAGGTGACCCTGTGACGGTTCAAACACCAAATTGAGAAGCGGTCTTCCCCTTGACTTACTGAGATCCAGAGGTTCAGGAGAAGGGGAGTGGCCTCTTCAGGAGGGTGTGGAGGAGAAGGCTGAGAATTTCACCTCACTTGGCTTTGCAAAATGGGGAACTAGCAAGGACTTTCAAGATGTTGACTGGCCCATGATAAACAGAGTTGGATGGAGACGACTGGCTGGGGTGAGAGCTACTCTCATCGGGGGTGCACATTGAGCCACTCGAGAGATGAACTTCTACCCCACATACCCAAGCCCAATCCAGGAAGGGGTGTGGCCCAAGACAGAGGCAGGGAGGGGGCACAGGCGGCCTCTATGGATTGTCTTGCCCTTTGGTCTATGGGAGGATTGTCAAAGACTTGCCTTGAACATGAACAAGAAACCCAGATTAGCAAACAAATTTAGTGATATCTCTAACCAGCTAGCCCAACTGGGGTGTTCAAAGAAACAGCTGCAGCCCCCAAGGGACCCTTTTGCCCATTTCAATATCACAATTCCATCTCTCCTTGGAGGTCCCAGCGGAACAGAAGAGCTATGGAGAGGGTGAGCTCAAAGAAAGAAAAGGAAGACAGCTTGGGAAAGCAAAGTCACCAAGACAGAAGGAGCAACCTTGAGTGATGGAGGGGACCAACGTCAGGAAATGTGCGGCCATTGTGTTAAGTGCATGTACCCACGTGTGAATGTCATGTACTTGTATATATGGGAGTGCATAAGTATTTCGGGGTGCATATGGAAGTCAAAGCCAACCTCGGGTGTCATGCCTCAGAAGCCATGCACCCAGTTTTACATTTTACATTTATTTAGTTTTGTGTGTGTGCACACACTCACAAGAGCTTTCAGACATTCAGGCATGCACATGTGTGTATGCAGTCTCTCGCAAATGCATGCAGAGCACCTCTGAGGAGGTCAGAGACCATCTTGCAGGAGGCGGCTTTCTCCTTTTACCATGTGGGTCCCAGTCATAGAGCTTGGGTCATCAGGCTTAGCTGCAAGGACCTTTGCTGAGCCCCGTCTTGTTTTTTGAGATACGGGCTCTCCGTGGGTGTGAGACTTACTAATTCAGCTAGACTGGCTGATCAGTTAGCCCCCGGTTTCACCTGTACCCGCTCTCCAGTGCGGGTTTATAACTGTATACACAGTGGCGTACTGTGCCAGGCTTTTCTACATGGATTCTGGGACCCAACTCGAGTTCTAACCCTTGAATGGCAAGGGTTTCACAAAGTGAGCTGTCTCCCTAGCACCTCAAAACACTCTTTGTATACAATACAAGACTCAGAGGGCAGAATCCCAGCTATCTCATGAGAACCCGTTTCTTCACTTCTCCTCCCTTCCTCCCGTATTCCCTCTCTCTTTCCACTCATTGTTGTTTAAATTACATTTATTTATGTATGTGTGTTTGCACACATACATTCTCACGTACACATTCCCTGGCATGCACGTGGAGACCGGAGGCAACTTAAAGGAATCAATTTTCTGCTCCTACCTCGTCTTTTTGGGATCCTGAGGATAAACAAGTCGCCAGGCTTAGCAGCAGACACTCTCACCTGCTGAGCCCTTGCCCGTACCCTTTAAATCTTTGTTTGTTTGTCTCTACAGTTCCAATCTTTCCAGTAACTCACACAACTCCTTATCTTCCAGTTGCTGAAGCAGCCCAGCGGGCAACATCTGACCAGAGCAGTATCTATCAACGTGCCTGGCCATAAAAACCCAGCACTCATTGATCCAAAGGACACTCACTAAATTGCCATTTTCTTCCTTGTAGCATTTTAGGCCAGCTGGCTGACCTTTCTTTCTCGTGATTTTTTTTTTTTCTGAGACAGGGTTTCTGTAGTCCTGTAGTCCTGGCTGTCGTGGAACTGGCTCTGTAGACTGGCCTGGTCTTGAACTCAGAGATTCTCCTGCCTCTGTCTCCCGAGTGCTGGAATTAAAGACTACAGGCATATGCTGCTGCACCAGGCCACTTCTCCCCTCTCTTAGGATGAAGTCTCAATGTAAGATAAAGGGTGGGCTTCTCTCGAATGTTATAGTCAAAGTGTGGCCATTTTCCAGTTGCTTACAAGCAAAGATCATGTCTTGATCTCAGGAGGAATTTCTCCTTCACCCTGGATCTCGACCGCTACATTTTCTATAACGTCTAAGGGCTCAGCCTTGAGCTGTTCCTCCCCACAAGTGAGGATGGAGAAGCTTTCCTTCTCTTTTTGTTTCCTTTCTTCTTCCTTCCCCTTCTCTCTCTTCCCCTCCTTACCCTTCCCTTCCTCCCACCTCTACCTCTGATACAGGGACTTACCATGTAACTCAATGTGGCCTGGAACTCACACTCCCCCACCTCAGCCTCCTAAATTCTGGGATCGCAAGTTCACAGCACCAATCCTGGTCCTGAAACACCCATTTCAGACACCATACCTAAGACCTCAGTGTCCACTGGACAAACAAACACATAAAAAGTAATGGCGGCCTAGCATGGTGAAGTCTCTGCAGCAAGGACAAGCAGGGCCGCTTTGGATCCTGGCTCTGCCAACTGTGGTGTTATCATCATTATCTGGGACGTGAAGATGAAACTCTTCTTCCCTGTGCGGTGTCTAGAGGGACAAAGAGTGCACTGCTGTTTATTGAGCTCCTGGCTCCATGCCTGGACGCAGTAAACATTAATGAGGGTACTATGTACCTCCGAGTACAAAGGACTCTTTGGAAGAGGGGACAGATCCAACCAAGAAGCTTCAGAAAGGAGCAAAGAAGGTGACCAGGGCGCTCCAAGACAAGCATGGCAGAAAAGCCTGGAGGACGGAGCTTTTAGAAGGTGAAAGAAGAAATGGATCTTGGAAATTAGGGGCAGAAAGTGTAGGTCTTTGTCGCCAAGGGTCCCATGCTGTCTGCCCCAAAAGTAACTGGAATATCAGGGCGTGAAGTCTACTTCTGAGTACCGTAATCCCAGCATTGGAAGGTATAAACAAGAGGGCAGGAGTTCAAGGTCATCCATCTGCACACCGAGTTCGAGGCCATCCTGGGATATGTGAGACCCTGTCTCAAAAAAAAATAATTATTACAGAACAACTCTTGACAAATGCCTGGGTAGGTCTTTGTGACAGACAGAAGAGATGGGCTGGGGGAGGTGGTAATAAATGTTTCCCATCTGGCTCTACAGAGGGTGCAATCACGATAGTAGTGCTTGCCCATTCCCGTGGTGAAGATATTTTCACTGTGATCCCAAGTAACAGATTCAATGTCCCTGAAGAGGATTTGGAAAGAGATGCTCACAGTGAGCATGAACATGTCCTCGAGCCTGAACTTCTAATCTTCCTGTGTGTGGAGTCCCAGGTATGCGCCATCATTCCTGGTCCCTGAGGTCCTGGACACCAGGCGTGTATCTTTTCTATGCTAGGAAAAGCTAAGGCTGGGACTCGCTCCGCAGAAGCCTTTGCTGAACCTGAAGTAAAGCAGGCTGTGGGAGTATGCGGAGGAGGCTGCTCGCATCATTGTGAACAGGAAAAAGAGAGGGCAGTATAGGGTTCTGAGTGAGAAATGTCCCTCATAGACTCGTGTATTTGAATACTTGATCCCCTGTAGGTGGTGCTGTTGAGAAGGTTATGGGCCAGGCAGTGGTGGCACACACCTTTAATCCCAGCACTTGGGAGGCAGAGGCAGGAGGATCTCTGTGAGTTTGAGGCCAGCCTGGTCTACAAGAGCTAGTTCCAGGATAGCTAAGCTCCAAAGCTACAGAGAAACCCAGTCACCCTGTCTCAAAAAAACAAACAAACAAAAGAGAGAGAGAGAGAGAGAGAGAGAGAGAGAGAGAGAGAGAGAGAGAGGGTTATAGAATCGTTAGGAGAAATTCAGTCACTGGGGAGTGGGTGGGCTTTGAGGGTTTATAACCTCACCCCACTTCCTGTCCTACTTCTCAGCTTCTTCCTAAGCGTGAATGACCATGTGATCAGCCAGCTTCCTGCTTCTGCCACCCTGCTTTTTTTCAACTGTTGCCATGCCTTCCCACCCTGGTGGACACTATCCCTCTGGAGCCATAAGCCCAAACAAACCCGGTCTTTCCTAAGCTGCTTTTTAGTTGTGAAATTTTATCACAGCCACAGAAAAGTAGGTAATACAGACGGTAACAGGGAGTGGCCAAAGCAAGATGCACACAGGCCTAGTGGTGCACACTCTGACCAGGCCCCACCTTGCACAGTTCAGCCCCCCGCCACCCAGTACTCTAATCATGACCCTTTCCATGGGCCAGTCCCTTCATGAGGACCAAATCATCATGATCCATTTGCTTCCTAAAATCTCTACTTGTAAACACTGGGCTATGTCCATTAAGATCAACCTCTGATACCCGAACTTTTTGAAGGGGCATGTTATATCCAAACCTAACAGAATTTAGATTAACTTTTCTTTCTTTTTCTCTCCTCTTTTCCTTCTCGCCCCTCTTCCTTCCCTTCCCTCCTTCCCTTCTTCCCTCCTCTCCCTTCCTCCAATTCCCTCCTCCCCTCCCTCCTCTCCCTTTCTCCCTTTCCTTCCCCTCCTCTCCCTGCCTCCCCTCCCTCCTCTCCCTTTCTCCCTTTCCTTCCCTTCCTCTCCCTTCCTTCCCTTCCCTCCTTCCCTCCACTTTCTCCCTTCCTTTCCCTTCCCCTCCCCTCCCCTCCCTCCTGTCCTCTTCTCTCCTCCTCCCTCCTCTCCCCTCATCCCCTCTCCCTTCTTCTCCCCTCTTCTCCCCTCCTCTCCTCTTCTCTCCCTTCCTCTGGCTTTCTCTTTAGAGACAGAGTCACACCATGCTGCCCTAGCTGGCCTGGAACTTTACATGAGTTTTACCTGCCTCTGCCTCCTGAGTGCTAGGATTAAAAACTTGTGCCGAGCCTGGCAAGAATCTAACATTTTTACTGGGAATAGACAAGTAGCCGCACCTGGGCCTAGCCCACAGTGAGATTCCAAAGTCCCAGAAGGAATTCTGGAGTTCCTTAACCCTGTGAGTTTGGGGATTGTACAGACAGGTATCTGTCCTCCAAGGAGAAGCCTCGTGTCCCGGGCAGGGCTTCACAAGCACAGCCCTTTGTACAAGTGCACAAGGGACAGCAGCTGTGGCCCCTTATCAGTAAGTTGTTGGTCTACAAAACTGTGTGGCTGCCAGGTTCCTTGAGGCCAACCAAAGGCCAGCTCTACAAACAGATCTTTCTAGGAATACATCTTAGGTTTGCCCTGTTAACCTTTTTCTACACTTGGCAAATATGATCATTAAAAAGGTCCAGAGGGTAAGAGCCAGAGGCAGTGAATGACTCTTCTGGATTGAGGTAGTTTGAATGGCTATGGTCCCCAAGGACTCATGGGAGTAGCACTATTAGGAGGTGTGGTATTGTTGGAGTGGGCGTGGCCTTGTTGGAGGAACTATGTCACTGTGGAGGCGGGCTTTGAGGGCTCATAGATGCTCAAGCCACGCCCAGTGCAACAATTCCTTTCCTGTTGCTTGCATATCAGGGTGTAGAACTCTCAGCTCCTTCTCCAGCACCATGTCTGCTGCATGCTGCCATGTTTCCCACCATGACGACAGCGGACTAAACCTCTGAACTGTAAGCCAGCTCCAGCCAAATGTTTTCCTTTGTAGGAGTTGCTGTGGTCACGGTGTCTCTTCACAGCCGTAGGAATCCTGACTAAAACATGGAGCCAGCAGGGTAGCTGGTGTGTATGAACTCACAGAGGTTGGGAGAGCATGTGCAAGACCCGTGCATGCCCAACGCAGAACAAATCCCAGCGTGGTGTGTGTGTGTGTGTGTGTGTGTGTGTGTGTGTGTGTGTGTGTGTGTGTGTGTGTGTACATGAAATCCTACCCCTTGCTGGGGAGCTATTGGCAATTGTTAGCTGATGGGAGAGGAAGAGACATTTTTCTCTAGGAGTGTAGCCCCTAGGGAGTTAACCACCATACCCCAGCGGAAGGTAGCACACCCAGGAACATCTGCGAAGCACAAATTGATCTTGATGGAGAAAATAAAATGCAAGTTAGGTGGGAAGGGGAGAGGGGATGGTTCTGGGAAAAGTTAGGGTAGGGAATGTGAGCATGATCAAATCACATAGTACAAAATTTGTCTAACAACTAAATAGACATATGTATATGTCTATATGTATATGATGTGTTTATATGTATATGTATACACACATTTGTCTATATATATTTAGAGGTACAAATTGGGCTAGCAAGATGGTTAAGCAAGGGGCTGGAGAGATGGCTCAGCGGTTAAGAGCACTGACTGCTCTTCCAAAGATCCTGAGTTCAATTCCCAGCAACCACATGGCGGCTCACAACCATCTGTAATGAGATCTAGTGCCCTCTTCAGGCCTGCAGGCATACACACAGATAGAAGACTGTATACATAATAAATAAAAAATAAATATTAAAAAAGATGGTTAAGCAAGTAAAAGTGTTTGCTGCCAAGCCTGACGACCTGAATTGAACCAGGGACACACATGGTGGAAGGAGAGAACTGACTCCTGCTGACCCCTGACCTCCAAAGTGTATGCCCCTCCCCACCACACAATAAAATAATAAAGTACGATTTTTTTCTGTATGTATATTTTTAATTGGTATTTATTGAGCTCTACATTTTTCTCTGCTCCCCTCCCTGCCTCTCCCCACTTCAATCCTCCCACAAGATCCCAATGCTCCCAATTTACTCAGGAGATCTTGTCTTTTTATGCTTTCTACTTCCCATGTAGATTTGATCTATGTAAGTCTCTCTTAGTGTCTGCATTGTTGTCTAAGTTCTCTGGGAATGTAGTTTGTAGGCTGGCTTTCTTTGCTTTATGTTTAAAAACCACCTATGAGTGAGTACATGTGATAATTGTCTTTCTGTGTCTGGGTTACCTCACTCAAAATAATGTTTTCTAGCTCCATCCATTTTCCTGAAAAATTCAAGATGTCATTATTTTTTTCTGCTGTGTAGCACTCCATTGTGTAAATGTACCACATTTTCCTTATCCATTCTTTGGTCGAGGGGCATTTAGGTTGTTTCCAGGTTCTGGCTATGACAAACAAAGCTGCTATGAACATAGTTGAGCACATGTCCTTGTGGCACGATTGAGCATCCTTTGGATATATACCCAAAAGTGGTATTACTGGGTCTTGAGGAAGGTTGTTTCCTAATTTTCTGAGAAATCGCCACAATGACATCCAAAGGGATTGTACTGTTGGACCCTAGCGTCCAATCACCGAGGAGGAGAAGTCGCCCCAAGAGACCATCTCTCAATATCACAGCTGATGTAAAAGCACGAGGATTTTATTAATTCTGTCATTACAGGGTCCTCCAGCAGTCGGGAGGCTAGACGACCCTGAATGTCTGGTACAGGCTTATTTTTAAAGGGAAAAATCACAGAAGGAAGGGGTGTCTGGGGTTGTTCTGACTTGCAGACATACACACACAGACAGAATATTGTATACATAATAAATAAATAAATGTTTTTTTTTTAAAAATCAGGTGTTCACAGATGTGTGGGTTGATATTGTAGGGGTCTTCTATTCAGTTCCATTGGTCCTCCTGTCTGTTCTTATGCCAGTACCAGGATGTTTTCAGTACTGTAGCTCTGTAGTAGAGTTTGAAGTCAGGGATTGTAATGCCTTCAGAAATTCTTTTATTGTACAGGATTGTTTTAGCTATCCTGGGTTTTTTGTTTTTCCATATGAAGTTGAGTACCATTCTTTTGAGGTCTTTGAAGAGTTTTGCTGGGATTTTGATGGGCATTGCATTGAATCTGTTAAAGTGTAAATTTTTTTAAAGGCATGAGTTGTCAGACTGAAAGGCTGCGCTATAAACTGTTTATAAAAGATGTGTTTTAAATACAAAGACACAAGGAAAAATTAGTTGTCTCCAAAGGACTCTCACTGGGTATATTGGCTGCTCTCAAAGGCAGGCCAGCAGTAGGGGGCCAACACAGAGGGACCCAGTGGTGTTTTGTAGACTTTGTGTTCATTTGGCTTTGTCTGGTGATCTTTTGTCTCACTGCTCTTTAGCTTGTGTATTATGGTTTCCGGTTTGGGGTTTTTATAGGTTTTGGGTATGTGTGTTTCTTGTGCTTCCTCATGATTTTGTTTTGCTTTTTGATTTTTCTAAGTTATGATAGGTTTTGGGTATGTGTGTTTCTTGTGCTTCCTCATGATTTTGTTTTGCTTTTTGATTTTTCTAAGTTATGATCTCTCTCTCTCTCTCTCTCTCTCTCTCTCTCTCTCTCTCTCTCTCTCTCTCTCTCTCTCTCTCTCTCTCTCCTGTCTGTTTTCCAAAGAGAGAGATTAAGAAGGCATGGAGCAGACATAGAAAGACAATTATCACACGTACTCACACATAGGTGGTTTAAAAATATACAGCAAAGAAAGCCAGCCTGCAAACCACAATCCCAGAGAACTTAGACAACAATGAGGACACTAAGAGAGACTTACATAGATCTAATCTACATGGGAAGTAGAAAGTAGAAAATGACAAGATCTCTTGTGTAAATTGGGAGCATGGGGACCTTGGGGGAGGATTGAAGGGGGGAGAGGAGCAGAAAAAAAATGTAAAGCTCAATAAAAATTAATAATTTTTTTTTTAAAAAAAGAAGGCATGGAGGTGGGTGCCTGGGAAGATGAAGGAGGATCTGGGAGCAGTTGGGGGATGAGGAAATCATGAGTAAGATATATTATCAAAAACACTTATTTTAGATATAGATATAGACATATCCCCAAACCCACATGGACAGCAGGGCATGGGGTACCAATGTGGAGTTCTTGTGCTGAGGAGGCAGAGTCAGGCAGATCCCTGTGGCTCAATGTCCAGCCAGCCTAGCCTGACTGAGGAACTTGGGCCATGCAAACAATCCCATGTCCAAATAAATAAAAAATAATAAAAATAAAAGAGAGAAGGAAGATGGAGAATTTTTAAAAAAATAACAAAGTAGACAGCATTTGAGGAAGGATACCTGACACACACACACACACACATACCCTAAAAAATATACTGGAAGGAGAAAGAAATGGATAGGGGAAGATACAGAACCGTAATGAGGATTGGGGCTGGCAAATTTGCCCAGGAGGTAAAGGCACTTGCTGCCAAGCCTGATGATCTGAGTTCAATCCCTGGAACACACAAGGCAGGAGGGAACCAGTCCTTGAAGGTTGTCCTCTGACCTCCACACATGTGCAGTGACACACAGCCCACACACGTACACACAAATTAAGTCAACGAATACAAATATAAGAGGACAGTCCCTAACAGTTCATTAGAAAGACTCGCACGCAGATACATGTGCAAGCAGCGGCTCCTAAAGAAACAGCCAAAATCAGTAGAAGGGGAAGGAGGAGCTAGCTTAGAGCTAGCTGCTAAGGACACTTACCACTCCTCAGAGGAGCCGCATTCAGTTCCTAACGCTCATGGCAGACAGCTCACAACCGCCTGTAACTCCAGCTCCAGGGGTTCTGAACCCTCTTCTGGTCTCTGCAGCTACCCATGAATACACACACACACACCACACCACCATGCCCGGCTTTCATTGATAGGCACGCCTTTAATCCCATCACTCGGTAGGCAGAGGCAGGCGGATCTCTGTGAGTTTGAGGTCAGCCAGGTCTACAGAGCTATTTCTAGGACAGACTCCAAAGCTACAGAGAAACCCTGTCTCGCAAAACAAAAACGAAACAAAACCATTAATGTTAAGAAATAGGACTAGAGAGCCGTAACCGCGCCGCCGCCGCTCTCTAACGCCAGCACCGCCTCTCGCTTGCCGAGCTCCAGCCGAAGAAGAAGTGGGGTAAGTAAGGAGGTGCCCATACCATGGCACGTACAAAGCAGACTGCCTGTAAATCCACAGGTGGTGGTAAAGCACCCAGGAAACAACTGGCTACAAAAGCCGCTCGCAAGAGTGCGCCCTCTACTGGAGGGGTGAAGAAACCTCATCGTTACAGGCCTGGTACTGTGGCACTCTGTGAAATCAGACGTTACCAGAAATCCACTGAACTTCTGAACTTCCAGCGTCTGGTGCGAGAAATTGCTCAGGACTTCAAAACAGATCTGCGCTTCCAGAGTGCAGCTATTGGTGCTTTGCAGGAGGCAAGTGAGGCCTATCTGGTTGGCCTTTTTGAGATACCAACCTGTGTGCTATCCATGCCAAACGTGTGACAATTATGTCAAAAGATATCCAGCTCGCATGCCGCATACGCGGAGAACGTGCTTAAGAGTCCACTATGAGGGGAAACATTTCATTCTCAAAAAAAATTTTTTCCTCTTCTTCCTGTTAGCATGTTCTGAATGTTAGATATTTTCCCATGGGGTCAAAAGGTCCCTAAGTATGTGATTGCAAGTGGAAAAATCGGGGACAGAAATCAGGCATTGGCAGTTTTTCCATTTTCATTTGTGTGTGAATTTTTAACATAAATGCACAACGTAGAGCATTAATGCAAGCAAAATGTTTCATTGAACACATTTCAACAGTTCAACTTTATAACAATTATAAGTAAACCTGTTAAAATTTTCTGGACAATGCCAGCATTTGGATTTTTTTAAAAATAAGTAAATTTCTTATTGACGGCAACTAAATGGTGTTTGTAGCATTTTTATCATACAGAGGATTCCAACATTCACTATACTTTTCTAACTGAGTTGTCCTACATGCAAGTACATGTTTTTAATGTTGTCTGTCTTCTGTGCTGTTCCTGTAAGTTTGATATTAAAACACATTAAGCTATATATTAAAAAAAGAGCCGGGCGGTGGTGGCGCACGCCTTTAATCCCAGCACTCGGGAGGCAGAGGCAGGCGGATCTCTGTGAGTTCGAGACAAGCCTGGTCTACAAGAGCTAGTTCCAGGACAGGCTCCAAAGCCACAGAGAAACCCTGTCTCGAAAAACCAAAAAAAAAAAAAAAAAAAAGAAAGAAAGAAAGAAAGAAAGAAAGAAAGAAAGAGGACTAGGGATGAAACTTGATTTCACGGTACCAGCATAGAATCTCCCAGTGAGGGTCTGAAAGCCTGGCTCTAGGTGTCCCAATGGGCCAGCTCCACTCATTCACCTCAGACAAACTGAGGGTTGAATGGTGGCAGGTGTAGAGAACTTCGGGGGTTTTATGGAGAAGGGACAAAATCAGGAGGCAAGAAACAAGCACAGCCATGCTGTCTTTTTACCTTTGGTGTGTTTTGTGCAAGTACAATCACACACGTGGAGGTCAAAGGGTCACCTGGGGTTTCGTTCCTCACAGGTCTCCTGTTGCTTTTTGGTGTGCACTAGCTGGCCTGGGAGTTTCTGCCTCCCACCGTACCACAGGAAGTCAAGAGTTGCAGTCATGGGCTACACAGACAGACTCGGGGGACCCAAACACAGGCTCTTATACTGATAACCATTTCACCATGTCACCATCTTCCCAGCCCTAGCAGTCTCGGTCAACACATGGTCTGATTTATCTTACATGTGTGTGCAAATGTTCCATTGGGTGCAGGTGAGGATGTGTTCAGGTGCGTTTATGTGCAAATGTTCAGTTGGGTGCAGGTGAGGATGTGTTCAGGTGCGTTTGTGTGCAAATGTTCCATTGGGTGCAGGTGAGGATGTGTTCAGGTGTGTGTGTGTGTGCACATGTGTATGTGAGCATGTAGCCGCCAGAGAAAAACACAGGTGTCATATCTTAGGTCCATTCATCTTTTCTTTCTTTTCCTTTCCTTTTATTTTATTTTGTTTTCAAGGTCTCTGGAACTCAGCAATTAGCCTAAACTGGCTGATGAGTCAGACTTAGGGATTTCCCTGTCTCTGCCTCTCTGCTCTGGAATTACAAGTGCCTGCCACCTTACCCAGATTTTGCTGTGGTGTTTTTTGTTTGTTTGTTTGTTTTGACACAGGGTCTCCTGGAACTTGCTGACCTCGAACTCACAGAGAGCCGTCTGCCTCTGCCTCCCGAGTGCTGGGATTAAAGGCGTGTACCACCATACCCTGCTAATACCCAGCTTTTTCATATCAGTTCTGGGAGTGGTGGGGGGAATCAAATGCAGGGTCTCATGCTTGCAAGGCAGGCTCTTTCCTGACTGAGCCATTTTCCCAGCCTTGGCTGTACAAGGTGAGACTTCTGTAGGCTTCAGGTTCCTAGAATATGAGCGATCAACTGTTTGGAGAGGAGAGATGACCAGGGAAGGGGAGATGTTACCAGAACATGGGGTGATTTGGGAGCAATGCCTGGCTCCACAGTTGTTTGGAGGCGATCATGGGAGCCTTCCAGACTGATGGTCCTGAACATAATTTTGCAAAAACTAATGATTGACAGTCTTGACTGTGTTGTCTCTGTTAAGTCAGACAAGTGTCTCAATTCCTCTCATCTTCATTCCTTCAGCCTAGAAAGGGGAGAGATTGGACAAACTTTTGGTTAATCAGCCTATCTCACCAGGGTTTTGCTTCTTGTTTTTTTAGGGGAACAGAGAGACTAAAACAACCTCTTGTAGCCCACCCAATTCCCTCTGTAGCCAAGGATGACCTTGAACTCCAGCCTTCAGCTCCCTACTGTGGGATCACAGCACTCACCACCCCAGCTGGTTTCTGTGGGGCTGGGGGGTGGAACCCAGGGCTCTGTGCTTGCTAAGCGAGCCCCACTCACACTGACCTCCATCCCTGGTCCCAGGGAATGACCAGCTTTAAGTGAATGCTGCTCAAACACATGGCATGTGTCTGTGCAATGTCAAATTGAAACATGACCCAAAGTGTAACAGTTCAAGAGAGGGGACAGACAGGAAGCTAAGGGTTTGAAGGTCCTGCCCTGTGCTTCGGTTACGTCAGGCATCTGAAGATCCAAGCGAAGATTCTACTTTCAGTAGAAGTATCTTCTAAATCCCCGTTACGGGAAGAAGTGGCAGAAGTGAGACATGTAGAAGTTGTGGTTGGAAGAAAATCTGAGGACCATTTCTCTGGAAGTCATGAGATGCATTGACCTACACTTGGTCTGCACCAAGTCAGAGGAAGATTCTCCCAGCCCATAATTAGTAGCTGCCATCAATTGCAGAGAAACAGGAGCCTCTTGCCAGCAAAGAACATGATTTAAAAAAACAAAAAACATAAACTTCTTGTAATGGGACCTCTCATTGTAGTCTTGAAATGCTATGTAGACCAAACTGGCCCCATACTCACACAGATCCTCCTGCCTCTGCCTCCTTAGTGCTGGGATTAAAATCAGCCCAAGAACATGATTTAAAATTTAATTATCTTGAGTCTGTTTTTGTTTTGTTTTTTGAGGCAGATTCTCTGGTAACCTAGGCTAGCCTTGAACTCAATGTGTAGCCAAGGATGGCCTTGGACTTCTGACCCTCCCACCCCTACCACCAGAGTGCTGGGATTCCAGGTATGTGCCACGGTGCCAAGTGTATGTATGTAGCTCACATCTCCAGCCCGAGAAGCCTTTTTATTAAGATTAGAAATGTTCTTTTTAAATATATAGTTAAATTTTCCATGTATTTTCTGCCTGCCTGTGTGTACATCACATGCATGCAGTGCCTGTGGAGGCCAGAGTAATGCATCAGGCATCGGATTGCCTGGAAGCAGAGTTACAGGTGGCTGTGAGCCTCCATCTGAGAACTGGGAATTAAACCTGGCTCCTCCGAAAGAGCAGCCAATTCTCTTCACCACGGAAACCAGCCCCAACTACCCAGTCTTTAAATCTTACCTTGGTTGAAATTGACTAGCCCAGTTACAGTTCCCACTGTCACAGAAAGAGATCAATAATATTATTAGCAAAAATAGAAAGCAGATAACAATGTAGTAATAATGCTGCCAACAGCTGTACTCTGGAGCTTTGGGGACATTCGGTGCCTTAGGGGGTGTTACTTGAATACAAGCATTGTGGAATCATGATGGTGACTCTTCATTGTCAACTAGACGATTTGGAATCACCTAGGAGACTGGCGAGGTGCACCTGTGGCGTGTCTGTGAGAGACTCGAGAGGGCCAGCCGAAGTGGGGAGACCCTCCTTGAATGTCAATGACATCATACGACCAGCTGGAAGTAGGGACAGGATTCCAAGAACACATGCTGGTGAGACAGCACAGTGGCACCTGCTGGTGAGCACGGTGAACGGAGTTCGATCCCTGGGTTCTCCACATGGTAGAAGGGGGCACACCAACTCCAGAAAGTTGTTCTCTGACCTCCGCAGCTCAGTGAGGGAGCCTGCCACCAAGCCTGATAAAAGACACTCCATCCCTTGGACCCATTTGGTGGAAGGAGAGAAGTTACTCCTGAAAGTTGTCTTCTGGCCTCCACTGTCACACAGTAGTGTGTATACCAACACACACACACACACACACACCACAATAAATAAACAAAAATGTAAAAAAAATATTACGGGGGATGATGGAGCTGGAGAGCTGGAGAGACAGCTCAGTGGCTAAGCATACTTGATGCTCTTCCAGAGGATCAGGGTTCAGTTTCCAGTGCCCACATCAGGTAGCTCATAAACACCTGTCACTCCAGCTTCCAGGAGACCTGATGCCCTCTTGTGGCCTTGAAGGCACTGCACAGATACATACATAAAAATAATTTTTTAAAGGTGGATGGTGGTGGAGGAATGACACAAGATTGCCTTCTGGCTTCCACATGAATGCACACACATAGGCAAACTCACACGGGATACATACAAACACAAATACGTGAAGAGAAAACCTTGCTCTGATTTTCACCATTATTCATCTCTGTATTCGGCACACTGGGATAAGTGGAGGAGCCTAACCTGTAATTCTGGTTACAAAAGTCTACCATGGCTTCGTGTGTGTGTGTGTGTGTGTGTGTGTGTGTGTGTGTTGTACATATTTGTGTTGCTTTATTTCCTATGGAAATAAATGCTCCATTTTGGCCAAAATCCACTTAAAAGAGAGAAGTTTTTGTTTTAGCTCACTGTAGCAGGCATAGCGCATCGTGGCAGGGGGATAACGGGCGAGGAGCCTGAGGCAGCTGCTCACACCCACTCCAAGTCAGGAAGCGACGAGGGGTGGATGCTGGTGCTCAGCTGGCTTTCTCTACTTATGCATCCAGGATCCCAGCCAGGGAATGGCGCCCTCCACAGTGAAGATGGTTTTCCTGAGCCACCAGGATAATTGGGGGCTGCCAAGCCCGATGGCCTGAGTTCCATCGCTAGGGCCTATGTGGCGGAAGCGGAGGACTGACTCCCAAAGGCTGCCTTCTGACCTCCATACATGTCACCTTGGCACATATACTCCCTCACTGCACATCCTCACAAATAAATAATAGATCATTTTTAAATGAACGATGGGTCTTCCCACTTGCATAATCAAAACCATTCCCCACAGGCACACCCAGAAGCCCTGCTCCCAGATGATTCCAGATTCTGTCACATCAATAGTTACCTACGTACGGCCATCTTCTGCAGAGTGTGGTGCCAACACCTTTAACCCCAGCACTGTGGACACAGGGGCAGATCCATCCCTGTGGGTTCAAGGTCAGCCTGATCTACGTAGAGAGTTCTAGGCCAGTCATGGCAACACAGTGAGACCCCCCAACACACACACCAAAAGGAACAAACAGAAAAAAGTCATAGCTGAAGACACTCTTGCAGGGGACAGAGGAAGTCAGAGCAGACTACAGACCGCCTAGACACTGTGGGTGGAGGCAGTTTCTCCGGAAAGCATAGAGGACAATGACCTTGGCCAACAGCAGAAGGCATTACAGAACATGACCATCTAGAGCACGGTGCTCTTGCCAAAATCAGACAGTTGACAATCACGGGGAAATAGGAACCTTGTGAGCACCGGACTGTGGAAATAAAGAAGCCTCTGCCCCAGAGGTGCCAACACTTGCCCACACTAGGCCCTCGTCAGGAGATAAGTGCTCACTGGCACCACTCCCTGATGATCGCTAGCTTCCAAAGCCTGAGCAAAAATAAACCTTCTTAGTCACCAATCCCCTTGTCTCTACTGTTCTGTAGTAGCAATAAAAATAATGGATAAAGGCAACCATAATTCCTGTGCATTATTCTGCACATCTTTTAGTTGGAATAAATGCTTTTAATTCTCTTGAGGAATCCATTCATTGGGTCAGAACCCTCATGATTTAATTAGTTATGCAAATACCTTCCAAAGTGCACTCAGGCACTTACTCTTTTTAAAGAGATTGAGGTCTTAGAACTAAGTGTATGTGTGTATCTTACTGTCTGTCTCTGTGTATGGTGTGTGTGTGTGCATGCATGCACGCACACCCTATGCAAAAGCTCTTGAGTGAGACTGACCCCCTGGTACTGGAGTTTAGTGGTTTGTGAGTTGATTAATGTGGGTGCAGGAAACTACACCTGGTACACCTGGGTCTTCCAGAAGACCCGAAAGTGCTCTTAGCTGCCAACTCATCCTTCCAGCCCCTGTCTTCTGTTTCTTTCCTTCTCTCTCTCTCTCTTTCTCTCTCTCTTCTTCTTCTTCTTCTTCTTCTTCTTCTTCTTCTTCTTCTTCTTCTTCTTCTTCTTCTTCTTCTTCTTCTTCTTCTTCTTCTTCTTCT
Organism: Arvicola amphibius; assembly: GCF_903992535.2. Classification (NCBI taxonomy): domain Eukaryota; kingdom Metazoa; phylum Chordata; class Mammalia; order Rodentia; family Cricetidae; genus Arvicola; species Arvicola amphibius. The sequence continues at coordinate 93,756,704 of NC_052056.1, forward strand.
TCTTTTGGTGTTTAAAGACAGGGTTTCTCTGTAGCTTTGGTGTCTGTCTTGGAACTCGCTCTTGTAGACCAGGTTGGCCTCAAATTCACAGAGATCCGCCTGCCTCTGCCTCCCAAGTGCTGGGATTAAAGGCCTGTGCCACCACTGCCTGGCTTGTTTGTGTTTTCTTTCTTTTTTGTGTGTGTTCCTTAAGGAGTAAGTTTATATTATTGTTTCTCATTTGGCTTGTTTTTATTTTTGTTTCTTGAGACAGAGTCTCACTGTATAGCCTGAGAAGGCCTCACACCCGTAATCTTCCAGATTCAGCATCCTGAATTCTAGGACCCCAGATGTGTGTGACAGATGTGTGTGACACCGTGCTTGGCTTCACTGACATTGGTCTTCACAGATGTACATTTCCTTCTGAGTGCTGCTTTGACTGAACTCCATACCTCCTGATATTTTGTTTTCAAGCATCTTTTTTTTTTTTTTTTTTTGGTTTTTCGAGACAGGGTTTCTCTGTGGCTTTGGAGCCTGTCCTGGAACTAGCTCTTGTAGACCAGGCTTGTCTCGAACTCACAGAGATCCGCCTGCCTCTGCCTCCCGAGTGCTGGGATTAAAGGCGTGCGCCACCACCGCCCGGCTCAAGCATCTTTTTAAAATGTTTTCTACTATGCAGAGTCAGTTCTTTGACCTACTGGATGTTAGTGGTACATTGTAGGGATGAGGATTTAATTAAGGAGGCAAGAGCTTGCTTGTTCAATTATTAGAACCTGAATTCAAATGTCCAACATTGATGTTCTTTGCTTTCCATATAGCTAAGAATTCTCCATACTTTGGTGATGGGGAACCTCCTTCAGCCAATGGCCTTTGAGAGGCAGGACCAGGTTGGGAGTGGCTTTTGGGTACCAAAAAGCCACAGTCCCGCCCATTCTCCTTCTTCTTCCTGCACGCCACACCTGGATGTTGGACCCTGTTCCTGTTCCTCATTATGATCTGTGAGTTTCCCTTTTAATAAAGAAAAACCTTAGTGTATTCAGAGTTAGTGTGGGATTGTTTGATTCACTTCCCCCCCATCTGATGCATTCTGCTTCATCTGGCACCCAACACCAGATGAAGCAGAAATAATGTCTTCTCTGGGAATGGCAAGAATAGATAGTCTCAATCATCTGGAATGTGTAGGAGATATGGCAAAGGCTGACACTGGACCAATGAATGTAGATCAACAAAAGACAGACAAGGCAACCTGATACCATCAGTAAACTCCTTGGAGGGGGGGGCTCTTGCAGGCCCCCATATCAAATGTGGTCCAGTCATTCCCGGTCACTGTGAAGAACATGTCTCACCAGGAAAATTAAAAACTCCAGTACCTACTGTAGAAAAACATACTGTTCTGGATGATGAAATAGACATTGAGGATGAGTTAAAAACTCTAGTAAGAAAGGGGAAACATATATTTTGGCAGACTTCTATAAATGTCAAAGACCAAAGCTAAGAGTGCATATAAGTAACATTGTAATTGAGGGACATGGGTGCAGAAGTGACTATCATTACTCCAGAATCTTGGCATCCAAATTGGCCTCTTCAAGGCAGATGTTCAATTACTAGGAAATGGAACCCTATCTCAAGTGAAACAAAGTACAAGATGGGTTGAATGCATAGGGACAGAAGAACAGAGAGGAAGGCTGAGGCTGTATGTAGCTAATATTGCAGTGAATTTATGTGATCATGACCTGTTGCAACAATGGAATACACAGGTTAACATTCCTGCAATTCCAGAAACTCACATTTCTGGGAAGGATATTGTAATGTATTATAAACAAAGGTCATCAGCCATTCAGGCTGTACAAGAATACAAAGCAACTAGCAAACCTTCAGAGGTACTAACAGCCCTACCTTTAAAATGGTTAACTGAGAAACCAATATGGGTTAAACAATGTCCTTTAACAGAAGACAAACTGCAGGCTTTAGAACAGCTGGTACAGGAGCAACTAGATGCTTACCATATTGAAGAATCAGCAGGCCCTTGGAATTCTCCTGTATTTGTTGCTAAAAAGAAATCTGGAAAATGGAGAATGGTGACAGATCTAAGCGCTATCAACAAGGTAATTCAACCTATGGGCCCTCTACAATCTGGAATTCCTCTGCCTTCCCTATTACCAAAAGGATGGCCACTCATAGTTATTGATTTAAAAGACTGTTTCTTCACTATACCTGTACAAGAAAAGGACAGAGAAAAATTTGCCTTCACAGTGCCTACTAATAATAATTCCCAGCCTACTAGGAGATGTCAGTGTACCGTCCTCCCACAGGGAATGCTCAATAGCCCCACCCTGTGCCGATACTTTGTAAGTCAGCCATTGGAAATAATATGTAAACAATTTTCTAAGTCTATAATTTGCCATTACATGGATAATATTTTGCTATCTGATTCAAATGCAGATACTTTAGAAAGAATGTTTGAAGATGTAAAGAAAGTTTTGCCTAAATGGGGATTACAAATTGCTCCTGAAAAATATAGAGGTGGGAGTGAACCTGGGACCTCTGAGGGAGTAGGCAGGAACCAGAGATCTTGGTGAGGCCAGGCATGAATCTGGGAACTCAGAGGGAGTAGGCTGGAGCCAGGACCTCTGTAGGTCTGGGCATTGGTCTGGGACATCAAAGGGAATAGGCAGGAACTTGGAACATCTGTGGGTCTGAAAGTGAATTTGGGACCTCTGAGGAAGTAAGCAGGTCCACTGCGGGTCTGGGCATACCCGAGCCTGGGGCATCTGAGGCAGTAGACCAGAGCCAGAAAACTTTCCATGTCCAACTCCAAGCCAGGGACTTCTGCAGGAGGGGATCCAGACAAAGATATACAGAGACAGGGCAAAGCTGGCAACCTAGGCTAAAGTGGGCCTGAGACAGCAAACTCCAAAGGAGCAGAGCAAAGCACAGGAGCTCTGAGCTATCTCCAGGAACATGAAGTAACCAATGGGGTAACTAGAACTGTGACACTGACTGTGCCACGAGGAACAACAATCTGAGCTTTGGATTCACTGGCACCTAGAAAATTATTCAACAGAATATCAGACAGCCCCAACTACACCTATTAGAGGAAAAGGTGAGTAGAAAAGGTAAGAACACATGCAACATCGCAAAGAGCAACACAACACCAGTAAAACCTAAAGACCCTACAACAGCAAGACCTGAACAACCAAATATGGAGGAAGCAGAAGAAAATGACCTAAAAAATAACTGCAAGAGAATGTTTAAAACTCTTAAAGAGGAAATGAGAAATTCCCTTAAAGAAATGGAGGAAAAGACAAACAAAAATTGGAAGACATCAGCAAATCACTCAAAGAAAACCAAGAAAAAGAAATCAAACATATGAAAGAAACTATTCAGGACTTGAAAACAGAAATAGAGATAATTAAAAAACACAAGCCAACGGAATTATAGAAACAGAAATCATGAGAAAACGATCAGGAATCACAAATGCAAGCATAAACAGCAGAATACAAGAGATGGAAGAGAGAATCTCAAGCCCTGAAGATAAAATAGAGGAAATAGACTCATTAGTTAAAGAAAACATTAAATCTAACAAAAGCTTAACACAAAATATCCAGAAAATATGGGACACCATGAAAAAGCCAAATCTAAGAATAATAGGTATAGAAGGAGAAGAATTTCAACTCAAAAGCACAGAAAATATATTTAACAAAATCATAGAAGAAAACTTTCCCAACCTAAAGAAAGATATACCTATGAAGATACAAGAAGCTTACAGAACACCAAATAGACTGGATCCAAAAAAATAGTCCTCTCGCCACATAATAATCAAAACACTAAACATACAGAGTAAATAAAGAATATTAAGAGCTGCAAAGGAAAAAAGCCAAGTAACATATAAAGGTAGACCTGTCGGAATTACACCTGACTTCTCATTGGAGACAATGAAAGCCAGAAGGTCATGGTCAAGCATTATGCAGACATTAAGAGACCACAGATGCCAGCCCAGTCTACTATACCCAGCAAAACTGTTGATCACCATAGAAGGACAAAACAAGATATTCCATGATAAATCTAGATTTCACCAATACCTAGCCACAAACCCAGCCCTACACAAAATACTAGAAGGAAAACTTCGACCCAAGGAAGATGGCTACACCAACAAAAACACAGACAATTGCTGATCTCATAACAGCAAATCCCAAAGAAGAAAAAACACACAAATTAACATCACCAATGATGAAAACTAAATTAACAGGAGATAACAATCACTGGTCATAAATATTCCTTAATGTAAATAAGCTCAACTCACCTATAAAAAGGCACAGGCTAACAGATTGAATATGAAAACAGAATCTATCCTTCTTCTGCATACAAGAACACATCTCAATCTCAAAGACAAACATCGTCTCAGAGTATAGGGTTGGAAAAAATATACCAATCAAATGGACCTAAGAAACAAGTGGGAGTAACTATCCTAATATCTAACAACATAGACTTCAAGCTAAAATCAGTCAAAAGAGACAAAGAAGGACATTTCATATTAGTCACAGGAAAAATCCATCAAGAGGAAATTTCAATACTGAACATCTATGCCCCAAATACAATGGCACCCTCATATGTAAAAGAAACACTCCTAAAGCTTAAATTATACATTAAACCCCACACACTAATAGTGGGAGATTTCCACACTCCCTTCTCACCACTGGACAGGTCAGTCAGACAACAAATGAACAGAGAAATAAGAGAAATAACAGATGTTATGACTCAAATGGACTTAACAGACATCTATAGACTATTCCATCCAAATAGAAAAAAATATACCTTCTTTTCAGCACCTCATGGAACCTTCTCAAAATTGACCACATACTTGGTAACAAAACAAACCTCAACAAATACAAAAAATTGGAATAACCCAATGTACCTTAACAGATCAACAGCAATACTAATTCCAGAAAACCCACAAACACATGGAAATTAAACAATACTCACCTGAATCATCAATGGGTCAAGGAAAAAATAAAGAGGGAAATTAAAGACTTTCTAAAATCCAATGAAAACAACCACACAACATACTTAAATTTATGGGACACAATGAAAGCAGTATTAAGAGGAAAGTTCATAGCACTAAACACATACATAAAGAAGCTGGGAAAATCCCACACTAGTGAATTAACAAAACATTTGAAAGCCTTAGGATAAAAGGAAGCAAACTCGGGAGCTGAAGAGATGGCTCAGAGGTTAAGAGCACTGGCTGCTCTTCCAGAGGTCCTGAGTTCAATTCTCAGCAACCATATGGTAGCTCACAGACATCTATGATAAGATCTGGTGCCCTCTTCTGGCCTGAAGGCATACATGGAGGCGGAATGTTGTATATATATATATAAAATAAAATTTAAAAAAAAGAAGCAAACTCATTTAAGAGAACTAGATGCCAGGAAATAATCAAATTGAGAGCTGAAATCAACAAAATAGAAACAAAGAAAACAATATGAAGAATCAATGAGACAAAGAGTTGGTTCTTCGAGAAAATCAACAAAATAGACAAACCTTTATCCAAACTAACCAAAAGGCAGAGAGAGAACATCCAAATTAACAAAATCAGAAATGAAATGGGGTACATAACAACAGACACAGAAGAAATACAGAGAATCACCAGGTCATATTTCAAAAACCTGTACTCCCAAAGTTGGAAAACTTAAAGGAAATGGACAACTTTCTGGATAAATATCACTTATCAAAATTAAATCAAGACCAGATAAGCAAATTAAACAGACCTATAACTGCTGAAAAAATAGAAGCAGTCATCAAAAGTCTCCCAACCAAAAAACAAGCCCAGGACCAGATGGTTTCAGCTCAGAATTCTACAAGACTTTCAAAGAAGAACTAATACCAATACTCCTCAAGTTATTCCACACAATAGAAACAGAAGGAACATTGTCAAACTCTTTTTATAAGGCTACAATTACTCTGATACCCAAACCACAGGAAGACATTACTAAGAAGGAAAATTACAGACCAATCTCACTCATGAACATTGATGCAAAAATACTAAATAAAATACTAGCAAATTGAATCCAAGAACACATCAGAACCATCATCCACCATGATCAAGTCAGCTTCATCCCAGAGATGAAGGGATGGTTCAACATACAAAAATCTGTCAAAGTAATCCACCATATAAACAAGCTGAAAAATAAAAACCACATGATCATCTTATTAGATGCCAAAAAGCATTTGACAAAATACAACATCCCTTCATGATAAAGGTCTTGGAGAGAGCAGGGATACAAGGAACATACCTAAACATAATAAAGGCAATATACAGCAAGCCAACAGCCAACATCAAACTAAATGGAGAGAAACTCCGAGCGATTCCACTGAAATCAGGAACAAGACAAAGTTGTCCACTCTCTCCATATCTATTCAATATAGTTCTTGAGGTCCTAGCTAGAGCAATGAGACATCAAAAGAAGATCAATGGGATAGAAATTAGAAAAGAATAAGTCAAACTCTCACTGTTTGCTGGTGATATGATAGTTTACATAAGCCATCCCAAAAATTCTACCAAGGAACTTCTACAACTCATAAACACTTTCAGTAATGTAGCAGGATACAAGATTAATTTAAAAAAATCAGTAGCCTTCCTGTACACAGATGATAAAAGGGCTGGGGAAGAAATCAGAGAATCAACACCCTTCACACTAGCCACAAATAGCATAAAATATCTCGGAGTAACTCTAACCAAACAACTGGAAGACTTGTATGACAAGAACTTTAAATCTTTGAAGAAAGAAACTGAAGAAGACACCAGAAAGTGGGAAGATCTCTCAAGCTCTTGGGTAGGCAGAATTAACATAGTAAAAATGACAATCTTACCAAAACCAATGTACAGATTCAATGCAATGTCCATCAAAATCCCAGCAAAATTATTCAAATACCTCAAAAGAACGGTACTTAACTTCATATGGAAAAAGCAAAAAACCTAGAATAGCCAAAACAATCCTGTACAATAAAAGAATTTCTGAAGGCATTACAATCCCTAACTTCAAACTCTACTTCAGAGCTACAGTACTGAAAACAGCCTGGTATTGGCATAAGAACAGACAGGAGGACCAATGGAACTGAATAGAAGACCCAGATATCAATCCACATATCTTCAAACACCTGATTTTTGACAAAAAAGCAAAAAATATCAAATGGAAAAAAGAAAGCATATTTAATAAGTGGTGCTGGCATAACTGGATATCAAAATGTAGAAAAATGAAAATAGACCCAGATCTATTTACCATGCACAAAACTCAAGTCCAAATGGATCAAAGACCTCAACATAAAGCCAGCCACACTGAACCTTATAGAAGAGAAAGTGGGAAGTACACTTGAATGCATTGGCACAGGGAACCACTTCCTAAATAGAACCCCAGCAGCACAGACACTGAGAAAAATAATTAATAAATGGGACCTCCTGAAACTGAAAAGTTTCTGTAAAGCAAAGGACATGGTCAACAAGACAAAATAACAACCTATAGAATGGAAAAAGATCTTCACTAACCCCACATCAGACAGAGGTCTGATCTCCAAAATATACAAAGAACTCAAGAAATTGGTCACCAAAAGAACACATAATCCAATTTAAAAAAAAAAAAAGTAGAGACCTAAACAGAGAACTCTCAACAGAAAAATCTAAATTGGCTGAAAGGCACTTAAGGAAATGTTCAACATTCTTAGTCATCAGAGAAATGCAAATCAAAACAACTCTGAGATTCCATCTTACACCTGTAAGAATGGCCAAGATCAAAAACACTGATGACAACTTATGCTGGACAGGTTGTGGGGAAAAGGGAACACTTCTGCATTGCTGGTGGGAATGCAAGCTGGTACAGCCCCTTTGGATGTCAGTGTGGCAACTTCTCAGAAAATTAGGAAACAACCTTCTTCAAGACCCAGTAATACCACTTTTGGGTATATATCCAAAGGATGCTCAATCGTGCCACAAGGACATGTGCTCAACTATGTTCATAGCAGCATTGTTTGTCATAGCCAGAACCGGGAAACAACCTAAATGCCCCCTCGACCAAAGAATGGATAAGGAAAATGTGGTACATTTACACAATGGAGTGCTACACAGCAGAAAAAATAACGACAGCTTAAATTTTTCAGGAAAATGGATGGAACTAGAAAACATTATTTTGAGTGAGGTAACCCAGACACAGAAAGACAATTATCACATGTACTCACTCATAGGTGGTTTTTAAACATAAAGCAAAGAAAACCAGCCTATAAACCACAATCCCAGAGAACTTAGACAGCAATGAGGACACTAAGAGAGCCTTACATGAATCTAATCTACATGGGGAAGTAGAAGGTAGAAAAAAGACAAGATCTCCTGAGTACATTGGGAACATGGGGAGCTTGTGGGAGGGTTTAAGGGGAAGGGGAGAGTCAGGGAGGGGAGCAGAGGAAAAATGTAGAGCTCAATAAAAATAAAAAACACAGAGATGAGATTCTGTCAATTACTTAGGTTATAAAATAGGTTTACAGAAAATTAGAACACCAAAGGCACAAATTAGGAGAGACTGATTGTAGATTCTTAATGACTTTCAAAGATTGTTAGGTGACATTTCCAGTCTATGACCAGCTGTTGGAATAACACCTGATGTAATAATTTATTTAAACAATATCTTTTTTTTCTTTTTTTTTTTTGGTTTTTCAAGACAGGGTTTCTCTGCAGCTTTTTTAGAGCCTGTCCTGGACCTAGCTCTTGTAGACCAGGCTGGCCTCGAACTCACAGAGATCCGCCTGCCTCTGCCTCCCGAGTGCTGGGATTAAAGGCGTGTGCCACCACCGCCCCGCTTAAACAATATCTTAGATGGTGACAAAGGCTTAAATAGTCCCAGGGAATTAACAGTTGAAGTTGAGGAGAAATTAACTGTTGTTGAAGAGAAATTACAGGAGGCTCAGGTGGGTAGAGTGGATCCAAATCTTAATTGCATTCTAGTCACATTGCCTTTCAGAATTTCCCCTACAGGAATTTTAATGCAAAGAGAAGATATTATCTTAGAATGGATCTTTTTATCACATAAACCAAGTAAAAGAATTAAAAATTTATGTGTAAGAGATCTCTGAATTAATTATAAAAGGAAAACTGAGATTCTGTCAACTAGCAGGTATAGACCCAGCAGAGATTATTATAGTGCCTTTTACCATTGATGAAATTAAAAACTTATGGGAAGACAATGAACCCTGGAAATTCCTTGTGCTAATTTTTTTAGGGGAGATTAATAGCAATTATCCCAAAAGCAATAGAATTAACTTTATAAAGAGATTTACTTGGATTCTTCCCTGAATTGTACATAACTCACCAATAACTGGAGCACAAACATTTTATACTGATACAAATAAATAAGAAAAGGCATATTACAAATCAGAAGATTTAAGTAAGGTGGAACAAAACCCTTATAATTCTGTCCAAAAGGCAGAGCTATATGATATTCATATGTTGCTAAGGGATTTTAAAGACCCTCTCAGCATAGTTACTGATTCTCAATATGCAAAAAGAGTTGTCTTGCATATTGAAACCACTGAATTTATACAAGATGTTATAGAATTGACTTTATTATTCATTCAGGTTCAATATACAATCAGGGATAGGCTTTGTCCCATAAACATAACACACATCTGATCCCATACAGGCTGCCAGGTCCTCTAGCACATAGTAATGCAGAAATTGACTTGTTATTGATTGGAAGTGTGCTGAAGGCCTCAGAATTCCATAAGAAACATTATGTAGATAACAAAGGTTTAAAAAAAGAGTTTTCTATTACATGGTAACAAGCTAAGGAGATTATAAAGAGATGTCCTACTTGCTCTTTCTATAACCAAACACCATTTCCTGCAGAGAGTAACCCAAAGGGTACTTAAAGGAATGACACCTGGCAGATGGATGTGTTCCACTTTTACAGAATTTGGAAAATTAAAATATGTACACCATACCATTGATATTTATTCAGGTTTTCAATGGGCAACTGTCTTGAGCTCAGAAAAGGCTGATTCAGTAATCATGCATTTATTAGAAGTTATGGCCATCATGAGTATACCTGCACAAATAAAGACAGATGAAAATGAGACAGTTTTTTGCTTATTATAATATGAAGCATATTATAGGTATACCAAGCAATCCTACAGGTCAAGCAGTTATAGAAATCAAATATAGATCAAATTGAACTATAAAGGTTATGTTAAACAAACAAAAAGGGATGGAAAATACCCCCAGAAATAGATTGCATAATGCTTTATTAACCTTGAATTTTCTTAATGCTAATGAGAAAGGAACAATGGCAACAGAGACACATTAGATAATAGGAAAAAAACTTCTGAATTAAATCTGCCAGTGCATTTCAAGGATGTGTTGACCTCAGAATGGAAACCAAGGGATGTGCTACTTTGGGGAAGGGGGTCTCACTCTTGTTTCCACAGGTGAAGAAAAGCTATGGATACCATCAAAATTAATAAAGATTCGATTTGAAAAGGAGAAATCTCTTGAGAAAAAGAAAGGCAAGTTCGTTCAGCAGTCTTCTCTCCATGGGTCCCGCATGTCCAGCTCACACAGCATAACATCAAGTGGTCCAGACAAGAGCAATCTCTTGCCCAAATGGCCAACAAACTCCATAAGGAGCCTCTTCGATATCCAACATTGATTTGTATTCTGCATAAATAGGTAATCTTCGACCAATTCAAAGAGCTGTAGAATATGGCATTTAATTAACTTAGGGTTCTGTTGACATGAGACACAATTGCTCCTGGCAGCACTGATCTGTTCCCAAGAGAATGTTGAGCACTGAAGACACTCTACCTGGAGCTTGTTTTCTCCTTGGCAAAACTGGCCTTTGGGCAAAGAACTGCCCATACCTCTACTACTGACAAAATGCACAGTGTCCAGACTGGACAAGCAGGACACAAGAGAAAAGACTGCCAAACCTTGCCAAAACAGGGTAAGATGGTTTTGAAAATTTTTTCTGCCTCTGAAAATAGTCTGTCAGTTACTCTAGGCCTTAGCCAAAGTTGGTTGCTTCAACATTGCAAATGAGACTATGGGTGATTTCCCAGGTAGCCAGTTGTCTCTGTCATCTACTTTACATTTTGGAAGATGCCTGACTGCACTTCCTGCCTACTCAAGTAATATTATCTCCCTTCTCAGCCTCCCTTTGATGGGGTTGAAGATTAGATAGTCATGGTTACTTTCCTCTTAGGGTATAGCCAAGCCATTTCTAATACAAGACTTAGACTCCTTAGTATAGAATGATTATTGAAACATTTAGCATATGTTCCTTGCTTAATATTGTTTATGCTGTTATAATTCTAATTTTTTTGTTTTTGTTTTTTATTATTTATTTATTTATTATGTATACAGTATTCTGTCTGTGTGTATGCCTGCAGGCCAGAAGAGGGCACCAGACCCCATTACAGATGATTGTGAGCCACCATGTGGTTGCTGGGAATCGAACTCAGGACCTTTGGAAGATCAGGAAATGCTCTTAACCTCTGAGCCATCTCTCCAGCCCCCTATAATTCTAACTTTTATACTTGATATCTAATAGTTTCATATTGGATTTGAAACTCTCTTATTTAGTCAAAAGGGGGAGGTGATGGGGAACCTCCTTTAGACAATGGCCTTTGAGAGGCTAGGCCAGGTAGAGGTGTGGCTTTGGGGTACCAAAAAGCTGCTGCAGTTCCACCCACTTGCCCTCTTCTTCCTGCACACCACACCTGGGTGTTGACCCCATCCCTATTTCCTTGTTGTGATCCGTGAGTTTCCCTTTTAACACCCTGTTCAGAGCTAGTGTTATTTGATTCGCGTCCCCCCCCCCATCTGACACATTCTGCTTCACTTCCTCCTGTTCTTAATTTCTAATTCACTGTGGTCAGAGCACATACTTTGATATTCATCCTTTCTCATTGATTGATATGTGTCCTTTCTATCCTGGAGAGTATCCTATGGGCCCTTGGGAAACTCACATGGTCTTCTCTTGTTGACTGGGGTGTCTTGCATGTGACTTCCCGGTTGGTTCACAGTGTCATTCAAATTTTCTTTTTGCAAGACTCCATTCCAGGCCTGGCTTATCTTCCCCTTCTGCTGTGCCCTGCTGGCACCCGAAGGGGCACTCACATGGCTTCCCGAGGCCCTACACAGCTTCCTGTGACTCCTGCAGTTCCATGACTTGCCCCAAATTTGGGTGACTGTTCAGGCAGCAAGATGTCTCTGTCAATTCTAAAGTTTTGGAAGATGCTTACAATGTACTTCCTGTTTACTTAGGTGATATTATATCCTTCTGGAGTCTTCGGAGTTGAAGACTAGATAGTTATTTAGTTTTCCTTAGATATGATAAAAGATAAATCAGTTATAAACTTTAGACTCACAAAGATAGGATAGATGATAGAGTATTTTGCTTAATTTGCCAAATGTAAATGAACTAAATATTGTAACTATAACTCTTGCTTAATAACTGTTTTATATATGTAATGTTATGTTAAAACCTTCCTTTTTTATTAGACAGAAAGGGGGAGATGATTTGAGATGTTCTTCTGTATTTGCGTTGCTTTTATTGGTTGATGAACAAAGCTGTTTTGATCAGTGACTTAGCAGAGTAAGGTCAGGCAGGAAATTCAAATAGAAATATATAGAAAGAGTAGGCAGAGCCAAGGAGATGCCATGTAGCTGATGAAGAAGGATGCCAGTACCTTACTGATAAGCCACAGCCTCATGGCAATACACAGATTAATATAAATAGATTACTTTAAGATATAAGAGCTAGGTAGGAATACACCTAAGCCATTGGCCAAGCAGTGTTGCAATTAATATAGTTTCTTTGTAATTATTCCGGTCTGGGCAGCCAGGAAGTGAAGGTACAGTCTCTGTTTACAGGCATGATTTGGTGAGCTCCAGATGAATCTGGTTACTCCACAAACATTCTCACTTGGGACAGGAAGGGAGGTGCATCTCCTGTGACTTAAAAAAAAGTCAGCTAGGAGAAAGCTCCATGGGTAAAACACTTGCCAAGTCCTATGGAGACCTGGGTCTGAGCCCAAGAACACATGTAAAAAGACTCCTGCACGGTGGCATACATTTCAAAGTCAGCACTGATGAGCAGAGACGGGAAAATCCCTGGGTCCCACTGCCCTGGCAGCCTCAACAGACTGCAGAGTTCCAGGTAGAAGTGAAAGACTTCCTCTCAAAATTCAAGGTGGGTGCATGCCTTTAATCCTAGATCCTGGGAAGCCGAGCCAGGTGGCTCTCTGTGAGCTCAAGGCCAGCCTGGTCTACATTTCAAGTTCTAGACTAGCCAGGAGTACATAGTGACATGTTATCAAAAAGAAAGAAAGAAAAGGGCAAGGTGTATGGTTTCCTGACATTGTTTTCTGGCTTTCCTATAATTCCCACATATGCCCACATGCACGTGAACACCCCACCCCCACCAGTTACAACTGAGAATAATGTATTTAACTGCACATAAGAGATGGCTTCACAGGGGCTGGGGAGATGACTTATTGATTAAAAGCAAATAACCCTGAGGACCAGAGTTCAGATCCCTGTGCCTGCCTAGTGAGAAGTTCCAGGACAGCCAGGACTACACAGAGAAACCCTGTCTCAAAAAACAAAACAAAACAACAACAAAAACCCTGTGTTTCAAAAACACACACAAGGGACTGAGAAGATGTCTTAGTTGGTGAAGTGCTTTCTAATCAAGCATGAGAAATGAGTTTGAATCCCAGAATCCACATAAAAACCTAGGCATAGCCAGGCGGTGGTGGCGCACGCCTTTAATCCCAGCACTCGGGAGGCAGAGGCAGGCGGATCTCTGAGCTCGAGGCCAGCCTGGTCTACAAGAGCTAGTTCCAGGACAGGCTCTAGAAACTACAGGGAAACCCTGTCTCGAAAAACCAAAAAAAAACCAAAAAAACAAAAAACAAAAAAAAACAAAAACAAAAACAAAAAACCTAGGCATGGTGGCCCACATCTTTAATGTTAACACCACAGAGGCAGATCCCGAGGGGTTCTTGGCCAGCCGGTCTAGACAATCAGTAAACTTTGGCATTATTGAATGATCCCGTCCTTAAGAATTCAATTGGCCTGGTACAATGCACACTTAATCCCAGCTCTCAGGAAGTGAAGCGCCAGATCTCTATGAGTTCAAGGCCAGCCTGGTCTACATATGGAATTCCAGGCCAGTCAAGTCTACATAGTGAGACCTTGCCTCAGAAGGAAATAAAACTTTTAAAACAGGAGGGCTGACTGAATGGCTCAGCAGGCGAAGGTGCTTGCCACCAAGCCCAATGACCTGATTTCAATCCCTAAATCCCATGTGGTGAAATGAGAGACCTGACTCCCATAAATTGTCCTTTGGCTGCAATCTGTGTTGTGGAATATTAGTTAAAGATGTTATATTCTTTTATGATGTGGAATATTTGTTTAATGATGCAAAGATGTGCTATATTCTTTTATGTTGCATTTGTTTAACTCTGTGAAGCTGTGTTGATTTGCCTGCCTAAAATACCTGATTGGTCTAATAAAGAGCTGAATGGCTAATAGCTAGGCAGGAGAGGGATAGGGGGATGGTGGGCAGAGAGAAAAAAATAGAAGGAGAAAAGGAGACGAGGGAGGAGAGAGAAAAGGAGAGGAGGACTCCAGGGACCAGCCATACAACCAGCCGTGGAGTAAGAAGGAAAGAAAGGTATATAGACTAGAGAGAAGTAAGAGCCCAGAGGCAAAAGGTAGATGGGATAATTTAAGTTAAGAAAAGTTAGCTAGGGCTGGAGAGATGGCTCAGTGGTTAAGAGCTCTTCCAGAGGACCTGAGTTCAATTCCAAGCACCCACATGGCAGCTCACAACTGTCTGAAGATCCAGTTGCAGGGGATCTGGCACCTTCACACCAATGCACATAAAATAAAAATTAAATAAACCATAAAAATATTTAAAAAAGAAAGAAAAGCTAGCTAGAAATAAGCCAAGCTAAGACCAGGCATTCACAAAGTAAGAATAAGCCTCTATGTGCTTATTTAGGAGCTGAGTGGTGGAGCCCCCAAAGAGTATAGAGTAAAAAAACCAACTACACACCTGTACAGTGCATCACACACAGGTGTACACACAAATAGATAAATACGTGGAATAAAAATAAAATGGAGAGCAATTGAGAAGACACCTGACAATGGCCTCTGCCTCCACACATGCGTGCACGGATACACACACACATAAGAGCCAGGCATAGTGGTGCACGTCTACAATCTCAGTAATTCCGGAGGCAGAGGCAAGAGGATCAGAAGTTCAAGGTCACCCTCAGTTTCTTTACCCCGGCCCTGGCAAGTTTGAGGCAAAGGAGGGAGGGATGAAAGGAAGAAGTGAGAGAGGGAAAAGAAAGAAGAAATGAGACATCGTGGGAGGGGAGGGAAGGGAAAGACCGGAACGGAATCTCAGCTCCGTCAGCAAATATCTGAATGGGCTTGTTTCTCCCATGCCACTTTCTAAACCATCAGTAGGTCCTGACCCGCTCAGCTTAGCTCCAGGAGTTTCTCTGGGCTGTGCGCTTGGCTTCCCGCTTGTCTGCCTTCTGCTGCTTTCCTGGAGCCCAGTATTGGGCAGTTCCAAAACCACAGCAGACCCCTAGACTCAGGCCTGGAGACCCCGGGCAGGGCTGTGACCGGTTCTCCATCACTCCATGAGAAGCCAAATGGAGCTGGCCACTAGGTGGCAGTGAAGACCCACCAGCGGTCCAAAATTTGTCTTCGGTAGCTGGGGCTGGAGAGACTGGGACCTCAGAGGGTTTCATAGGATCTTGATGTTCTGTGAGCCTCTGGCGTCCACAGGAGAGTGAAGTCCAAGCCCCCACCGTGTCCTCCAGTCCTTCCCAGGCCCGGTAGTTATTCCGTGATTTCCCTGAGGATCCAGAGACAAGAAGCAGGGGTCAAAGGGAGTCAACTCAGGAACCACCCCAGGCTGGGACAAGTGTGGAGTTCTGGGTCAGTTACGTGAAGTGAGACATCTGGAGTTCATTAATTATCATTAATAATATCCTCCGACCCTCTGGTGCAGGGCACACCATCCTCTTCTTCATCCCAAATACAACTCTGTAAAGGAAGGATTCATCAAAAATTGGGGTGTTGTTTATTTGCTGGAATAGAGTCTTACTATATATAGCCCCTTGCTGGCCTGGAACTCACTATGTAGACCAGGCTGGCTTTGAATTCACAGAGATCCCCCCTCCCCCACCTCTGTCTCTGAAGTGCTGGCCTTAAAGGTGTGAACTACTATGTCCAGTTTTGGGGGGGGTTGTTTTTTGTTTTTTTTTTTTGTTTTTGTTTGTTTTTGTTTTTCAAGACAGGGTTTCTCTGTAGCTTTGGAGCCTGTCCTGGAACTAGCTTTTGCTTGAACTCATAGAGATCTGCGTGCCTCAGCCTCCCATGTGCTAAGATTACAGGTCTGAGCCCCACTCCGGGCAGCTACTCTTGTTTCTTTTGTTTGTTTGTTTGTTTGTTTTTCAGATTACCATTGCTTTGCCGAAATCCTGATTTAGTTGGGAGCAGATAGTTTCCCTCTCCAATTGTGACAATTCATACTGAGGCCTCCTCACTTCAAAAGTGGTCTGAAAGACAGTGAGGTGATTTCTTAGATAAAGGCACCTGCTCTCGAGCCTGACGACCTGAGTTTGACCCCTGGGCCCTCCATGGTGGGAGGAGAGAATTGACTCTGTCCTGTTGTCATCTGACTGCCACACACATGCTATATGTAGTACCCCCTCCTTCATACACACACAGGGAAATTTTTAATTAAATTAATATTAGTTTTTCAAGACAGGGTTTCTTTGTGTAACAGCTCTGGCTGTCCTGGAACTCGCTCTGTAGACCAGGCTCACCTCGAAATCACTGAACTCCCTCTCTGCCTGTTGGGCTGGAGAGGTGGCTCAAGCACTGGCTGCTCTTCCAGAGGACACAGGTTTGATTCCCAACACCCACTTGGTGGTTCACGCTGTCTGTAACTTCTAACCCCCAGAAATCCAACAGTCCAACACCTTCTCTGGCTCCTGATGACACTGTACATACTGCCCGTACATTCCTGCAAATACATAAAAAATTAAATAAAATCTCAAAAATATTAGGAGATATATGTGTGTGTGTGTGTATGTGTGTGTGTGTGTGTGTGTGTGTGTGTGAATTGCTCATACTCTAGTTATTAAATCAGGTATAGTCAGAGTCCCCACCCTCCCACATTTCATTATAAAAGCTAAGTACTCCCTACCAAAATCAGAGAAGTATACCCATACAGCGTAGGCATCCATGGGATTCTATGAAGCTCCTTGGAGTCCTATGGAGCCATGGTCTATATTAGGGCTTCTGATATTGTGGTCAGAACTATGGACCCATCACATTTAGGTGAACTGGCCTGGGTTCTGGTTTTTCTGCTAAATGGCTGTATGCTCTCTGAACTTTAAGATTCTCTTAAAAATGGAGTTGATGTGGGGGGCAGGGCACGGGTCCTGGAGAGATGGCTCGACGGTTATGAACAAACACTGGCTGCCCCTCCAGAGGGCCTCGGTTCAATTTCCACCCCCCCACCCCGTGGTAAACTCACACTGTATGTAACTCTGGCTCCGAGGGCTCCAACATCCTCTTTTGGTCTCCAAAGGCACAAGGCACACGTGTGATCCATCATATACATGCACAGGCATATATGCATCAAACTGTCATACAAGTAAATAATAAAATAGTGTCTAATGGAACTGACAGACGGCTGGGATGGCTCATCGGGTAAAGGGGCTTGCTTCTAAGCGGTCCCTGAGACCCACAGCAGGAGGATAGAACTGACTCCTCTAAGTTGTCCTCTAACCTCCACAGGCATGTCTGTAAGCCCGGCACCCTGGAGGCAGAGGCAGGAGGATTGCTACAGATTTGAGGCCAGCCAACCCAGGATACATAGAAGGATTTTATCTCCAAATGTACTGGGGAGACAACTCATTCGATAAAGTTTTTTTTCTGGAAAGGAAGAAGGCCTGAAATTAAGCCTGAGCACCCATGTAAAAGGCGTGTGGTGGCGTGTGCCTGTGTGCCCACAGTTCTTCTTTGTTCTTCTTTTCTTTTTTTTCTTTTTTGGTTTGGTTTTTGTTTTTCAAGATAGGGTTTCTCAGTGTAGCCTTGGCTGGCTGTCCTGGAACTCGCTCTATCGACTAGGCTGGCCTTGAACTCAGAGATCCACTTGCCTCTGCCTCCTGAGTGCAGTGCTGGGATTAAAGCCACAACCCAGCTTTCTTTTTCCTTTTACTGTGCATTGATGTTTTGTCTGCATGTATATCTGTGTGAGGGTGTCATATCACCTGGAATTGGAGTTACAAACAGTTGTGAGCTGCCATGTTGGTGCTGGGAATTGAACCTGGCTCCTTGGAAGAGCAGCCAGGGCTCTTAACCACTGAAACATCTCTCCTGCCTGCCTCCAGTGGAGACAGGTGGATCCCTGGGACTCACTGACTGGCTATTCTAGTCAAATTGGCAAGCTCCAAGCCAGTAAGAGACCCTGTCTCAAAAACCAAGGTAAAAAGTCGCCGAGGAAATACCCTGTGGTCAATCTCTAGTCTCAGTGTATACTCCTGTGCACATGCACAGAAAAGATAAAATGCCACATTGCATCCCCACAGAGATGTGAATTTCCCTGTGTCGGTCTCACAAATCCTGGGATTAAATCCTGGGCCACCACCACTCCACGACCATTTATGTTCTTTTTTGCGACTAGGTCTCACTATCCTAGCCAGGGCAGACTCAAACTCAGGATCCTCCTGCTTTAGTTTCTTTTCTTTCTTTCTTTTTTCTTAAATCCTTTTAATCCTAACACTCTGGAGGCAAAAGCAGGCAAATCTCTGAGTTCAAGGCCAGCCTGGTGTACAGAGTTCCAGGACAGCCGGGGCTACATAGAGAAACCCTCTCTTGAAACAAACAAATAACAAAAAGCGAGTCTAGAAAGTGGCCTGGGAAGAGAGTGGGCAGACCAGCACAAAGCAGGCAGAGCCAAGACCCATTTCCTCCTTTCCACCCGTGGACCGGGATAACAGCAACTCAGGTTCCCATTTCTATTTTCAGCCCCTCTGCCAGTCTCCTGACTTCTGTTTTGCTTCCTGTTAAGTAAAACCTCAAACCCTATTCAGGTTCCTTGCTGCACCGTCATTAGTATTGGTTTAGCTCTCTGTGATAACGGAAGATGATGGTACCCAGTCATTCCAGCCCTTGCGAGGCAGAAAGATGTAGGATGGCTTTCTGTATTCTGTGAATATATGTTGTTCTCACTGGTTGATAAATAAAGCTGTTTTGGCTTATGACAAGGTAGGATAGAGCCAGGCGGGAAATCCAAACAGAGATACAGGAGAAGAACGGCAAAGTCTGGGAGACACCATTCAGCCACCCAAGGAACAACGTGCAAGCAGATCCGTAACGCCTTGGCCATGTGGCAATACTTAGGTGAATAGAAGTGGGTTGATTTAAATGTAAGAGCTGGCTAGTAATAAACCTGAGCCATTGTCCAAACATTCATAACTAATACTAAGCCTCAGAGTGGTTCTTTTAAAAGTGGTTGTAGCGCTGGCTAGTGGTGGCACACGGCTTTAATCCCAGCCCTTGGGAGACAGAGGCAGGCGGATCTTTGTGAGTTTGAGGCCAGCCTCAAGTTCCAGGACAGTCTCCAAAGCTACACAGAGAAACCCTGCCTTGAAAAAACAAAACAAAAAACCCAAAACAAACAAACAAACAAACAAAAATTGGCTGCAGGACAACAAGCCTCCCTTTACAGTAGAAGGATCAGGACTTGAAGGCCATCCTCGGTTAGAGAGTGGGTTTGAGGTCATCCTAGGCTCCTGGCCTCCTGGGCTCCGGGAAACATACATACATGGACGCATCCACTCACACACAGTTAGACTTCTAGGTCTGAGTTTTATGCCCAAAGATTCAACCAACAGCACATGGGGACTATTCAGGGGCAAGCAGACTTAGTAGTGCAGACCTCAGCACTAGGGAGGTGGAGACAGGAGGATCAGGAATTCAAGCTCACCCTCTATTACATACAGAATTTGATGGCAGCCTGAGCTACAAGCCATCCTGTCTTAAACTCCTCATTTTCTTCATTCCAAAAAAGGAAAAGAAAATACTTGAGGGGGAGGGATTGTATCTTGACTGAACATGTGGAGACTTTTTTCTTCTAAAAAGCTGATATTTTTTATTGGTGTGTATGGTATGGTGTGTGTGTGTGTGTGTGTGTGTGTGTGTGTGTGGTCAGAGGACATGTGTGCAATTCCCACAGGGTCCAGAAGAGGGCATCAGATCCTCTACGTGGACCATACGTGGTTGTGAGCCATCTGACATGGTTGCCCTAGGGTCCTCTGAAAGAGCCACAAGCACTCTCACCTCTGAGTCATCTCTCCAGCTTCTCGGACTCTTTTCTGCTCGTTAGTCCCTTGATAACACTATGGAACAGTCACTGTCCTGCATCTACACTGTATTAGCCGTTACAAGTGTTCTAGACAATATTTAAAGCGTATTAGGATGTGCACAGGTTCCAGGCTAAGGCTACACTGTTTGCTATAGGGAACTTGCATGGCCTTTGGGTTAGTATAGTTGGAGGCTCCTAGAACAATCCCCATGGATACCGAGTGACTACATAGCATGAGCCATATTGATATGAGCTGTCATTGCTACAATGGTAGTTGGAGGCAAAGAAAGTCCTCTCCCCGTGGTCCTTTCCCCACTCACTTCCCAGAGACCCACTTCTGAAGAAGGTCATTACAGTTTGACGCCACGGAGACCAGAGTTAGCTATCCCAGCTGAGCCCTCCTTTGCCACACGATCTCCATCAGCCCACTAGCCGACAGCAGAGATGTGAATGGCCGCACGCAAAACCAGCATAAGGAGCGGCCAGCTGAGCCTTGCCCAACGCTGTGACTAATGGAGCCAGGGGAAAGAGCACGAGGATAATGATGGAAGTCGAGGGTGAGGCAGAAACACGCTGGAGAGCTGTCAGGTAAACACATGACCTCAAGCCAGGCATGATGGCACATGCTTGAAATCCCAGCACTAGGAGTGGATGCGGGGTCAGAAGGGGGGTCAGAAGGGTCATGAGCACAAGGCCAGCCTTGGTTACATGAGAAATGCCTCAAAGAAAAAAGATTTTAAAGAATTTATTTAACTTTATTTTATATGCATTGGTATAAAGATGTCAGGTCCCCTGGAGCTGGAGTTACAGACAGTTGTGAGCTGCCATGTGGGTGCTGGGAATTGAACCTGGATCCTCCAGGAGAACAGCCAGCGCTCCTAATGCTGAGCCATCGCTCCAGTTCAGAAATTTCTTTTAACTAAGAAAAAAATCAAATTTAAGTCAGGCAGCAGTGACATACACTTTTAACCCAGCACTTGGAAGGTAGAGGCAGGTGAATTTCTCTGAGTTTGAGGCCAGCCTGGTCTACAGATCAAGTTCCAGGACAGCCAAGGCTACACCGAGAAACCCTGTCTAATAAAACCAAATAAATAAATAAATAAATTTTAAAAATCAAATTTAAGCTGAGGGCAAGGGGTATGTGTTAGTGGTAGAGTATTGTCTATCATATGTTCTGGGTTCAGTCCCCAGTACCTAAGAAAAGGGGGATCTAAATTGGGGTACATTGGCACATACATGTCTGTAGTCCTAGCATTGGGGAAGCTGAACATGGATCACTTGACCCAAAGAGTTAGAGGCAAATCAGCTTAGTCAGTAGTGAAATGCCATCACATGCATGCACGCACACGCATGCACACACGCACGCATACACAGTGGAAAGATTGCATAGTGGCTAGAGAGATGGCTCAATGGTCACAAGCACTGACTGCTCTTCCAGAGAAGCTAGAGTCAATTCCCAGCAAGAAGCTCACAATGCCTGTTGCTCAATTCCCAGAAGATCCGCTGCAAGCATGCGGCACACAGACACACAAACAAGCAAAACACCGCACATAAAATAAAAACAAGTGCATTTTTAAAAAAATTTTTTTTTTATTGTGGAGTTAGGAATGTAACTAAGTTGATAGAATGCTTTCTTAGTCTGAGTTCTATCTCTGGGACCAGGCAAACTGTGTGTGGTAAGGGCACACCTGGGATTCCAATGCTAGGGAGGTGGAGGGAGGAGGTTAGGAGTTCAAGGTCATCCTTGGCTACGTTGTGAGTTCGAGGCCAGCCTGGGCTGCAGGAGACTCAGTCTCAAAACAAAAGGGACACGATGGCTTCTGTATTCTGGAAACAACTGAAGGACTGTTGCGCATGCTCCAGCTGCTGATGTCTCCCCCCCCCGCCCCCCCCCCCCGCCATGTCCTCAGAACGGTGTCTGATTCTAGAAGAGCCAAGTGACCATCTTTCCAGCAACAGCAGAGCAGTGGGCTGAAGGATTGGATCCCTGGCTGGTCCAGAACATTCAGGAGCTGCCTCGCTGTGGGAGCATGAGGCTGAGAGCAGCCGGATGCCTGAGGAAGCCCCCGGATGTGAGACTGAGGTCCATTGGCCAGAGGTGCCGGAGGGTGGGGGGAAATGAGTCCAATGAAGAGAATGAAGCGTACTGCAAGATTAAGAACAATAAACTACAAGAGCTAGTTCCAGGACAGGCTCCAAAGCCACAGAGAAACCCTGTCTCGAAAAATCAAAAAAAAAAAAAAAAAAAGAACAATAAAGAAATGAGCTGAAGAATTCAGAGACTGGGATTGATCGGGAGCTACGAGGCAATCCTGGCCTGGAGGAGAAAGGGCAGGAATGGTGGCGCCGAATGCAGTAGACCAGAAGCTAAGGACAAGACTGAATGGCAGAACGGAACCCACAAACTGTGTGAGTCCTACACGAAGCAGGACTCGGTTACATCTCCAAGACGAAGGGGCAATGTCTAAGTGTCCGGCATCAGAGACACAGAGGCATTTGTGTTTCAGAGGGGGAGCCCTATATTAACCCTGCACCTTGGCTTCCCGTTAGTTGACTTCAAGTTACTAATTCCGGAGGTCACACCATGAGGCAATAGTCTTGTTGATGCTCTTCGTTTCTCCTGGTTGGATTGAGAATCATAGGAGGCACACTTCTCTGGGGACATCTGTGACGGTGTTTCCGACAAGGCTCAACTGAGCAGGAAGAGCACCCTGGATGTGGCCAACTCCATCCGCTGGTCCAGGAGTCCCAGACGGAAGAAAAAGTGGACAGCGGACAAGCGTGCTGAGCTCGGCATTCATCTCCGCTTTCTGACCATGGATGCAATGTGACAACTGTCTCATCTTCCCTCAGACGGGCTTCCCTGGAAGTTAGATCACAGGCCTACACTTGTAGGGTCAGATCCCAGAGGCTGAGCCAAGTCAAACCTCCCTATGGCTTTCTCTGGAACAGAGACATAAGAGGCAGGCTATACCTTGAGGTGACAGCTCCCAATTTTGTTTGTTTGTTTTGGTTTGGTTTGTCTTTTTTGGGTTTTCGAGATGGGGTATCTCTGAGTAACAGCCCTAGCTGTCCTGGGACTAGCTTTGTAGACCAGGATGGCCTCGAACTCACAGAGATCCGCCTGCCTCTGCCTCCAAGTGCTGGGTTTACAGGTGTGCACCACTACCGCCCAGCAACAGCCCCCAGTTTATGATACCTGGCTCCTCCACATTCTCAGTCACCCATGGTATGTTGTCCTAAAACACTTCCTGCCACCCAAAAAGAAGTTTGTGGAATTAGTCCAGAGACCCTCCTTCATGGGGTTTGCTGGAAGGTCACTCTGAAGGCTCCGCTCTGACCCCTCCCCTTGAGTCCCCACGGTTTAGCCTCTCTTCAATTCCCCCACTTCTTCCATGTCTGTTTCTCTGTGTCTCTGTCTCTTTCTCCTTCACGTCTCTTTAACTATTAGTGAAGCTGTGGTTTCTGCCTAATGCTTTCCCTCCCACCTCGAGGCCCCATCACCGCTGAGTCCTCGTTCTAAAGAGCCTTAAGGAGTTGAGTCTCTTTCCATGCCGAATGCTGCGGTTTTGTTTCTAGTTCATTTCCCAGCGGCCACCATGGGCCACCTCACTCTCTGGGCCGGAACAAACCTGCCTGCCTTAAGTTGTACTGTCGCAGAATCAAGAAAAGTAAGGAAGAGTTGGGCGGTGGTGGCACACACCTGTAATCCCAGCGTTTGGGAGGCAGTGGCAAGCCAACCTGGTCTACAGAGTGAGTTCCGGGACAAAGAGGTTCTGCCTCAAAAAAACAAAGAAATGAAAGTAGGGAATGTAGGGCCCACAGGTGCAGCATGACACCTGTCTCATGTCACAGTACAGATGTTTAAGTGCCTTTGCAGGGACCCAGAGGCCTCAGGTGTGCAGGTGTCTCATTAGAGACCAAGATGGGGTGCCTGCCTTCTTATGACATCTGATTCCTTTGCTGGCTCCACCTTAGCACAGGGCTCTACTTGCTACTGTGTGGAGACATGGTGTTTCCTTGGGAGAAATAATGCAAAGCCAACACGAATAGACTTTCCTTCAAGGCTATCTTGCAGACTGAAGATAGAGCATGAACATGCATCAGGAGAGAGTAGGGAGAGAACACAGAATTAACATATGAGGGCAGGGGGGATGCTGCAGGGTGTAAAGGAGCTTGCCACCAAGCCTGCTGACCTGAGTTCGATCCCTGAGAGAGAACTGACCACCTTAAGTTATCCACCGACTCCCACACACATGCTCCAGCGTGAGTCCCCACCGCTGTCCCACCAAGCAAATGAAAATTAAATAAATAAATAAATAAATAAATAAATAAATAAATAAATAAATGTGTGAAAGAGGAAGACTACAACTGGCTCACCTGGGCTTCACCTAGCTAACAGGGCGTCCACAGAGACCCCCAGGACGCAGGAACGGGAGAGGCCTGCAGAGACGGTGTCCGCCTTCGGAGAGCATCTTGTCGCTGCCCACTGGCCCATGTCCACTCTCGGGACCGTCTTCCTGTTCTCTCTCTTCTTATTTTTAGCCACTTTGTACTTGTTTGCGAACTCACGTAGATGTCCTGGGACGGTCTGTGGGAGTCGGTTCTCTTCCATCAGAGGGGGCTCAGGGATGGAACTCTAGTGTCAGGCTTGCCAGCAAGCCCCTTAACCCACTGAGGCGTCTCACTATTCTTCCTTCTATTTTTGCTAGAAGATTTTTATTTTTATTTTATTTAACCATGTATATGTGAATATGTGTGCGTGTCAGTGTGGTGTGGTGGTGTGTGTGTGTGTGTGTGTGTGTGTGTGTGTGTGTACATGAGTACAGAGGCCTGTGAAGGCCAGAAACTGAAAGTTACAGGCAGTTGTGAGCCACCCTATGTGCGTGCTGGAGCAGAACCCACTATTTCTGTAAAATAGTGCCCACTCTTAACATCTGTGACCCTGATGGTCACAATGTATCTTTTTTAAAAAAGTTTTGATTTATGACCTTTTTGTTGTTGTTGTTCCATAGCTCTTAAAATTTGATGAAACCATTTCTATATTTGGCTCAAGAATAAACTCTTTGAGATGAGAGCTGTGGTTTGTGTTGAAAGACCATGCCTATCCTCCGTCCCCTTTTGGTTTTCCATTTTGTTATGTTTGTTTATTTATTTGTGTCTATGTGTGTGGGTGCTCGGGTGGAGGTCAGAGAACAACTTGCAGAGAAACAACTCGTTTCTCCTTCTACTACATGGGGCCAGGGGGTCAGACTCAGTTCCCCAGGCTTGGCACCTCCGTCCTGGAGTTCTACCTTTTTTTTTTTTTTTTTTAGACCAATCTCTCTCATTATTCCTGTCGTGGATCTGTAATCATTGCTGCCCCCTCATGGTAGATGTTATGTAAGCAATGCTATTGTTTCTTTGGGGGCTGGATTCATTGGGTTTATCAAATAGACGGTTTCTTGATTACATCTGCTTATTTTTCAGGAGTCTTTTTTGTTTGTTTGTTTTTCGAGACAGGGATTTTTTTGTGTAGTCTTGGCTGTCCTGGAACTCACTCTATCAATCAGGTTGGCCTCGAACTCACAGAGATCTGCCTGCCTGTGTCTCCTGAGTGCTGGGATTTAGGAGTCTATTAATGCATATACAAATACGGGGAAGAAGGGCTGGGGCTGTAGCTCAGTGGTAGAGCACTTATCTCTCATGCATAAGGCTGTACGCTCATTGTCCAGAACTGCCCCCCCCCAAAAAAAAACAACAAAAAAAATTGTTGGAAAGAAATATCTGAAGTTGCCCCCTGGAACCCAGCAAACTTGGGATTCAATTCCCGACTCTCTCTCTTCCCAGCAGTGACTTCACTGGGAAGTGACCTCACCTATTAAAACACGCATAGCTCAGAAAGGATACTCCAGTTGTCCGCCTCTACCGGAGGCACTGTTCTAACTGTAGAAGGCTAAAGCAGTAAGGCATCGTGGAATACGCCAAACTCTTGAGTCCCTTCCCCACATCCTCATCCATCGACAGCTGAGCTCCAGAAGGTACCTGCCCTGTCTTCTTGGCCAATTCAGGTGGCAGAACTCAAATTTTAATCCTCTCTTTACTACTCCTTTGTGTCATGCAGGGACCTTCCAGGACTCAGTTTCCCCTTTTGGCATAACAGAGTCAAACACAAGTGGTGTGTGTGTGAGAGAGAACAGGACTCTGCGAACCAGCAGACATCACAGTCATTACAGCTGATCGGACTGAGAATGCAATTCAGTTCAGTTCAGTCGAGTCCCTAGGTTCAAGCCCCAGTACTGCATAAATTGAGGGAGGTGACGTGTGCCTAAAATCCTGGCACACTGGAGGTGGAGGACCAGGTGGAGATCAGACTCTCTTTGGTTACAGAGTGAGTCCAGGTCAGCCTGGGCTACATACTTTGGTCTTTAAAAGCAGGAGGAGGAGGCTCTCAAGGCCCCACCCCCCTCTCTGGGGAGCTACTTGTAGGGTAAAAGAGCCAGTCAAAGAAACCTACCCAGACTGAAACCAGAGCCAGTGAAAGAAACCCACCCTGACCCTAAAACCAGAACCAAAGAAACACGCCTTGACCCTGAAATCAGAGCCAAAAGGCTAAAAGGGGCCAGTGAAAGAAACACAGTTTGGCCCTGAGACCAGAGCCAAATCTGCCCCTGACCATAAAACCAACCTGAGCATGAAACCAACCAATCCCTGAGCATGAAATCTAACCAATCTGAGCTTTTCCAAGCTCAAGAGGATTGAAATCTGACTATTTCCCACCCTGAAAAAACTCTGCCCCTAAGAAGCTCTATATAAGCCTCTTGCCTGTTCAGTTGCTGCTGCCTTTTCCACCACGGCAAAGGCAGCTACTCTCCTAGACTCTTCCTTCCTAATAAATCTCCTGAATGAGGTTTGGATGAGAAGTAGAGAAGTAACTTTTCACAGGAGCTGGAGCAGAGCAGAGCTGAGCAGGACGGTAACAGCTTTGCTGGGGAAACCCTCCCCTGCAGGGCCAGAGCTTGCTACCTTGGGGAAACCTGGAGCAGGGCGGTAAGCTACTGTTTGCAATGACTTTGTGGTACTCCTGACCTCCAGGATCCCTTTCCATCCAAGCTGCAATGCTTACACTACTGGCAGTCAATGATTGCTGGAAGAGGAACACATTTTCTTCAGTGGTATAGCACTGGTAAAGAGCCCTTGCTCCATTAATAGCCTTAGCCCTGATCCTGAAAGTGATTTTAATGAAACTCACGGGGTCACAAAAGAAGAAAGACAAAGAAATAAAGAAGGAAGGAAGGAAGGAAGGAAGGGAAGCAGAAGGGAAACGGAGATGGGAAGACCAGAGTCTACACAACGACACAAATCTTCAAGATGCCCAACAGTAAAGGCTCGGATGGTAAAGGTGCTTGCTGTTAAACCCAATAACCTAAATTCAAAGCCCAGGACCCACAGGTAGGAGAAAACTCCCTTAAGTTGTCGTATGTCCTCCACACGTGTTGCACACACGTGCCCCTCGCCCATACTCAAACAAATAAACATATGTAATTAACTTTAGAAAAATTAATAAGTAAAAAGAGAGAGAGTAGAAGGAAACTGAAGCCTGGGCAAGAATACTCCTGAGGAGGTAGTCTGGTTAGCCGCAGAGGGCGCGCTGAAACTACAACTCCCGGCCTCCTTTGGGCCGGTAATGGCGGATGGCCCCACAGGATTGGTCCTTTCTCCACGGGGCGGGGCTTGACGAGAGGCCAGCTTTTCACTGTTGCCAGGGGAGACCGCCGCAGGGAGGCGGAAATTGCCGAGGCGGGCGGTGAGCGCTGTGGTGGCACGCGGGAAGGTCTGGCGGCCATGGCGGCCCTGGGACCCGGGAGTCGCTTCTGGTGCTCGTGTCCCGAGGTCCCCTCCGCCACATTCTTCACCGCCCTGCTCTCGCTGCTGGTGTCGGGGCCCCGCTTGTTCCTGCTGCAGTCGCCTCTGGCACCGTCGGGGCTGTCGCTGCGCTCAGAGGCCCTGCGCAACTGGCAAGGTGAGCAGCGACTGGGCCGGGATGACGCGCTTCCTCAGCCGGGGGACTTCATCTATCCCTCACTGCCAGGCAGTCCCCAGCCTCCGTGCCCATCACTGTTCAACCCACTTGAGACTCCAGCACGTCTTGTCCAAAGCCTCATCATCATTTTCGCCAATTCCTTCCCTACCCAAAATTGCCCCTTGCATGTCATCCCAGATTCATTCATTCTTTGATCTTCCTTCTCTCCTCCAGTTTTATAAATACAGACCCCCTTTCTGCTGAAGGCCTGAGCCCCTCAGGAACAAAACAAACGTCTATCACCTTCATCATGACAGTTGAACATTGTCTCTTGTCACCCCATGAATGGTTTTTCCTCCTGAGTCTAGAATTTTCTGCTGCGTATTTATCTTAATCCTGACTCTTAATTCCAGCTCACTGGAAGGAGGAAAGAGGCCGTCTTCTGCCCCTGGTAAAGTACTTGTTTTCTCAGGGGAGAGAAATTTCTCAGACCAATTAAGTCTGTAATCATCCTTTTTCTAAAAGACAGAATTCCTAGTCTTTGTTTCTTTATCATTCTTTCCTGGAATATCCCGGTTGCTCCCAATGTAACAGAGGTCTGTGCATTCATCTCATGTAATCGATATAATCCTCACAGCGATTTCATGACAGGACATATTAAATTGCCTGTATACCAGAAATTGAGGCTGATTACAGAGAATCCCAGAACTAATGCATCATAATATTGAGAAAGGAACCCAGTCTTTTGCTTTTAGTATGCTGTTTTAGAACCAAGGTTTGGGTATATAATTCGTATGTCCTTATATAGATATAAACAAGTGAGTCATTTAATTTGGGATCTGTGGGGTGATGGCACACGTCTTTGGTCCCAGCACTCGGGAGGTAGAGGCAGGCAAATCTGTGAGATCAAGGCCAACCAGGACTACACAGAGAAACCCTGTCTTGAAAAACAAGACTTCAGTATGAGAAGTATCCAGCAAATAAGGCTTCAAGAGATAGTCTGGCTAGGTGTTATGCTTAAAGCTGAAACTTCCCTTTGCTCTGGATGTGTGAAGCATGCAGCCCTTCTTTCAGTGAGCTGAAAGCCAGTCTAGATAAGGCACATACCCTCTTTCTTTTCTTTTTCCTTTGAAACAGAGTCTTGCTATTTCTTTAGACCAGAATAATCAAAACTCACCATGTAACCCAGTCTGGCCTCAAGGCCGTGATCCTCCTGCCTCAGCTTGCTGAGTACCAGGACAAAGACATCCTATGCTTACTTAACCCTATTTGTGTGGGTGTGGGGTTCATGAACAGGTGGAGATACGTGACCTTCGAAGGACTCGGGTTTGACCTGTTCCATCACAGCGAGGAAATTCAAGCTGTGAGGATATGGACGTTGGACTCAACTGAGCCCAGGCAGCCTGGTTATGATAAAGCTAAGATCCCCTCCAAGTCTTAACACTCCTAAGAATGATGCTGTTGTTTGAGCCATCTCTCTTATGTTAAGGTTTCAGCCCACGGAGATAGGTCAGTACACTAGAGAGCCGGGCGTGGTGGTGCACGCCTTTAACCCCAGCCCTGGGCAGGCAGAGGCAGGTAGGTGGATCTCTATGAGTTTGAGACCAGCCAGGGTTATATAGTGAGTCCCTCTTTCAAATAAAGAAAGTACATTAGAGCTCTGTGAAGTAGTTCCGCAGGTAAAGGCACTTGCCACCAATCGTGAGAACTGTAGTTTGGTCCCCGGTGGAACTGACTCCTGCAGGTTTTCCTCTGAACTCCACAGGGGGGCCGTGGTATTCCCATGCACTCCCATATACTCACAAATAAATAAAAGATTAAGTTTTAAAAAATTATAACTTATGTTTAGAAAAAAATAAAAAGAATAAACCAAATGGGATGGCAGGCACTTGTAGTCCCCGCACTCAGAGACAGAGACAGAAACTTGGCGAGTTGCTGGCCAGAAAAAAAAAAAAAGAAAAAGAAGAAAAAAAGGCCAAGTGTGGTGACTTACACCTATAATCCCAGCCCTCGGGGAACAGGAGCCAGCCTGGTCTACATAGCAAGGTATAGGCCAGCCAGAGCTGCATAGTGAGACCTTGTCTCACAAAAGAGAAAGAAAAAAGGATGTTGCATCTTATGGCATATAAATCTTTTTTTTTTAAATACAGATTTTATTTTTTTTTTATTTTTATGGTTTATTTAACTTTATTTTATGTGCATTGGTGTGAATGTGTCAGATCCCCTGCAACTGGATCTTTAGACAGTTGTGAGCTGCCATGTGGGTGCTGGGAATTGAACCTGGGTCCTCTGGAAGAGCAGTCAGTGCTCTTAACCACTGAGCCATATCTCCAGACCCTGGCATATAAATCTTGGCTGCACCTGCAGAACTGGAACAGTCTTAGAGAAGACTTCTAATTTCTGTGTATTATTAATGATACCATTATAGTCCTTCTAAACCATAAAATAATTCATGATTCCTTTTTTCTTCCCCTGAACAGCCTCTGTGGAAGGAGAGGCCAGAATCACAGATGAGGAGACGGGCATACACTGTTAAGTGACACCCACTCAGTCATCCCTGAAGCTGTTCCAATTAATTAACCCTCAGACTGCCCAGTGAGGTAGGTCAGTAGTAAAGTCTAAAATCGGAGGGCTGGAGAGATGGCTTAGCAGTTCAGAGAGCTTGCTTCAGCCTGACGATGCTGGCGCACGACTTTAATCCCAGCACTTGGGAGGCGGAGGCAGGTGGATCTCTGTGTGTTCAGGGCCAGCCTGGTCTACAGAGCTAGTTCCAGGACAGACTCCAAAGCTACAGAGAAACCCTGTCTTGAAAAGTCAAGATGAGAGAGAGAGAGAGAGAGAGAGAGAGAGAGAACTTGCTGCTCTTACAGAGGAGCCAAGTTTGGTTCCCAGCACCTGGGGCAGCTCACAACTGCCTGTACCTCCAGCTCCAGGGGTCCAACACCCTCTACTGACCTCCACAGGTACCTGCACACAAGTGGCATATGCAGATTCACAAAAATAAAAATAAGTCTTTAAAAGAAAGCCTAAAGCAATGTTATAAAGCGTTTGACAAGTTCAGAAAAAGCCCTCCTTTTCACACATCGAAGTTGGTCTTGACAATCTTTGCTCCAGGTCCAGGAAAGAATGGAAGCTACATTATATGTTCATGTTTTAAACCACGGGAATTGCTCTTGCTAAGCCCGGCTCCAGGACCAGAAGGAACGGAGACTATATGATATACTTACGCCATGAATGGCGGGCCGTACTCTCACTTTCCTGCTCTGTTTTTGTTGTTTTATTGTTGAGACAGGCTCCCATGTAGACCACGCTGGCTTCAGACTCACAGAGGAGCCAGAATGACCCTGAACTCCTGATCTTCCTGTCTCTACTTCCTGAGTGCTGGGCTCCTAGGTGCGCACCACCACTTCCTGTGTGTGGTATGTGTGGTGCTAGGAATGGAACCCAGGACTCTGTGCACACTCGGCAAGCACCCTACCAACTGGGTCCCAGCTTCAAGGCTCCCCCCAAGCTGGCTTGGGACCTGGTTGCCCCTCGTTGGAACAGCCCCGCATCGGACCGTTAACCCAAACTCATCTTTAGTTTACAGGCTGGTGACCTACATCTTTGTCTACGAGAACCCAGTCTCCCTGCTCTGCGGTGCCATCATCATCTGGCGCTTTGCTGGCAACTTCGAGAGGACCGTGGGCACCGTCCGCCATTGCTTCTTCACCTTCATCTTTACTGTCTTCTCCGCCATCATTTACCTGTCGTTTGAGTCGGTGTCATCGCTGTCCAAGCTGGGTGAGGTGGAGGATGCCAGAGGGTTCACCCCCGTGGCTTTTGCCATGCTGGGAGTCACCTCAGTCCGCTCTCGGATGAGGCGGGCCCTGGTGTTTGGTGTGGTGGTGCCTTCCGTCCTGGTGCCGTGGCTGCTGCTGTGTGCCTCCTGGCTCATTCCTCAGACCTCCTTCCTCAGCAACGTCTCTGGCCTTTTGATCGGCCTATCATGTATCCTTCCTGGAAGGGAGCTACAGAGTGAGGCTACACCAGGGTGCAAACTCACTTGGGGGTGTGGGATGTCTGGGACACAGTCGCAGGCTCCTACATAAGCAGTCTGGGTTTGGCCCCAGCTTGGAAAGCCTGGGAGTCTTGGGTAGTTCTCCCCATCCCTGGATCCGAACTCGTCTGGAAAAACTGAGTATGGTTGCCTGCCCAGGTCAACTCAACACAGCCGGTTGGCAGCTTAAGCTTAACTATACGGCCTGCCTTTCTTCCCTTGTAAACTGAGGTGCAGTCTTCTCAACTAACTGGAGTGTGAAGTTTCGCTGTGGAGGGCCAGGGAGATGGCTTCCTCAGTCAAGCATCTGTGCAAGGGTGAGGACACGAGTCATGGCCTTGGGACTTACAGTCTGATCCCGTGCTTCGGAGGTGGAGACGGGTAAATCCCTAAGGCTCACTGGCCCACCAGGCAAGCCTAGCTTGGTAAATTTCAGATCAATTGAGAGACCCCAGTTCCTGAGGATACCAGGCTGGCCTCTGATCTCCACACACAGGCACTCACACATTGGAGAAGTATGAGGTGCCCATCAGGCAGAGATGTTTGTGGACTGGTTAAGAGACAGACCTGGACTTGTGGATAGTTTTTCTATTTTTGCTGGGTTAAGAGTATCAAGCTCAGGGCGTTGTGTATGATTGACAGACACTCTACCACTGAGATATATCCCAGCCCTTGATTTTCTTTCTTCTCAGAGAGAAAGGGGTTGTAAACAGGGTCTTGCTATATGGCCCAGGCTAGCCCCAAACTCAAGATCTACCTCAGTTTCCTGAGTGCTAGGATTTACTATCACTCACCACCGCACCTGGTTCCACGCCCCGAATATCAGTTTCTAGGTGTGCACTTCCTCCCTTCCTCTTTATTTTTTTATTTATTTCGGTCTGTGGCTGTGCGCACCCACATGCTGGCGCTTGAGGATGCAGAAGAGGTTGTCAAGTCCCCAGGAACTGGAGTTACAGGTGGTGGTGAGCTGTCATGTCGATGCTGGGAACTGAACTTGGGTCCTCTAGAAGAGCAATTGCACTCTTAACTATGAAGCCATCTTTATGTTCCCCTGCCCTCAAAAGGTGACTCACTGTATAACCCTGGATGACCTGGAACTCACAGAAATCTGCCTGTCTCTGCCTCCTGAGTGCTGGGATTAAAGGTGTAGGGTGTGTGCCCCACACCGACTTGTCTCTTCCATAGTTTTGAGATCGGGTATAAGGTAGCGCAGTTGGACCTGGAGCTGACTGAGCCGGAAGATGGAAGTCAGTCCTCCAGCTTCAGGAGTATCAGGGATTAGCGTCACTTATTACCGAAACCATCCGTTTTAGACAGGGCTGAGGATCCAATGTAGGCCCTCTGATATATCGGCCTAGTCAAGGCCCCACTGAGCTTCATGGCCAACGTTACCCTTATCTGGCTTTTATAAGGGATTGAGCTTCCTAATTAGAAATACTGAGATCCAGAATGCTTCAAAATCTGCAGTGTTTTGAGCATTAACACGACACAAGTGGGATATTCTGCCCCTGACCTGACTATAATTGAAGTAAGAACATGGATGTACCCAGAATGCTGTGTAAAGTCACCTCAGGCTGTGTGAGGTACACGTGAAACATAAATGGATTTTATCATGCATATGCAAGTATTCAGATAACTTCGTAAGCCCTGAGATATTTCACTCAAACTATTTTGGATAAGGAATGCTCAACCTGTACTTAGCCCTTGGTGCAGGCATAAACTAGTTGGCTTAATATTTGCTGAAGGGCGGCTAGTAAGGTGTCCTGATGGGTGAGTGATTGCAGGCAAACCTGACAGCCTGAGTTCCAGCCCTGGGACCTTCGTGGTGGATTTCAGCCCCCCTCCCACACACACACTGGTACATTTACACACATTGCATGTACACACATACAGAGTATTTGTGTAATAAGTATTTGTTGAAGGGTGTATGAAACAGGCTTTCTAGCTATGCAGACAGTGATGGAGACTATATGGAGAAAATGCTTCCAGAGAAGCCGCAATGAAACTTGCCATGGTGGTGCATGCCCCATAACCCCAACACTCAGGAGGCAGAGGGAGGGGGTGTTTTAAGTTCAAGACCAGACCAGGCTACGTACATCTTCCTCCTCCTCAACAAAAAGCCACGTGAAATGTTGGACTCTAGCATCCAAACACCGAGGAGGAGTCGCCCCCAGAGACCACCCCTCACACCACAGCCGATGCAAAAGCATGAGGATTTTATTAATTCTGTCATGACAGAGTCCCTCAGCATTCAGGAAGCCAAAAGACCCCGACTAGCTGGTACAGGCCATTTTTAAAGGAGAAGGCCATAGAAGCAAGGGGGTTGTGATTGGCTTATTCGAAAGGGCTATTACCAATAATTGGCTGGAGAGCTGTTGCCAGATCAGTTGAGGTAAGAGGTCATTTTGACCCCGTTTCCCAGGGGACTGAATCAAAACATACGTATATGGGTAATTGTTCAGAAACTGAGTACGTGCATGTGTAGCTGTTAGGTCCTTGGTTCCTAGGGGAGGAGGGGAAGCACTATGGCACAGAGGCTGAGAGGATTCAGAATTGTCAGAAATGGCTTCAGAATTGTCTTAAAGTCTTACAAAGTTCAGTTGGCACACTGAGGCAGAGCACCTTTGATTTGGAGCCAAAGACTAGCAGCGTGCCGGTCTCTACATTGTATTAAGACTGGCTTGTAAACCAGCTGCGGTGGCAGAGCCAATGGTAGTGGCAGTGGTGTAGACACACGCCTTTAATCCCAGCTCTCAGGAGGCAGAAGCAGGCGGATCTCTGAGTTCAGGATCAGCCTGGTCTACAGAGCTACATAGAGACCCC
The DNA here is from genome assembly GCF_903992535.2 of Arvicola amphibius. Classification (NCBI taxonomy): domain Eukaryota; kingdom Metazoa; phylum Chordata; class Mammalia; order Rodentia; family Cricetidae; genus Arvicola; species Arvicola amphibius. The sequence continues at coordinate 93,791,994 of NC_052056.1, forward strand.
TGTCTCAGAAAGCCAAAAGGAAAGAAAAGAATGGCTGTGACTGATGGCTGTGTTTGGAAGGCCCAGGAGGTGCGTGTGAACTCTCATGCACACTACACATGGCATTGTTCCCGTGAGGTGCGTGGATGGGACTGGTGTACACACCTGGGCCTCCCAGGGGCTGGGGCCTCAAAGGGCGTGGCAGCTGCCTCTGCCCTGCTGCCTTCAATTTTACTTAATGCTCTCACCTCAGATGGCCTCACCTACTGCTACTCCCTCGACCTCTCTGAGCGTGTAGCCCTGAAGCTTGATCAGAAGTTCCCCTTCAGTGTCATGAGGAGGATCCCCCTGTTCAAGTACATCTCAGGTTCTTCTGCCGAAAGAAGAGCTGCCCAGAGCCGGAAGTAAGTGGTGAATCCCTCGCCTTTGTGTTGTGTGGTTGGTTTCGGTGCTGGGGGGTGGACCCAATGCCTTGCCCATGCTAGGTTGCTCTGTCACTGTGTTGCCACCCACTCTGCCTTTGTGGGCTTTTTTCCTTGTTAGTTTGTTTTTTGAGTCAGAGAAAGTTGGAGTTGGCTTTGAACTTGGGAGGCTCTTGTCTGTTCCTCACAGATACCAGGCTGTAGATACAATCCCACTGCCAGCTCTCATTCTCATTCCTAGAGCAACTGAAGGGTGTGGTTCACCTTAGCTGGGTCATCTTAAAGGATAAAGGAAGAGGGGAACACAGTTTCTGAGCTCTATGCAGGGAAGGATTGTAATTCTATTTCATCAGTAGAGCCCCTGCCTAGAATCCCCCAGTGAGGGGCTGGGATGTGGCTCAGGGTAGAATACTTATCTAATCTTGGGAGGCCCTGGGCTCCAGCATTGCAAGCAAGGAAAGAAAATGTGTGTACAGATCCCATCTGTACACTGCTACGTGTGGAAGGAACCGAGTGTGAGTGGACAAAAACAGAACTTGAGTGAAATTCTGAGTGACTTGAGGAGAGATAACAGTCTTAATGTCATTTCGTTGTGATGCTCTGCGGGTAGCACTGGCTGTGACACGCGCCATGCTTACAGTCTGCTCAGTAGGTGACAGGGCAGGGACCTGAAAGGACTTTCTTGTCTCTCCCAGAGGAAACTTTCTTGGCTCCCCAACAAGAACAGGTGAGGCTTTTTTCTAGTTCGGGCTCGTTTGCTCTTAAAAACTACTAGGCAAGCGGCCAGAACTTGTGGGTCCTCACACCTTCTTTATAGAGGAGCAGAGAGGACATGTGTTCCCAGGTAGCAGTCCAGGGACGAGCCCGCTGTGACACCTTTCCCTTAGGACCTCTGCCAGTTGTGTTCTTTCCAGCTGTGTTCCTCGGAGACTACAATCCTAGCACAATCACCGGGAAGGGCATGGTGAGAAGTGAGGAGCCAGCATGGCTGGGGTGCCCTCCATGCCCAGGGTCTGCAGCAAGCTTTGTTCAGCTGGAATAGTTAGATTTGGGTTTGGGGTCTGTGCTGTTTATTTAGTGCGTGCGTGCGTGCGTGCGTGCGTGTGTGTGTGTGTGTGTGTGTGTGTGTGTGTCTGTGTGTCTGTGTGTCTGTGTGTCTGTTTTGTTTATTTGTAGACAGCCTCAGTAGCCCAGTCCTTCCTCACTAGCTGTTTAGCCAAAATGACCCTGAACCTCTGATGCCACTGCCTCCTCTCAGTGCTGGGGATTACAGGCGAGCACCCCACGCCCAGCTTATGTTGTGCTCAGGGCAGAAGCAGGGCTTGGTCCCACCTGTAATCTCAGCATTTGGGAGGCTGAGGCAGGAGGATTTGGAGTTGAAGACCAGTCTGAGCTACAGAGTAGAACCCCACCTCAGCTCACCACATCTAAAGAAGCCAAGGGCTGTGGACATAGCTCAGAGTTAGAGTGTGTGCCTAGCATGCAAGAGTCTCCTAGCAACTTGACAGGCCTGAGAAGTACAGACTTCCCCCTCAGAGTCTCCTGTGTGACAGCAGAGGGGTGGGGTCACAAGCCCCAGCTCACACACTAACGATGAATGGAGCTGCCCTCAGGACCCAGAAAAGGAGTTCCAATCTGAGTTACACTTGCCCACTGGGAAGCTGTCACCTGTGCCAGGTTTGGACAGATGTGGAATGGGTAGCGCTTTGTGTTCCTTCTCTGTTCCTCACGTGGCAGGTGGTTGTGGGTTGCCAAGACTGCAGGTATCAGAACAGAACATGATGTTTCAGGTGTCCTGACAGAGTCACCGAGAGCGTTACAACAGGACACGTGTGTTTATTTTAGTTAGCTGCCATGTGGGTTGTTTTGTCTCTGATTGCTCTTGTTTGGAAAGTTGGTTTGGCATAGAGTTTGGGTGGTTTGTTATAATAAAAATAGGGACAGTTTATTAAAAACGAGAGAAGAGGCCAGCAAGATGGCTTTGTGGATAAGGACATCTGCCACCAAGTCTGAGACCTGAGGTACATCCCTGGGGACCCTCATGGTAGAAGAAAAGAACTGTCCTGAAAGTTCTCTGACGCACACACACACCAACCACACATACATATACCTACCACACACACAAACTAAACACACAAACACACACATACAAATGGAAAATCATTTTAACGAGAAGGTAATGTAATGCATATCTTTAATTCCCAGCACTAGGGAGACAGAAGCAGGCAGAACCCTGTAAGTTTGAGGCCAGCCTGTTCTACATGGAGAGTTCTAGGCTGGCCAAGACCTTAGTGAGATCCTGTCTCAGAAAAAAAAAAAAAAGAAAAGGAAACTGCTCCCAGAAGCAGGAGTGGAGCCGTGAGCTGGGGCTGGAATCAGGGCTTGCTTGGCACATGCTAAGCAAGTGTGCCACTGAGCCACAGCCCAGCCCAGTCCTATATTTTCAAAATGTTTTATTTGTGTGTGTGTTTACTGATCTAGTTGGTGGCATGGGACCTAAAAATGAGGTGGACTAAAGTCTTGTGCAATAGGCAATAGCCAGCTTTATTAGAGCAACAGGCAGTTTATACCCTAGGGTTAGGACGCGACACGTGAGTAAGGTGTTCCTTGGTCACGAGGACAAGCCGCCCACAGTATAGAAGCATGTGAATAACTACAGCTGAAGTGAGCTCACTCACAGCCGCTACACCTGGGAGGAGCGTGTAGCGTGCAAACACATTCCAAGAACAACTCTGTTTGGGAGACACTGAGGGCACAAGACTCTTCTTTCCTTAGTTTTCTCCCAAGCACTCAGAACGCTCGTGCGACTACTCTGTTCCCAGACTGTGTTTCCACGTGTACAGTCTTACCTAGTCCACATGAACCCCTAGATTTGATCCTGAGCACTACACGGAGGAAGGGGGGGTGGCTCCTGCCTGTAACCCAGATGTTCAAGGTCATTCTTAGCTAAATTGAGGAAGCCTGAGCTACACGAAGCTCTGTCCCCTTCCCCTCCAAATGGATCTTTCTCTTCCCATGAAACTTTGTGCTGGCTATGACTCTGTCCCTGCTCTTCTCTCAGGAAATGACATGGTGTACCTTGTCGCTGCCAACAGAATGACTGTCTTCTCTCTTATTCCTTTCCAGGCTGAACCCTGCACCTGGCTCCTACCCCACACAGAGTTGCCACCCTCATCTAACCCCAAGTTACCCTGTCACCCAGATGCAGCATGCGAGTAGCCAGAAACTGACCTCCTGGCCTCCCGGACACATGCCCAGCCTCCCTCCATATCAGCCTGCTTCCGGCCTGTGTTATGTGCAGAACCACTTTGGTTCTAACTCCAATGCCTCCAGTGTGTACCCAGCTTCTGCAGGGACCTCCCAGGTGGTACAGCCTCCCTCCCCTATCAGCTGTCCTGGCACTGTGTATTCTGGGGCCCTGGGCACCCCAGGGGCTATAGGCTCCAAGGAGTCTTCCAAGGTTGCCATGCCTTAGCCAGTCTGCAGAGAAAGCTCCTATACATTGGGCAGAGAAAGGTCCTGACTGAGTGAGGAATTGCTTAAGAATTATTTGTTGAAGAGCATGCTGGTCTGTCATCCCAGCTGCTTGGGAGGTTGAAGTCAATAGATCCAAAGATCAAGGTCTGTCTGGTCTCCAGAACAAGTTCAAGGCCAGCCTAGGCTATGTATAACAAGACTCTCAAAATTAATAAAAATGGCTGGAACTGGGGCACTTTGGTAGAATGCTTACCTAGCATAGTCCTCAGCTTCCCCCTCCCCCCAAAAAGATTATTTATGAAATACCTCTATGTGCCAGCTCTGTTGAGTACTTTGATAAATGTCCCTATATATCTGTGTCATTTCCCCCCAAGGCAGCTCTAGAAAAGCTCTGACCCAGCTTTCAGACACAGGAAATAAAACAGCGTAGAAGGACATGCCTGTAAGCTCAACTATGGTCAAGGCAGGATCAGGCGTTGAAGGTCATCCCCAGCTACACAGTGGGTCTGAAGCCAGCCACTGGGCTGCATGAGAAGTAAGGCATTCTGGGGTCCCCTGGAGTCTTGAGGTGCCACAGCCACTGCTAGGTTTCTTGGTTCCTAATCCAGTGTCCCCATCATGAGAAAGTACGGTTGTCATTGGCTGCCAGGGACTTGCTGGTCCTACCATCCCATCCTGCTGAGTGCCTGTGAGTCCTTGCTCGTGTCTGTGTGTCCTTGTACTGGACAGTCTGTAACCCATCTTCCCCCTGCAGCCGTCCCTGTCCTGACTTCTGCAGCAGCGTGCTGGTGGTCCACGCTGTGAGTTACTTTTGTATAAAACCAGCCTCCAGCCTGCCAGTGGTGTGTTGCTCTTCTGTCGTCAGTCCGGGTGGGTTGTGACTTGAACAGGAACGGGGGCCGTGACAAAGGGATCACATGGAGTCTACACACAACCTGTGCTCAGGGGTCAGCGGTGAGGACCTGAGACAGGAAGTGGGTGGAAAAGACGCAGTAGAATGTTGACCAACCCAGAGGTGGGTACAACAAGGGGCTAGCCAGGGTAAGCTAGTGAGATTGTCTCTAAAGTTTGGGTTTTGTTTCTGTTTTTGAATAAAAATAAGCTGGGCATGGTGGCACATGCCTTTAATCTCGGTACTTGGGAGGCAGAGGCAGTGGATCTCTGAATTTAAAGCCTGCCTCATCTACATACATAGTTCCAGGACATCCAAGGCTACTTAGTGAGACCTTGTCTCTAAAAATAAAAGTTGAGTTTGGTAGTACCAGCTTTTAACACCTGGGAGGCACGGCACTTAGGTAGATCTGAGGTCGGCCTGGTCTACATGACCATTTCCAGGGCTGGGGGTATGGCTCAGTGGGAGAGTGCCTGCCTAGCGTACAAGTGGCCCTGAGTTCCATCTCCAGGACTGGGGCGGGGGGTGCGGGGGGAGATGATTTCCTGATCCCAAGTCCACCCCTCCAGAGAGGGTAGTCTGAAGACGGCCACATTCAAGCATCCAAGTGGGCGTTTGAAACCCAAGCAAACAGAAGCCAGTATGTCTTGACTGAAGATGAAACTACCTGATCTGGATTAGGAAACTGAGTTCACAGCCAAGAAGCCAGGTGCCCAGGTGGCATCTAGGCTTCAGACACAGCTAGAATCTGATGGGACCTGAGACTTTGGGCTCCAGCCATACCTGGCATTTTACTTGTAGTGGCACCTCCCAAGTACAGACAGATGTGTGCTTTTAGGCGGCACCTCCACTCCAGGTCCAGAAATGGCTGTGATGGTACTGACTCTTAGCATGGATAGGTTTGTGTGTTCCTGGTTTCTCCGGCCTCTCTACCTACGGTGGCTCACTGGCTAGAGCTGCAAATGCCACGCACCCTGGTTCCCTGGCAGCGAGGCTGTCAGAATTGTTGGGTCATCCTGTACCCCACAGCCACTGGCTTTACTGATGGGATCCAGGGATGCAGAGGAATCGATAGTACACAGCAGTAGAGCTGGACTCCAGCTTCCCACACCAACTACCCCTCGTTGACTTGCTGCCCCTAGATCTCTGTTCCCTGGGCTTCTCCATGACCTGGAACCAGTGCACAGGCGACTTGGAGCTAGGCCAGAGTAGAACCAGAGCTTGCCTGGAGCTCCCATTTTACCTGCTTTGTAAACAGCCTTTACCGTGTAGTCCCTACAAATCTACCTCCCTTGAGGAGCTGAGCTGGAATTTCAAAGAATGAACTCCTCTGGGTCCCAAAGCATCACCTGCCTGGTGGGAGGGGGTGGGAGTGCAGGGTTTTCACTCTAGTCTGAACTATAACTTGTCTATGTGGATGGCCTCCCACCACATATATTCCACAAGCTCCCCTAGGGCCTATGGGATCCCAATCCTCCCCCATTTGCCAAATCATGTCCTGTGTGGCTGGGTCTGTACCTGGCCCCAGGCTGGGGTCAAAGCCTTGCCATGAAAATCTGTGTAGGGGACACGTGCAGGCCTGCCACTCGATAAATGTTTGTCAAACAAAAGTCTACATGACCCTGTCCCAGGCTGCTTAGAACAGTGAGGAAATGGATAAATAAAAATTGCTAGCTGGGAGGTGGTGGCGCATGCCTTTGATCCCCAGAGGCAGAGGCAGGTGGATCTCTGTGAGTTCAAGGCCAGCCTGGGCTATGTAGTGAGTTCCAGGACAGCTGGGGCTACACACAGAGAAATCCTGCCTTAGAAAAACAAAAAAGAAAAAAACTTGCAGAGAGCTGGGGAGATGGCTCCGTGGGTAAAGTGCTTGCTGGCCAAGCCTGAGGTCCTGACTTTGGAACCTCCTGCACTTCCATAAAAAAAAAAAAAAAGTGTGACCACTCAGCCCTGTAACCCAGTCTTGGGTGGTGGATTCCTGGAACCAGCCCGCTGGCCGGTCTAACCAAAACTGAGCTCTAGGTTCAGTGAGAGACCTGTTTCAAAAAATACAGTGAAGAGCAATTGAAGATATCCACACATCAACCTCTGGCCTCAAGTGCCCACACAGGTGAAGGCACCCACAAATGTGTGCCCATACCCACATACCGCAGGAACAAAAGAATTGGCATGGGGTTGGGGATGTAGCTCAGTGGTAGAGGACATATCTAGAAAGCTCAGTTCCATGCCAGCGCTGAAGGGGAAACAGGATCCACCTTGGTGAACGCTTTTAATCCCAGCCATAGGGAGGATGAAGCAGGGATTCTGGGCTACAAAGCTTTCCAACTCTTCCAGGAAACACCTTGACCCCTGTTCCTTCAGCCTAAGTGAAAGCTATCCTTCCCTGCCCTCAAACCTCTATCCCCTCAACTCACGTCCCATCCCCAACCGAGGCAGGACCAGGCTTGCAGACATCAGCTTGCCCGGCCTGCGAGCTGGGGGCTGCAGAGAGGCAGAATCATGCCCTGCAGTCAGCCTCTCTTCCCCAGGGCAGGCAGTGCTCTGAGGCTGCTGGAGGAAGAGGTCCCAAGCTCTGCTCCAGCCTCTGCCAGAGGGAAGCAGATCTTCCCATGGAGAATACAAGCTAAGGGCTGGGCAAAGTATTACCAGCCAGAGGTGGTAATACCAGCACGGAGACAGTAGGACAAGCAGGCAAGAGCGTAGATAGAAGGGAAGTGGGCTAGCTCCCGGCTCAAACAGCAAAATTAGCCCAGTAGGAGAAGAAGCCTAGAACACATGGTTGTGGTCACACAGGATGGTGGCAGAGCTACAGGTCTGGATTATCTCACTTAGAGTCGAGACCTCCTTCCTGTCTACAGATACCTGCTGCATACTCAGGTGGGTGGCAATGTCAGCCTAGCCCCGGTGGAGCAGCCCGAGGGTGTCCCCTTAGTCAGTGAGGGATTTCCAGTCATGCAAAACCACATCCTTGACCACAAAAAAGAATATCAGATTGAACCAATATGAAGCAGAATTTGAGATAATTGAAAAAATGTCATTTTGGGGACAGGATCTCGTGATGTAGACCTAGCTGTCCTGGAACTACTCGATATGTAGACTACACTGGCTTCAAAGTCAGAGATTCACCTGCCTCTTGTGCACTAAAATTAAAAGGGGGCACTATCACACCCAACAAAAATGTTTAAAGATTAATGTCTGTGGGTGTGGTTGTATACAAGTACATTTGAGCGTCTGGAGAAGCCAGAGGGAGGTGATCCCCTGGAATTGCAGCTGTAGGCAATGGTGAGCCACGAGTGCTTGGAACTCCGGTCCCCTGCAAGAGCAATGCTCTTAACTGCCAAGACATCTCCTAGACCACAAAGTCTGTTTTATTAAACAGAGCAAACAGATTTATTAAGGAAAATTAAGAAAGCACTCCCTAGCGTGGGAGTGACCCTGAGAGAGAAGAATCTGAGAATCTGTTTTGTTTTTGTTTTTGTTTGTTTGTTTGTTTGTTTGATACAGGGTCTCACTAGTAGCTCCAGCTAGAGCTTACTGTGTAGTTGTGTAGACCAGGCTGGACTTGAACTCATAGATACCCTCCTGCCTACCCCAAGTGCTAGAATTAAAGGCATGTGCCACCACTTCCCAGCCCTGATCCTGATGACATTTTGAACATAAATCTTTTCTTTCTCTTTCTTCCTTTCTTCTTTCCATTCTTTCCTTCTTTCTTTTTCTTTTCTTTCTTGCTTTTTGTTTTGTTTTGTTTCATTTTTGAGGCAGGGTCTCCTGTATCCCAGACTGGCTTTGAACTCACTATATACCTGAGAATGACTTTGAATTCTGATCCTCCTGTCTCTATATTTTGAGTGCTGGGATTACCCAGTTTGTGCAGGGCTAGGGATGGAAGCCACCACTTTGTGCATGCTGGGTAAAAACTGCCCACTCAGCTACAGCCACAGACCTTTTGAAACAGATGTGAACCACTGGGTTAATAGAAAGAAAGGCACCTGGGTAAAGTATAAGGTATGCTGGATTAGGTGAGTGAAGGCGTCTTTTAAACAGTCACACTTAAATGTCCTTTTCCTCCATTTAGATTATAGAGTCGCTCCCGAGGTACCCTGGGTGAGAATACAGTCTGATTAAGATAGAAAAAGTCATTGTGGTGCATGTCCTTAATCCCAACACTCAGGAGGTAGAGGAGGCAGTCAGATCTCTGTAAATTGGAGCCAGTGTGGTCTACATAGAGAGGTCCAGGCCAGCCAGAGCTACACAGTAAGACTTTATAGCAAAAAAAAAGAAAAGAAAGAAAGAAACGAACGAACAAACGAAGAAAGAAAGAAACAGAAAGAAAATAAAAAAATTAAAGGAAAGGAAAAGGAAAGAAGATAAAATCTAGGGGGTGTGGGCTAGGAAGATGCCCTTTTACCATAGATGGGATTTTTGAAAATTGCAAGTTTACATTTGGGAAGGAAGAGTCTCATGTAGCCCAGGCTGGCCTCAAACTATGTATCTGAGTCAAGAACTACCTTGAATTTCTGCTCCTCCTGCCTCCACCTCCTGAGAACCAGGATTTCAAGCATGCCCACCAGTTGCAGTTTACATGACCACAGAGACTGAAGCCAGGGCCTGCTGCACGCTAGGCAGGCATTTACCACCTGAGCTATATCAAGGATGTAGGCCGGAGCTCCAGGAAGCATGGACTGCAGGTGAGTGAGGCAAGCCTCACAGTGGGTGTTGGGCCCTGGAACTCTTGAAGCCCACAGTGGTATGGCCCTTTATGCCTGGACAGATGCCAGCTACAATAGCAACACTCCAAGTTGAACTTGAAGTCTGGCTTCTGAGGGATCCAGTGCCACCTACAGAACAGGAGACAAGGCCACCTGAAGCCTCAGTGGTTTTTATGAGACAGTCTTAGAGTGTGTTCTAGGCTGATTTAGAACAGAAAATTCTCTGCTTTAACTGGTGAGTGCTGAGATAACAGATGTGCACATGCTGGGCTTACAGCTGTGCCTGGATAACAGATGTGTACACAACGGGTTTACAACTGTGAGGGGATAACAGATGTGCACACGCTGGGCTTACAGCTGTGCTGGGATAACAGATTGCATATGCTGAGCTTACAGCTGTGCCGGGATAACAGATGTGTACACACCAGGTTTACAGCTGTGAGGGGATAACACCTGCGCATACACTGGGCTTACAGCTGTGCTGGGATAACAGATGCACACATGCTGAGCTCACAGCTGTGCCAGGATAACAGATTCATACATGCTGGGCTTACAGCTGTGCCAGGATAACAGATGTGTACACACCAGGTTTACAGCTGTGAGGGGATAACACCTGCGCATACACTGGGCTTACAGCTGTGTTGGGATAACAGATGCACACATGCTGAGCTCACAGCTGTGCCAGGATAACAGATTCATACATGCTGGGCTTACAGCTGTGCCAGGATAACAGATGTGCACACACCGGGTTTACAGCTGTGAGGGGATAACACATGTGCATGCGCTGGGCTTACAGCTGTGCTGGCATAACAGATGTGCCCATGCTGGGCTTACAGCTGTGTTGGGATAACAGATGCACACATGCAGAGCTCACAGCTGTGCCAGGATAACAGATTCATACATGCTGGGCTTACAGCTGTGCCAGGTTAACAGATGTGCCCATGCTGAGTTTATAACTGTGATCTTCAAGAGCTCCTTACAGTCCTACCCAAGACTCTCAGGAAAGCTCTCCAAAGGCTAGCCAAGCCTGCATTGTTTATTATTATTATTATTATTGTTGTTGTTGTTGTTGTTGTTATTACATGCACTTGTTGGTTTTGTGTCAACTTGACACAAACTAGAATCATCAGAGAGGAAGGAGCCTCAGTTGAGGAAATTCTATAAGATCCAGCTGTAAGACATTTTATCAATTAGTGATCAATGGGAAAGGGCCTAGCCCATCGTGGGTGGGGCCATCCCTGGGCTGATGCTCCTGGGGTTATAAGAAAGCAAGCTGAGAAAGCCAGGGGAAGCAAGTCAGTAGACCAGCACCCCTTCATGGCCTCCGCATCAGCTCCTGTCTCCAGGTTTCCTCCCTGTTTGAGTTCCTGTCCTGACTTCCATGACGGATAGCAATGAGAAGTGTAAGCTGAAAACCCTTTCCTCCCAACTTGCTTGCTTGTTGTTGTTGTTTCGAGACAGGGTTTCTCTGTATAACAGCTCTGGTTGTCCTGGAACTTGCTTTGTAGGCCAGGCTGGCCTCAAACTCAAAGAGATCCGCCTGCCTCTGTCTCCTGAGTGCTGAGATCAACACCACCCAGCCCCAACTTGCTTTTCGGTCATGGTGTTTTGTTGCAGCAATAGAAACCCTAAGACATTATTACGTTATGTATTATGGGATATCCTTGATCCACAGTTCTCAAGTGAAGTCAGAGCATCTTTACCCAGCATTCCACTGGATGGAATTCCTGCTCCTCTTACAGCTGTGAGGGGATAACACCTGCGCATACACTGGGCTTACAGCTGGGGGCCGAGCTACAGCCCCCAGGGGCCAAAGATCTGAGCATATTGGGTTTTTTTGGGATGGGAAATCAGAGCGAGCTCCCTGCCTGTGGAAATCATAGGGGATAACTCTGTCTCCACTGTGCCCCATGCAGTCAGAAGCACAGAACCCACAAGAACCCACATGTGTGTGTGCATTCTACACAGGCACATAGGAACACATACATGAACACTTTTGTTTTGTTTTTCTCTGTGTATCCCCGACTGTTTTGGAACTCACTCTCCATAGACCAGGCTGGCCTCGAACTCACAGAGATCTGCCTGCCTCTGCCTCCCCAGTGCTGGGATTGAAGGCGTGCACCACCACCATGCTTGTTGTCCCGGCAACTTATTGGGACAGCGTGAGCTTGAAAAGTCACACACTCGCTTAGGGCGAGGTTTCTTCTGCCCACAGGAGTTCTCCACACAGCCCACAAGGGCACGGTTCCCAGTTCCCAGAAGCCCGAGCCCTGTCCAGACGGCACTCGGTCTTTCAAACTCAGTCTCCCACTCCCCTCCCCTTCTCATGCATTCTTCCCCACACCCCGACACATTCATTCACCCACACCATTTCATGGATTCATTCCCACACCTTTAACATCCTCACATACCCCACATTTACCCTTTCATTCATCCCCTCCCCACGCTTTACCCACTCCACCATCCCACCTCCCCTTCTCCCATTCTTCCCCTCTCTGGTTCCCTCATCTAGTAGATACAGAGGACCTGTCACAGGGTCTGTGAACCCGCAGCTCACCAAGGTCTGGTTCCAGTACAGCCTAGCAAAAGCACCAGGAGGCCTGGCTCTGCGAGAAGTCACTGCCCAGCCCATGCGGAACACGGCAGAGAGAGTTGCCAGCTAGACTACCAGGGGCGGCGGGCCTGGCCCTGGCTTGGAGTCCCTCGAGGCCTCTCCAGAATTTGGAATGTGGAGGAGGAGAACGGAGGACACACGCTAGGGCAGATTCCCTCAGTCAGGCCCGATCTGAGAGGGCTGTAGGAAACAACACAGGGCCAGCAAGGAGTGAGTGAAGGATCCACAGAGCCCAGGGTGGGAGGCCTTGCAAACCAACCTAGGGATTTAGGCTGGATCCTTTGGGTGTCAGAGATCACTGTGAGGTTTCTCCACTTGTCCTCTTAGTACCCTACGGGAGCCAGGGGATCTACACCCAGCCTCTCCCACGGATCACACACTGTGGGAGACTCTTCACCACAGAAACCTTTGGGTCACACACAGCTGCGAGACTCAACCACAGAAATGTCTGCACAGGGTGAGGCAGGTCTCCTGAGGTGAGCCTGCCATGTAACAAGCCGCTCCCCTGTCCCGGTGAGTGACCAGGGACATTCCTGTGGCTGGCAAGGCTCTTGTGCCTCCTGTTCGTTCTTCCCTGTCCTCCACACCCAGGCGGACCCATCAGCTACCTCCCAAAGCTTCAGGTGCATATAAAAGATAGCCTTCTGCCAGGCGGTGGTGGCACATGCCTTTAATCCCAGCACACGGGAGGCAGAGGCAGGTGGATCTCTGTGAGTTCATGGTCAGCCCGGTCTACAGAGTTCCGGGACAGGTTCTAAAGCTACAGAAAAACCCTGTCTCAAAAAGCCTAGGGGGAAAAAGAAAGCCTTTCAGGAGAGGTCTGGAAGGACAGACTTCAGGTGACACACCCACCTCTCTTAAGGAACAAAGTTTGTCACCAGTCCCAGTTTCCCAGGGGCTCTATCAGGGACGGACAGCTCTGTTGTCCTGACTCAGTCCTGGGTACATCAGAGACTACAGCTGTCTTCCTGAGCTGTGGGTGAGCAGCCTGTCCATGTGTACCCCTCTCCTTCCTAGTGGCAGAAGTGGAAAGAAGAACAAGGGAAGACTCTGGACCCTTCCAGGGGAGACTTGAAGAGAGGGAACAAAAACCTAATAACAGAAGCCAGTCAACCTTCCTGGGAGCCCAGGATGCAAAGGAGAGAGTGTGGGTATGAACGGTGCCACACTGAGTGAAATGAGAAGGTGGGTGGTGCCAACACACAGTATAGGACCCAGGCCTTCCCTTCCTCCCTACCGGCTCCTGTCCTGGGGTTGGAACCCGGGGCCTCACATCCGCCATGTAAGTGCTCTACCCCCGGGCCACACCTCTGGCCCCCTTTTCACCTGTTCTTTTTACAGGACAGGGTTTCTCTGTGTGGCCCTGTCTGTCCTGGATCTCACTCTGTAGACCAGGCTGGCCTCTGCCTCCCAAGTGCTGGATTAAAATGATGCCATGGCTGCCCAGCTTCACTTTCCATTATAAGAAAGAGTCTTACTAAGTTGCCCAGGCTGTCCTTGATCTCACTCGGTAACCCAGGCCGGCCTTGAACTTGTGGTCGTTTTGACTCAGACTCCCGAGTAGCTGGGATGACAGGCCAGCACCAACAAGTCAGGCAAGAAAGCGTTTCTGGAACCAGGGAGATGGCTGGCTTTCCTTTTCCTCCCTCCTCCCTCCTGGAAATAGCAGCTCACAGTGCCAAGACTCAGGTTGGCCGGGACTGGCTCACCCCTCTGCAGACTGCCAAGTCTGATTACCTGTGTTCAGTTCCAGGGGCCCACATGGTAGAACTTGTTCTCTGACCTCCACACACATGCTGTGGCACATACATGTCTCTGTGTGTGTGTGCACACACAAATACAATTCTCAAAATTTGTTTTAAAAAGAAAGAAATAATTTTTCCCCGGGGCAGGCTTAGTCAGGGATATGCATGCGCTAAAAGGTCATCAGAGCCCTCTGGTGGGGTCCCAAGGGAGGAGGGTTTGTTATTGACACTCCTCCCACAGTGAAAACCAACATGACTTTACCCTGGTCCTGCCTCGACTGCTGCCCAGTGTGACCCAGCCTATTGTGTTCTGAAGGTTGGGGACAAACTTTACCTGCAGCCCCGCCTCTCAAGCCTCAGTCAGGATAAAAGCCCAGGTTTCTCTGCAGGCCGTTCTGTCCATCGGTCCGTGTACCCCGCCCCTCCCCGTGCCTGCCCCTGTCTCTCTCTCATCCCCCCTCCCCCGCCCCATCCCAATCCCAGGAGCTCTGCACCTGGAGCAGGCTCAAGTTTCCTGAGAACCAAAGACTTGGGAGTCGGGTTGCAATGTCCCCAAAGGGAGAATGAGACCTGGAGCTCAAGTGGCACTTCACCCTGGGAAGCTCTGGGCTTTGGGTTTGGATAACAGCTTAACTGTTTCTAGAACCGGACTTTGTCCGCCCCCCTCATGAGCTTCGGAAAAGGGAGTCTAAGGCTGGGCGCAGCTCAGTGGTAGCGTGCTCGACCAGCATGCGTGAGAACCTACGCTCACGTTCAGTCCTGGAGAAAGAGAAAGGGGATGGTTTTGCTTGTTCATTAGTTTTACATCTTTCAATTACATTTATTTATGGGGGCGCGAGCCACAGGTTAAGTGTGGAGGTCAGAGGATAACTCCCGAGAGTAGGTTCCCTTCTTCCACCACGTGTGTCCTAGGAATCAAACTCCCTGTTAACAGGCATTGCAGCAAGCACCGCTAAGCCCATGAAGAAACAAAAGTTTAGGTGGGGTCAGAAAATCTGGCTCCATTTTACTTGAGGAGATTCTGCCGAGGTCCCTGCGCCTGTATTCCAGACCTGAGAGGCAGAGGCACCCATCTCTACAGATGACCCTCTGAAGTTCAGAGGAGGATCAAGGCATCCATCAAGGCAGGGTTTGGGACAATGTCTCGCTGGGTGGCCCAGGCTGGCTAGGGAACTCTCAGTAGGAGAACACACACACACACACACACACACACACACACACACAATTATAAACCCTGCACTGACTCTAGAAGCTCATCTTGGTGCTCCGTGCTTTTCAACTCTCCCCTTGCCACCCTGGGTCTGGGTAAACTGAAGATTCCAGAAAAAGAAAGAAGGAGGTGGGGCGAGGAGGAAGGAAGAAAGAAAGGAAAGAGAAAAAGATGGGGGAGAGGGAAGGCTAAGGAAAGATTCTACAAGGTCAAGAGATAAAATGTCAAGGTTGTGTGCACCACCATGTGGTTGCTGGGGATTGAGCTCGGGACCTCTGGAAGAGCAACCAATGCTCTTAACCTCTGAGCCATCTCTCCAGTCCTAAGACTTTAAGGTTATGGATCGTCAAAATGTTAGTTTCCAGGGCTGAAGGGCTGGTTCAGGGATTAAGAGCACTTGCTGCTCTTGCAGAAGACCAAAGTTCAGTTCCCAGCACCCATGTTGGGTGATTCACAACTGCCTGTAACTCCAGCTCCAAGGGATCTGATGTCCTCTTCTGGCCTCTTCAGGCACTGTTCTTACACACACACACGCACACACACACACATAAAGAGAGAGAGAGAGAGAGAGAGAGAGAGAGAGAGAGAGAGAGAGAGAGAGAGAGAGATTTTAAAAAGCAAATCTAAACTAAAAACGTTGCAAACCAAATAAATCCTGGACTGTTTCCAGTCCCTTTGAAAGTCATTTATCCTCACACCTGTGTCTGACCTACCAACCTTGTGACTACCAGGATTCCAGGATTCCATAAGATATCCTTAGCAGATCCGATTCAAAAGCCAAGGACGCCGTCAGATTGTGTCTGAAGCCTATAGCAGCGTTTTCTTTACCTGCTGTAAGCTGCCCATCTATGATTGTGTTTGGCTGAGACACTGACTTATCTCTCTCTCTCTCTCCCTCTCTCTCTCTCTCTCTCTCTCTCCCCCTCCCTCCCTCCCTCCCTCCCTCCCTCCCTCTTTTTTTCTTTTCAAGACACAGTTTTTCTGTGTAGCCCTGGCTGTCCTGGAACTCACTCTGTAGACCAGACTGGCCTCGAACTCAGAGATCCACCTGCCTCTGCCTCCCGAGTGCTAGGATTAAAGGGACCCAGCTCTTTGATTTATTTCTTAATTGTCTATCTAATAAAAAATCACATGTAACCACTTCTACATTGGACCATGGAATTACAGATAATCAGAATCTATGTCCCCAGGCCACACCCACTCCTATTTGGCTCTGGAACAAATGAATAATCTCTTTACGGTGAAGTCTGTGATTTTGAATTGGCTGCATGGAGTCCAGAGAGCAGCTTGCCAACATCAGTCTTCTGGATTCTCAGGAGGAGCCATCTAGGCTCCAGCCCAGGAGAAAGGAAGTCACAGTGACTTCACTGCAGTGTGCATAGGGACATCACATTATTGGCTCCTGGTGTTGGGACGAGGACAGGCAACCCTAGCGGCCTGTGATGGGACTTCCAGGTTCCTTGTTTTCCATGTTGTTGCTGACGGAACATTGAGTCCTGGCCTTCATCCCTCACTGAGCGCCAGGCATGTAGAGACAGCTAGCCAACATCCTCATGAGGACCCAAGGGGAAAGGTGAGCCATCACACCCAAATGAAGGGTCAAGGCGAAGTGTGGCACTTTCTCCCGGATGTCATCTGACTGGTGCTTATATGATGAGAAAGTGGTGGCAGGGACCAGACCCTCGACTGACCCCTTCCTGGTGGGCCCCTGAATCCATGGCTCAGGCGAAGCCCCAGGGGAGCAGGCTCCATCCTCTGGGTCTTTGCACATGCCATTCCCGTGCCCTCCAATGTGAGCTGATTCTGCTCTTAGCTTAAATGCACCTCCATCAGAGATACCTTCTAGACTAACTCATCCTGACTGTCAGTCTATGGACTTTAGACTCACCCTGGGCACATCTAGTTAACTAGATGAAGTTAACCGAGGTGCGAAGACGTTCCTAGCGGTGGGTGATACCTTTCCGTGGGCGGCGGCTCTGACAGAATGCACAGGAGAATGCTAGCTGAGCGTCGACAGCCGTCTCTCTCTGCTTTAGGACTGTAAATGCCACCCACTGCACGTCCCACTGCCATGCCTTCCCGCCATTATGGATCGTAAGCCAAAATAAATCCCCCCTTCCTTAAATCAGGCATAACAGGTGTTCTGGCCCAGCAACAAGACAAGGAACTAACACACTCTTCTGGGCTGCCTTATCGCAGACAGTAACATCTCTTTTTATTATCATTTATTCATTCATTCATTTTAAAAATGACATTGTGTAGCCGGGCGGTGGTGGCGCACGCCTTTAATCCCAGCACTCGGGAGGCAGAGGCAGGCGGATCTCTGTGAGTTCGAGACCAGCCTGGTCTACAAGAGCTAGTTCCAGGACAGGCTCCAAAGCCACAGAGAAACCCTGTCTCGAAAAACCAAAAAAAAAAAAAAAAAAAATGACATTGTGTGTGTGTGTGTGTGTGTGTGTGTGACAATAGCTGTGGGTATTGATTTTCCTCTTTTCACCATGTGGGTTCCTGTTGGAGCCCACAAGACATATATATACACACACACACACACACACACACATACACATACATATACACATACATATACGCATACACATACATATACAATATACAGTGAACGCACAGCTGGCAGACTAATAGGCAGACCCACAGGAAGTGTATACGTACACGTCCACATGGAGCAACCCGTTTTGCAGAGCTGCAGGAACACTTGTCTTTTGGAAAAGTCACTGTCATATCTGTAAAAACCTTGTGAAGCCACAATCCTTCCCTTCAAAATGGAATTCATTCCCAAAACACCTTAGCAGCATGACTTCTACACAGGCAATGGAGTGACCTTGCTCCATTCCCCCACACCACGAGACTTTGGAGCGATGGCATTCACTCTTTGTTCTAACAGTCAAGTTTACATAGAGTCAATTCCACAAAATTGCCTGCCAACAGACCACATAGAAATTTCTACAGAAGACAGGAACTGAGCAGGAAGGCAGCACGCCCCATCTTTGCTAACACAAACCTGGGAGTCCCCAAAGCTGGTTATCACCAAAGAGATTAGATGAGAATGGGTGAACCCAGGATTCAGGGGTGTTTAGTAACTTTATCTAATGGTTTGGGATGTCAGGTACTTCCCCGTGGATGCTGGCTCTTTCCCGGGCTGGGTCACCTGTTCCTCTTTATCAGGTTCTACCTGCCTCTCTTCGTGATTTTGCTATGCATATTATCATTGTCCTTGCCTATGGAATTTTCCAGCTACTTCTGTAAAAACTAGAAATCTTGGTGCGGGAGAATTGTCTGTATTTTGTCAATCATGTTTTAAATAAACGCTGATTGGCAGGAAGTATAGGCGGGTCAACCAGACAGGAAGTAGAGGCGGGGCGATAAGAACAGGAGAATGCTAGGAAGGAGAAAGCCCTCCCATTTCCAGCCCAGACCACCGAGAAGCAAGATGTAACCTGCCTGGCTGAAAGGTACTGAGCCATGTGGCTAACATAGATAAGAATAATGGGTTAATATAAGCTACAAGAGCTAATAAGAAGACTGAGCTAATGGGCCAATCAGTTTTATAACTTATGGAGATCTCTGTGTGATTTTCTTTGCTGGCTGTGGGGTACCAGGCAGGACAGAAACCCCAACAAACCAGCCCTAATGTTACAAAACCTCTAAGATCAGCCCTTACTCCTCCTCCTCCTTCTCGCTACTTCTTCCCCTTACTCTCCTTCCTTCTTCTCTTTCTTCCACTTGTTCTTCCTCTCCTCCGTGCCCCCTTCACTTCATTTTTCCCCTTACACAAAAAATAAAGAAGATGCAGAGGTAACATGCTTAAGTTAATGCTTTTATCCTCAGATCCTTGCCTGCTGTAGAAATTCAATTCTGAGCCCTGAGGGGGAACCGAGGCTGGTACTCAAGGCCCCCAATAGGTTCCAAGGATTGACCTCAGGTTTTTAGGGTTGGCACCAAGTGCCTTTATCCGCCCAGCCACCTCAGTGCTCACATTCCTCTGATTTGTGTGTGTGTGTGTGTGTGTGTGTGTGTGTGTGTGTGTATGTGCGCACGCGCTTCTTGGTGTTTTAGCTTTCATGTATGTCTGTATGAGGGTGTTGGATCCACTGGAACTTGAGTTACAGTTATGAACTATCATGCAGACGTTGGAAATTAAACCCAGGTCCTCTAGAAACACAGCTGAGCCATCCCTCCAGGCCCGACATTCATCTGTTTCTAAGATAAGGCCTTCCTCTGTTGCCTCAAACTCGAGATCCTCCTGCCTCTGCCTCCCAAGTGCTGGGATTAAAGGCGTGCGCCACCATCACCCAGCAAGAGAGCCCCAGCCTTAGAGAAAGAAGATGGAAAGTGATGGAGGAGGACACCTGATGTCCTCCTCTGACCTCCTCACATGTACATAGGGGAGCACCTGCACGCACATGCATCATGCAAACACACAAAAAAAAACACATGCACGAAGTGAGGATTAAGCTGTGCACAGTGGCTTGCCCTTGTGATGTCAGCACTGGGAAGGCTGAGGCAGAAAGGATCACACATTTAAAGCCAGTTTGGACACTTAATGAGACCTTGTCTCAACACAAAAAAAATGAAAAAATTTCTGTGGTATGTTAAGCAGTAGATCATCTGCCTAGAATCCCCCAGTGAGGGGCTGGGGTGTGGCTCAGTGGTAGAGCCCCTGCCTAGAATCCCCCAGTGAGAGGCTGGGGTGTGGCTCAGTGGTAGAGCCCCTGCCTAGAATCCCCCAGTGAGGAGCTGGGGTGTGGCTCAGTGGGAGAGGAGACTAGCCTAGCAAGCGCAAGGTCCTTGATATTCTTAATATTGGGGGTATTTGGAGATAGGCTAAAGTGGAGTGTGGTGGCACAAGCTTGCAGTTTCAGCACTCAGAGGCTGAGGTAACAGAATCACAAACCCAAGGCCACGACACAGTGAGAGACACTGTCTTTTCTCACAAACAAAACAAACCAACTGCCACAAGGATGGAATCCAAATGGCAGAGTGCTTGTCCTGGCTCCAGCCCACCTCATCAGGCTGCTGGGGCGCAAAAGGGATATCATCATCTCTAGAAATAGTTCCCGGGCCCAGGCAGGTCCAGAGTGGCTGAGTCTGATCGTTCTGAGTCCCCTCCGGGCCTTTTAAGCCTGACCCATCCTCTTCAGTGACCAGCAATACTTTTCCCTTCAGTGGACAGGGGCTGGATAGAGGTTCTGAGAGAGAGAGATGCAGAAGCTCCTAGAAGCTGTTCAAGACAGAAAGAGCCTACAGGGAAACCCTGTCTCGAAAAACCAAAAAAAAAAAAAAAAAAAAAAAAAAAAAAAAAAAAAAAAAAAAAAAAAAAAAAAAAAAAAAAAAAGACAGAAAGAGCCACACAAGAAGTCAGGGAGACAGATGTGGGAAGCCTCAGTGTTAGAGCAATCTGGGTACAAGGTGTATATACAGATGTGGGAGGATTCTAGGCATGTACTCAGCTATTGAGCCACACCCCCGGTCCCTCCTTGGGGATTCTAGGCAAGTGTGAATATCTGTGTGTAATTGGCCTCTGAACAGAAACAAAGAGTTGCTTGCCCTGCTCCCAGGTCATCTCAGAGCCAAGGGGAAATCCATGTCCAGAATCCAAGTCCTCCGCATCTAGACCATACTCTGGCAGTCTCGGTCCAAAAGACTCTCAGGGTGTCTGTGAGGACTATAGACCTATTCCCAGCCCTCCTCCTGAGAGTGGGCCATGCCAGGATTTCTGCCCTAGGACAGCTGTTGGCAGAATGGGAACTCCGAGTGTGAATACGTGGGTGTCAGAGGCCACCATGGTGAAGGCTGGACAGGGTTTGGGATAAGAAAGAAAGTCATAAACCTGTGGGGCTGGCCAGTGGGAACTGGCAAAGGTACACTCTAGCCTGGAATTCTGGGAACTCTGAATGCGAACTTGGCCACCCAGTTTATTTTTTTAATAAAAGGGGGGGTAGCCATCAGTGGTTTGTTAAAATATGTTGACCTGGCTTACCCCATCCTCTTTTTTTCTGAGTTGGAGGCCAGCCTGGTCTACAGAGAGAGTTCCAGGACAACCAGAGAAACTCTGTCTCGAAACACACACACACACACACACACACACACACACACACATTTTGCGAGGCCAGACACAGGGTGTGGCACAAGATTTCATCACACTTGATGGAAGTGCTATGGTACCCCTGACTACTCTCTCTCTCTCTCTCTCTCTCTCTCTCTCTCTCTCTCTCTCTCTCTCTCTCTCTCTCTCTCTCTCTCTCTCTCTCTCTCTCTCTGGCTTTCACGTGGCCCAGGCTGCTCTCAAATTCCCTAAGGAGCTGAGGAGAACTTCTGATCCTCCTGCCTCCAACTCTTGAGTCCTGGGATAACAGGCATGATCCAATATAAAACAGATTTAAAAAAAACAAAACCTCCATTTATTTTATTTTATTTTATTTTTTTAAGGTAGGATTTTCCTGTGTTCTTTGCTGGCCTGGATCTCACAGAGACAGTTACAGATTCGGGGCCAGGGAGAGGGCTCCATGGGTTAAGGCAGACAAACCTGAGGACTTGAGTTCAATCCCCAGAAACCCCTGATGGAAGACAAGAATCTATCCTCAGACCTTTATAAATACACCTTGGCATTTGGGTGACCATACATACACATAAAAAGAGGTACACGCACTAAATAAAAAAATAAATGCAAGTTTCATTGCATGTTTATAGCTTGGAAAGGAGAAAGATCAAAACCTTACAAATGCTTCATTGATTATTTTTTAGGATTTATTTTTATTATTGTCCGTGTGTGTGTGTGTTTGGTGTGTAGTGTGTGATATGTGTGTAGTATGTGTGTGGTGTGTGAGTTTGGTGTGTGTGTATATGAGTGTGAATGTAGCATGCATGTTTTGAGGTATAGATATGTGAGTTGTGTGGTGTGGTGTGTGTTATTAAAGGCATGTGCCACTCTAACCAGACAGCATTTTTATTTTGAACAAGAAGGAACCAAGG
Source organism: Arvicola amphibius (assembly GCF_903992535.2). Taxonomy (NCBI): domain Eukaryota; kingdom Metazoa; phylum Chordata; class Mammalia; order Rodentia; family Cricetidae; genus Arvicola; species Arvicola amphibius. Next base: position 93,814,026 of record NC_052056.1, read on the forward strand.
CTCAGAGATGACATGAGTCGTTTGAATAGTAAGAATAGCCCCCGAATAGTAAGAACTGGGAGCTGGGGATCCGGCTGGCTCCAGAACTCTTTGATCCTTAGTCAGGTAAGGAAAGTCACACTTATTTTCTTTTTTTGAGACAGGGTTTCTCTGTAACTTGGGAGCCTGTCCTGGAACTAGATCTTGTAGCCCAGGGTGGCCTCGAACTCACAGAGATCCACCTGCCTCTGCCTCCTGAGTGCTGGGATTGAAGGCACACACCACCACTGCCCCACTAAAGCTCACAGTTCTGATCATGGTACTTGGGAGGCAGAAGCAGGAGGATTGCTGCAAGTTCAAGGAGCAGCCTGGGCTACAAAGTGAGACAGTATTGAGAGGGGTGTGCTTGAGGCTAAAATCATGAGCACTGGCTCTTGCGCCCTCATCCTGCAGACACCAGGGCCTCACACCCTCATCCTGCTGACACCCCTACTGCAAAGATAGTCACATGTTCCTAAACCCCAAAAAAACCTTCTATACAAAGTGTGGCAAGTGCCATCCTCACAGAGTGACCCCGTCTAAAACCAACTGTGATGAGGACTCAATTGTTAATAATATGCGCTGTTCTTACAGGGGACTTGAGTTCAGTTCCCAGCACCCGTGTTGGGAGACTCACAACTACCTGTAACTTTGGCTTCAGGGAAACCAACACCTTTTTCTGAGCTACACACACACACACACACACACACACACACACACACACAAACAAAAAAAAAAAAAAAAAAAAAAAAAAAAAAAGAAATCTTAAAAGGAGGGGGAGGGTTATAATGAGATGCAAAGTCGTCCAATGGGCAGGGAAAACTGATTTCCTGAAAGAAGGCAGCAACCTCAGTGAAGCCTGTGCTCAGGGCAGAGCGTGTTGAGCCTAACACAGAACCAAGGATGCTGGCTCCCAAGAGATGCAAGCATTTTTGAGCCAGGAGGAGACAGAGAGAAAGGGACAGGTGATCCAGTCCTGCAACATTTGAGTTGTGTGAGGAGAAAATGCTGAAGCAGTGGAACAACTCGCTGTTTGCAAATAAAATTATCGTTAGTCAAAAGAAAGATTGAGCCTACAGAGTGGTGTAGTGCTCAGCTTTAATGCCAGCCCTCGGGTGGCAGAAGCAGGAAGATCTCTGTGAGATCGAGGCCGGCCTGGTCTACAGAGAGAGTTCCAGGACAGGCTTCAAAGCTACAGAGAAACCCTGTCCCAAAAACAAACAAACAAAACAGAAACTCTTTCTGAGCTTCAGGCCAGCCAAGGCTACATAGCAAAACCCTATCTAAAGAAAAAAAAAGATATATATATATTTTAAAAAAATAGGAGGGAGGAAAGGAAGAAAAGAAAGAAAGAGGGGGGAGGAAAAGAAAGAGAAAAAGGGAATGAACGAGGGAGGGAAAAGGAAGAGAGGGGAGGAGTCCTAGTTCCTGATACAGGGTTCCGAGCCTCTGAGAAAGGGCTGTAGGGAGCTGGACAACTCGTCCCTGTGAAACCCATCCCTAAGCGGCTCCGGACCCGGTGGGAGCCATGAACTTGACAGGATGGGACCGCTGTGGTTTTCAGCGGGGGGGCCTCGGTCATCCTAGAGGCAGCTCCAGTATCAAGTCCAGCCCCAGCACGTCCCCTGGCAGGGCTGGGAGAGGGCGTGTCTCAGTGCAGGTGTCTTCAGCCACACCCTTTCCCTCCCTCACACCACGCCTCTCCGGTTCATAAAGGGCCATGGAGGGGCTTAAGCCCTGGGACGTGGAGACAATCATTTGTACAGGACCTGGCTGTGCTTCTTGGCTCTGCCTGGCGTGCTCACACCCCAGATCCTCAGGTGGGTACCTCCTTAGTTTGGGAAAAGGGCAGCGTGAAATGGCGGAAGGATCCGAGCCCGCAGGAGCTCCTGCATGCAGTCCTGTCCCTCTGATGAAAGCCTGGTTCAGCAAACCAGAGCTAAGCTGAGGTGACTCCCCCCAACTCCTGCCATAGTGGAAGAGGGCAGAAACTGAGGGAGATCCTTACCTGTACCCAGGCCTGGATTTGGAGTGGGAAAACAGTAGTTGGGGATGCTGTGTGACTCCGGGCAGATGTTGCCACCTCTCTGATCTGTCTTCTCATCTGCAAATGGGAAGTTAGGGGATGATCTTTTTCTTGCAGGCGGATAACCTCTGCATTAAGTTTCTGGTGGATGTGGGTTCCCCGGCCTCTTCTACTTTTTCATGCCACTGACCCCATCTTCAATCCTCTGTACAGTTGTTCTGATTTCCGGCCGCAAACCCCAAAACTGAGGGCTGGCTACTTTGAGTCAGGACTTTGTGGGTCACAGAAACTCCAGAAGATAACAGTTCCTTCCTGGGGGCAATCAAGTCGGTGTGGCCGGTGAAAGAAATGGCTCTGAGTGCCATTTCACAGCTGGCCTTTGCAGGTCTGGGCTTGCCAACCAATCCACAGGAGCCTGGTGGGCAGAGGGAGTCCAAGAGTGCTGGCTGGCTGCAGGGCAAATTTGGGTCTGGGAGAGTCACTCTTATTTCTCTAGTTCTTATACCCCCAGGACCACACACACTCATAGTAAATGGGTATAAAATACATGCAGAGACTGGGGGTGTGGCTCAGTGGTAGAGCCCCTGCCTAGAATCCCCCAGTGAGGGGCTGGGGTGTGGCTCAGTGGTAGAGTCCCTGCCTAGAATCCCCCAGCCACACAGCACCTGCCTAGCTGATGCATGACCTTAAGGAGCCGGAGTTCAGTCAACGAGACCCCGTCTTCAAACCTACGATGTGCTTATCACGTGTGCACTGAGGGGTCAGGCATAAGGAGGGCGCTTATAGGACTCTCTTCTGTGTTAATCGTTTAGCAAAATACAATTGGGAAATGAGGCCCGGCCTGCTTCTCTTCCCTCAGCTATAACATCATCTTTTTTTTTTTCACTTGGCCTGTTTGGTTAAGTCTACCTTGCCAAAACAATGAAAATAATCCTGTAATTGTCCCCAGATTGGATGGGAGGGCCCGGTCAGATTTCTTTCCTTGTGGGGCAATGACCCTACCACCACCCTCATTCCGGAAGCAGAGGGTTGCTTGGAGACCCCAAGTGCTGCCTCTGGGGTGAAGTCTCCCTGAGACCAAATTTGAGTATTGATCCCCAGCACTGAAATGCAAGGTTGTCTTAGGGAAATCTAAAGACAGCTGGGTACAGCTCAAGAGGCTGATGCCCTTGGGATTTCAGGGCCAGCCTATGCTACAGAGCAAAACTTTGTCTCAAAAAGTAGAGGGAGGGGTAAAATGATGAAGCAGTCATGGCACACACCTTTAATCTCAGCACTCAGAAGGCAGAGGCAGGAGGATCTCTGTGAGTTCAAGGCCAGCAACAAGATGGTCCACTAGGTAACGGTACTCGCATCCAAGCCTGGTGACCTCATTTGATCCTTGAAACCCACATGGGGGTGAGAATTGACTGCGGTGGGCGGTGCTCTGACATCTGCAACCATGCTCCATGCTGTGTCACGCCCGCCTGCGCACACAATAAATAAAGGTAGAAGACTTTTTTTAAAAGGACTGGAGCTGTAGGCCGATGCTAGCTACCATACAGGAGGCCCTGGGTGTAACCTCTCAACACACACACACACACACACATACACACACACACACACACACGCAGAAAGAGAATTCTGAAAATCAAAAACAGTGGCTGGTGACAAGGGGTGTTTCATTGTTTATTATGTTGATTATCTATCAGTCAATTGTCTATTGTTTGTTTATGCATCTCTCGCATATCTACTTTTTTCTGTCCACTATCTTCTGTCTATACATCCATCCATTTATCCATCCATCTGTCCATCCATCTATCCATCCGTCCATCCGTCCATCCCTTCCAGACAGGGTCCTGTGTAGTCCAGGCTGGCTACAGACTTAAGTTATCAGGGGTGATCTTGAACTCCTGTGGAGGCATGCACAGTCATACCTGGTGTTAGGATGCTGGTGACTAAACCCAGGGCTTCATGCATGCCAGGCAAGCACACACAATGGCATCTTGGCCCAGGACTGTAATCCTAGCCTTCAGGTAGCTGAGATAGTGAGATAGGAGGATTGCTACAAGTTGAAGGCTAGCCTGAGCTACAAGTGAGTTCTGAGTCAAGCTGGATAACACCCTGACAGTGAGATCAGCAGAATGAGACCCTATATCAAAAAATGTGTGGGGTGTGTGTGTGTGTGTGTGTGTGTGTAGAAACCTCTGTGTCATTAACTGCGTTTTTAATGTGTATGTTACTGAGAATTGAATTTTAGGCATGCAAAGTTAAGTGCTTTACTGAGCCATATCCCAGCCCCTCAGTGGGAGACTGTAGGCAGGTGTTCTACCACTGAGCTACACCCCAGCCCCTCACTGGGGGATTCTAGGCAGGGGCTCTACCACTGAGCCACACCCCAGCCCCTCAGTGGGAGACTCTAGGCAGGTGCTCTCCCACTGAGCCACACCCCAGCCCCTCACTGGGGGATTCTAGGCAGGTGCTCTACCACTGAGTCACACCCCAGCCCCTCACTGGCAGACAGAAGGTGAGCTCTCTATTACTGAGCTATTCCCCTTGCCCCCCATCAGGGGTTGCTAGGAAAGCATTCTACCATTATGTTACATCCCCAGCCCTGTTCTGGTTGTCTGTTTTGAAACAGGATCTCACTAAGTCCCCCATACTGACCTTGAAATCATTCTGTAGCCCAACTAGGCCCTAAACATCTCCATACCCCTGCCTCAGTCTCCCAGGTGTATGGGACAACAGACCTGTGTCACCAGGCCTAGCTCCCTGAAGGCCACTTGTTGAGTGCTTGGCCTCTAGTTTTATGGGCAAGAAAATGGAGAAGCAGACTTTTGTGGTTCTTAAATCCTGACTGGGCGATGCTTCTCCATTTTGCTGTTTTCTACGGTGAGCCCCTAGAGACTGGCTTCCTGGGCGATGGGCACAGTAGACCAGAGTGCAGCCCTGCCATATGAGCTGGCCAGCTGGGGCCAGCTGGAGACACACTATCTGTAGACAGTGCTGGAGTTCCCAGACAACAGCTAAGAGAATGGAATGAAAACTAGAAGGAAAGGCAGGGAGAAAATAGCTCCAGAAGTCCGCATAGGGCCGTCAGCAGGGCACCTGCATCTGAATCATCAAGTCTTTAAAACGCCACGCCTTTAATCCCAGCACTCGGGAGGCAGAGGCGGGCGGATCTCTGTGAGTTTGAGGCCAGCCTGGTCTACAGAGCTAGTTCCAGGACAGCCAGGGCTATGCAGAGAAACCCTGTCTTGAGCCCCTCCTCCCCATATATGTAAATAAATCAGTAAATATGGCACTCTTGGACGAGGGAGATGGCTCAGTGAGCAAGTGCTTGCCTTGCAAACTTGACAGCCTGACTTTGATCCCCGGAACCCACGTCCTAAAGCCAGGCGTGGCTGTGTCATCTCAGTGTTGGGACTGAGACAGGCAGGTCCATGACTTGCTGGCCAGGTAGCTTAGCAGAGCTTAATCAGTGAGTCCCAGGCCCCAGTCAGAGACACTATATCATGAAACAGGGGCGACAGCTCCTGAGGAACGACGCCTAAGGAAGAGCTCTGACTTCCACATACAGACAAACATGCAAGCATGGCCGCCAGTTTGAATTCTCTCTGCCTGGGCTACTTTTATGAGTTCAAGGCCATTCTAGATGACTTAATGAGACCCTTTCTAAAAATAAAAAATAAAAGACTGAGGAAATCACTCAGTGGTAGAGCATTTGCCTGATATATGTGAGACCTTCGGTTCAATCCCCAGTATGGATAAAGAAAAAAGGAGAAAGAAAAAAAAGAAAAGAAAAGAAAAGAAAAAATTCCTGCCAATCCTTAGGGTGTCCCACCAGCCACTAAACCAGAGTCTCTGGATGCAAAATAGAAATGGAAATTATGTGATTGTAGTATGTGTGGTACATGCCTTGTATGTGTGGTTGTGTGTGCATGCCTTGTATATGTGGATGTGTGTGCATGTATTTCACATGTGGATGTGTGTGCATGGTGTGGATGTGTGTGCATGCATTGTATTGTGGATGTGTGCGTATGTATTTCACATGTGGATATGTGTGTATGCCTTTTATGTGTGGATGTGTGTGCATGCCTTATGTGTGTGTGCATGCCTTGTACGTGTAGATGTGAGTGCATGGTGTGAATGTGTGTGCATACATTGTATGTGTAGATGTGTGTGCATGTATTTCACATGTGGATATGTGTGTGCCTTGTATGTGTGAATTGTGTGCATGTATTTTGTACGTGGCTCTGTGTACATGCCTTATATGTATGGATGGGTGTGCATGGTGTGGATGTGTGTGCATGCATTGTATGCATGGATATAGACACACGTGTGGACAACCTTGGGTGTCACTCATTGCTTTCCACCTTGTTTGGGGCAGGGGCTGTCATTCTTCTCTTCCTAGGTCAGACTAGCCAGCTGGGCCCTTTGATGCTCCTGTCCCCACCTCCCGCTTCGCTGTAGGAGTGCTGGAATCGCACATGTGCAGCTACATACAGGTTTCCGTGGGTTCTGGGGATCAAAACGCAGTTCCTCACATTTGTGAATGGCCTTACCCACAGAGACACCTCAGACACGGACATTTTAAAGGAACATCCATCTTGCCCACATTCAGTTTAAGTGCCGCTGTGTGAGGTGAGACCAACAGCCTAAACACCCAAAGCACAATGCTGCTGCACCCGAACCTAGCAACGGTCGAAGAGGAGATAGCAGCGACAGGCCAGCACAAAGCTCCATCCTTGAACCAGGCCGACCTCCCTGAAGTGTTGAAATTGCTTATAACCCTCCCTCCCTCCCCCCGTCCCTCCCCCATCCAGGCCTTCAGTCCCTGCCTCCTTCCTTCCCCCACAAACCCAATCCCTCAGAACCATGTCCAAAGTTCAACAATCAAAGAGGCGGTTCTCAGGGACAAGAACAAACAGAGCCTTTTGCCATGGTTGATCATATTTCCAAGACCAATCTGACTGGGTGAGATCGGATAGATCCTGGGGTGGGTGGGGGGGGAGCGGGGCTCGGAACCCAGCCCGGGGTGGTAGCGAGAAGGATTGGATAGTTTTTAATGTGCGTCACTTGATCTCCTAAGAAGTGGTTCTTGGAGCATAGAATTCTTCTCCCCGCCCACCCCCACTCTGTTCCTGGATCCGTTATGCAACCCAAGTTTCAACTCTGGGTTTGTTGGGAGCCAAGAGAGGCTTCACCGGGAAACGGGAGGGTGTCGGGGCAGTGAGGGGGGAGAGAGATTTTGAAAGCCACGCCTTCGCTCCTGCCTCACCCTTCACGTTTGCAGTCCACGTGCTGCGAGGCCGAGCAACCCCACTGCCCTCACTCCTCAGCGTGGCAAACAATCCCCTGATTCTCTGGCCCCAGATCTCCCGGGCTACAGCTGAATGTTGCTATGGCAACTGTAACCTACTGGGAAAGGGCTTCTGAGGAGTCTCCCGCTGTGCTTCTGCTTCTCCTGTGGTTCTTAGCCTCATTTACGAGCCTCTGGGCAAGCACTGGGCAGACATGAGAGTAGATGGGGAGTTGGTTGGTGACCCCGGGAGCCAGGAACTGGTGCCGCCAATAGATTCATATTTCAGAACTCACAGATGTAGTCAAAGCGTAGTAAGCCTTGAGCATCCTCCACACCTGGGACTTTGCTAGGAATACTGAGGTACCGTGGCATTAACCCCAGCATTCTGGAGGCTGAGGCAGGAGATTCAAAAGCTGTAGGTCACCTGGCCGGCAAAATGGACCAGTGGGTAAAGGTGCTTACGGCCTGAAGACGTGAGTTTGGTCCATGGATCCCACAAGATAGAAGGAGAGAACAGATTCCTACATGTCTTCTGACCTCCACAAGCGCATCGTATCACGTGTGAGGGTGCACACACACCCAAAACGGAGGGCTAGGAGCTGGGGAGACGGCTCGGTAGATGAAGAGCTTGTTGCATAAGCATGAGGACCTGAAATTGATCTCCAGAGCCTGGGGAGGCAGACGCAATTGGATCCTTGGGGCTCACTGGCCAGTCAGTCTAGTTCAGTCAATGAGCGTCCCATCTCTAGGTGGAGAGAGACTGAGGAAGATTTTTGAGTCTGCCCTCTGGTTTCCACATGCATGTGCATACATGCGCATATACACCATTACACACACACACACACACACACACACACACACACACACACAGGAAAACTGAAGGTCAGCAGAGGCTGCAGAGTGACTTTGTAATTCCTTCCAAAATCATCCCACGTTTTCAAGTTCCTTTATCTCCCCCAAACGCCAATGTTAAGACTTTCTTCTCCAAATTTGCATACACAGAGAGACGCTCACTACCTTTTCAGATGGGCTATCCTTCTGAAAAATCTTTGACTTGGTTTAAGCTTACCTTTGGGTGTACCGAAGTACATCTGGGTAATAGCCACCTTTAGACACGAGCATCTAATCCTTCCCCAGCCCCCCGAACAGAGATTATGGGATTATGTTTAAAGTGTGATATGAGTAAGCCTACCTATGCTATCCATTTCTTGTGAATCTACTGCCTAAGCTTGCAGGTTAATAAAGACAAACAAGCAGGTGGGACATGGGAACCAGTCACCTAGCACAGTAGGAATGAGCCACCGGGAGAAGAGGGGTGTATGTGTGTGTGTGTAGGGGGAATGACTCATCCCCCAGGAGACCCTGGAAGGACTACAACAGACTGTGGTTCAGTTGGTAAAGTCCTTGTTTGCTCTTCTGTCGCTGTCATAAAAATACCAAGACCAAGCCAGGCAGTGGTGGCGCACGCCTTTAATCCCAGCACTTGGGAGGCAGAAACAGACGGATCTCTGTGAGTTCGAGGCCAGCCTGGACTACAGAGCAAGTTCCAGCACAGCTGGGGCAACACAGAGAAACCCTTTCTCAAAAAAAAAAACAAAAACAAAAAACAAAAAACCAAACAAATGAATGAAAAACACCACAGCCAAAGGCAACTTGGGGAGGGAAAGGGTTTTGTTTCATTTTATACTTCAAGGTCACAATCCGTCATTGAGGAAACTGGAGGCAGAAGCTAGAAGCAGAAACCAAGGAGGAAGGATGCTTCCTGGTGTTCTCTCTCTCTCTCTCTCTCTCTCTCTCTCTCTCTCTCTCTCTCTCTCTCTCTCTCCCCCCTCAGGTAGGCTTTCTTGCTTGCTTGCTTTCTTTAATTTTTTTTGTTTTTTTTTTTCGAGACAGGGTTCCTCTGTAGCTTTAGAGCCTGTCCTGGAACTAGCTCTTGTAGATCAGGCTGGTCTACAAGATCCACCTGCCTCTGCCTCCCAAGTGCTGGGATTAAAGGCACGCACCACCACCACCTGGCTCCTTTCTTTTAATTTTTAAATTATGGGTACAGGTGTTTTGCCTGCGTGTATGTCTGTGTATCACAAGCATTCCTGGTCTCCATAAGGCCGGAAGAAGGTGTTAGATCCCTTGAGACTGGAGTTATAGACGGTTGCAAGCTGCCATGTGGATGGTACAAATCAAACCCAGGTCCTCTGGTAGAGCAACCAATGCTCTTAACCACTAAGACACCTCTCCAGCTTCCCAGCTAGCTTTGTCATACAGCCCAGGACCGGGCCTCCCTGCCTAGGGATGGTACTAGCCATGGTGATCTGGGCCCTCATGCATCAATTAAATTACAAAAATGACCCCATAGACACAACTGCAGACCAATCTGATGCAGGCAATCCCCCAAATCAGACTCCTTTAGGTCACTCTGAGCTATGCCAAGTGGACAGCTGAAGCTAACGAGAAGACCACACAGTATGAGGGCATTAGTTGGATCCCCAGAACCCAAGTAACATCTGCGTGTGATTAAACATATCTCTAACTCCAGAGCTGGGACTAGAGAGAGAGGTGACTCACGGGAGCTTGCTGGCCAGCCTATCTAGCACAAATAGTAATCTCTAGTCTTAGTGTCCTCAAAAACTAATGTAGAGAATCAATAGAGGAAAACATTTGACATCGACCTTTGGCCTCCAGCTGCACCCACGTAGGCAAGTGCACACATGCGTATGCCTGCTACAGACTCGCACATACACACGTACAAATGTACACATGCTGCTCACAGAACACACGAGAGGTGGGCAGGGACAGGGGCTTGGAATCCCAGTTACTTAGGAGGCTGCAGCTGGGGGAGCCTAGGCTACAGAGTGAAGGGCAAGAGAGGAGAGAGAGAGGTGCGGGAAGGTAGCTCCATCAGGAAGGGGCTTGCTGCACAAGCATGAGGATCTGAGAGTGTGGTCCCTAGAACCCACATCAAAAAGCAGAATATGATGATGTATGATCGTAATCACTAGAGAGACGGGGGGGGGGGGGGAGGGATGGGGAATGAGGGGGGGGGAGCGGTCGGGTGAGGGTAGAGGGTGGGAGGATGGGTGTGGGGACTCCTGAGCTCTCTGGCCAGGCAGCCTAGCCTAATATGAGATCCTCAGGCCCAGTGAACAGTTCTGTCTCAAAAAACAAGGTGTGCGTTGGACAGTGGTAGCACATGGCTTTGGTCCCAGCAAACAGCCGGGGCTACACAGAGAAACCCTGTCTCGAAAAACACAAAACAAACAAAAAACTATGGTGCAGGGGCTCAGCTCTTGAGGAACTGTCCACAAGGCTCTGATTCCTCATGTATGCAAACACATACACCCACACATACACACGTGTACCCCCACATGCACTCACACACGTGTACCCACACACTTGCACACCACACACATATGTAACCTCACACACACGTGCACCACACACGTTTAACCCCCACACACATGCACCCACACACGTCACCCACACACATATGCACCACACACACATGTCCCCTCACACGCATGTGAACCACACACATTTACCCACACACATGTGCACCCACATACATGTGCACCATGCATACATATATACCCTCACACACATGTGCACCCACACTCGTGCACTCTACACACAGTACACCCACACAGTGTGCACCGCACACACATAGGTACCCTCACACACATATGTGCACCACACGCATGTTCACTCACACACACATGTGCACGTGCACACACATGTGCACTGCCTCCCCCCAGAACAAAGCCAGAATCGCTCACGGACTTCAGGATCCAGTGAGGCCAAGAGCTGGTAGAGTTAGGGAAGATCTGGAAGTTAGGGTAGTGAGTCCCACTGCTCCCCCTCTTCATTCTGATGATAAGACTCATAAGGAAGATGTCTTTCACCCAATGTCATCTCTCTGTCATGAGGATCCTTGGAACTCCCTGCAGAAGCAGTCAACGGGGGCTTGAGAAGATGAATCGGGCACTTGTCACTCTTCCAGAGGACCCAAGTTCAATCCCCAGCTCCCACAGAGCAGCTCATCACCATCCTTAACTCCAGTTCCAGGGGATCTCACGCCCTCTCCTGGCTGCTATAAGAACTGCATGCACATGGTGCACAGACATATATGCAGGCCAACACTGACTTCAAAGGATAAAATATTTAAAAGAAGTGGGGGAGGGCAGCATTCTCTTCCCATTCCCTTTGGCTGACAAAAAAAAAAAAAATCTGATTTCTTATCAGAGGGAAACAGAGCAGAGCTTTGACCAAGGCCAGACCTGTGATTAAGTTTCTGAGTGGATTTCAGCCCTGGGTCTCCAAACTGTGTTAAACTCAAGTTGTCTGGCCTTGGGGTCATCCTAAGCCTTGTGGATCTAAGTAACTCCACGTCTTACGTCCCTCACATTCCAGGACAACACTGATAGCATTTGAATTTGTATTTTATCTAGTTTCCCCCCCAGGTGTTCCTGTTGTTCCTCTGTAAGAGGGAGTCAGTTCTTTCCTCTCATCATGTGGGGACTGAACATAGGTCGCCAGGGTTGGTGGCAAGCACTGGGCCATTTTGCTGGCCCCACTGGTATCATCTTAAAAGCTGAGTTAGAGGGCTGATGTGTCCAGTTTGGGCTTTTATGCAGTACTGGGGATAAACCAAGATCTCACGAGTGTTAAATGTTCTTCGTCACCTGCCCTCCTCTCTCTCATCCTCTCTCCCCTCGCTCTCTCGTCTCTCGCTCTCGTCTCTCTCTCTCTCTCTTTCTGCCTCCTCCCTCCCTGCCCTCGGCCTCTCCCGCTCCCCTCTACTCCTCTCCTCATCCCGTCCTCCTTCCCCTCCTGTCCTCTCTCTCTCTCTCTCTCATCTCTCCTCTCTCTCTCTCTCTCTGTCATTCTATATCCCAGGCTAGCCTGGAACTCATGTAGATTAGGCTACTCTCAAGTTTGCAGCCAGCCTCCCAAATACTGGAATTGCAGGCATTAGCCACAATGCTTAGATTGGTGTGTGTGTGTGTGTGTGTGTATGTGTGATGTGTGTGTATGTGTGTGTGTATGCCCCCACACACATGTGTGTGTAAAGGACAGAGATCAATATTAGGTATCCTTTCTCAGGAGCCTTTCACCTTTTAAAAATATTTGTTTTTATTTTATATGTATGAGTGTTTTGCCTATAGTTGTAGTAAATGTGGCATGAGCCTGCAGTACCCACAGATCCCAGGAGAGGGCGATATATCCTTTGGAACTTGAGTTGTAATGCTGGAAGGGGCCATGTGGGTGCTGGTAACTGATTCATGATCCTTTGAAAGAGTTGTCAGAGTTTTTAACCACTCAGCCGTCTCTCCAGCTCCTCTACCCTGTTTTCTGAAACAAGGTGTTGCTAAACTTTTCTTCCCAGAGGAAGAGGCATGAGATCTAGCCCTTCTCCTCAAATCCAACTTCTTGGTCTTTGATACAGAGCATAGATGAAGGGGTAATTTGCAGGGGTGTGAGTGGCCCTCCCTGACAAGGCTATGCTGGAAAATCTTTGCTCAGCAGGGAAGAGAACTTCTGCAGAGACACACAGATAGACCCTTCTCCCTTAGTCTTCCCCGCTTATATGCAGCAGCCCCTCCAACAGCCACAGGCAATTAGGCACAGCCGCATACAGAGGTGGCAGGGAGCGGCTAGTTACTCAGGTGAGGGTCTTGTGACCCTGCCCCCATGAAGGGATATAAACAGTCACAGGTCAGGTGGAATGATCTTTTTTAGGGGGAAGGGAGAAGCTGAATTCCAAGATGGCGGTTGTGAAGGAAAGTCACACCCAAACATGGAATAGGCCTGACGTTTGACAAGCAGCTTAGAGTGGTTAGTCAGCAAGCTCCAGCATCCTCCTGCCTCTGCTTCCCTAGAACTGGGTTACATGTGCATGCCACCACAGCCATGAGTGCCAGGATCTACCTCATCCCATGCTTGCCCCATGCTTGCAATACAAGCATTTTACTGAGGGAGTAACTTGGAGTAACTCCCCAGCCTGGGTTTGTATTTTTTTTAATTGACTTACTTATTTTAGTTTATTTGCATTGGTGTTTTCTGCTTTTATGTCTGTGTGAGGGGGTTTGATCCCCTGGAAACTGGAGTTTCAGACAGTTGTAAGCTGTCATGTGGATGCTGGGGAACTGAACCTGGGTCCTCTGGAAGAGTAGCCGGTGCTCTTACCCACTGAGCCATCTCTCCAGCCCCCAGGTTTGAAAAGAAGAGGTCTTACTGTGTAGTCCTAGCTGGCTTCGAAAGCACAGAGCTGTTCCTGCCTTTAAAAGTCTACCACTCTGGGCAGACAGTGGTGGTGGCGCCCACCTTTAATCTCAGCACTCGGGAGGCAGAGACAGGAGGATCTCTGTGAGTTCGAGGCCAGCCTGGTCTACCACTCTGTCTCTTAGTTTATGCTTCTTAAAAACCAACCATTCCCTTTGGCATCTACAAGGGACGTTAACACAACCAAGCTAATCTGGGGCCCCTCTTTCTTCTCATATGAAGACCAGGCACTCCAGCCAAATATGCTGGTATTTTCTGATATGTAGAAGAGGACCATGTACCCAACCTTAGAGACACACCACGGGTTCAGGGTACCTGAAGCTTCTATGTGCCCATGACAGAAAAAGAGGCCAGGATGTGAGAGGTACTGAGAGGTGTGGGGTCAGAAACAGGGCTCATGAGAATCACAGCCGGGTTGAGAGCATAGAAGCTGTGCCCCTGTGAGAAAGAGCAGGACTCCAAAGTGAGCGTGGAACACACAGACACTCCCTGGGGGCTGGGGTGGATCCTAGAGAGCAGATCCCAGACTCAGGCCCTGGGGAAGGCAGGCTCTGCAGGGAGAGCAGAGCAGGGATGGCTGGGAGAGGCTTTGCCAGCCCACTGTTAGTAATCAGGTCGGGTCACAGAATGTCCGGCTGACGATCCTGAAACACCTATGTCCCAGTTTCTTCTTCTGCTTCTGCTGTGATAAAGAATACTCTGATAAAAGCATCTTAAAGAGAGAAGGGGGTTGTTCTGGCCCACGGTTCAAGGGCACAGTCCACTACACCCACAATCTGGAAGCAGAGATAAATGCACGCTGCTACTCAGCTCTCTTAACCCACTTAGACACCCCAGGATCCCAGCCAGGAAATGGCACTGCCCACAATGGGCAGAGGTCCTCTCACCTCAATTAACCAGAGCAAGATAATCACTCACAGGTGTGCCCATCGTCCAGCTCACTCGGGATTCTGTCAGATCGCCAACATAAATCATGACGATCTATTAGTTGGTGGACCTTGAGATGTCTACTAGATGAGACACCATCACCTGGGGACTTTAAGATACCTTCTAGTTCAGGAGCTTGAAATGGCTATCAGACTGGGGACTTTGAAAGCACTCACTAGGCAGAGAATCTTAGGGTAGATCCCTTCCATTCTCTGAACCTCTGGACTCTTCTGTCAAGTGTATATTTCAGAGAGATTTGCTGTGATATCTAGGACATGTTACATCTCAGCAGTACAACACCTGCCTAGAATCCCCCAGTGAGGGGCTGGGGTGTGACTCAGCGGTAGAGCCCCTGCCTAGAATCCCCCAGTGAGGGGCTGGGGTGTGACTCAGCGGTAGAGCCCCTGCCTAGAATCCCCCAGTGAGGGGCTGGGGTGTGACTCAGCGGTAGAGCCCCTGCCTAGAATCCCCCAGTGAGGGGCTGGGGTGTGACTCAGCGGTAGAGCCCCTGCCTAGAATCCCCCAGTGAGGGGCTGGGGTGTGGCTCAGTGGCAGAGCACCTGCTTAGCCTGAATGATAGCCTGAGTTCCTCCTCCACTGCTGCGAAGGTAAGTGCTTTGCTATAGTCTGCTAGAGGGACCGTCTAGCTCCACTGTAGGTGCTCTAAGAACTGGAGTGAGGTAACAGATCTACCATCCTGTGGCCCCTCTTGCCACATTCTGAGCAGTCTTTCTGACTGCCACACCTGTACCTACAGCCTCTTCTCCCCTTTGTTTGATGGTGAGGGTCCAAAAGAGACAAGAGTCAAGACAGGTGGTAGTGGCTCACACCTTTACTCTTAGCATTCGGGAGGCAGAGGCAGGTATATCTCTGTGAGTTCGAGGCCAGCCTGGTCTACAGAGGGAGTTCTAGGAGAACAAGAGCTGTTATACAGAGAAACCCTGTCTCGAGAAACCAAAACCAAAACAAAAGTCACAAGCATCCACAGAGTCTTGGGCAAGACAGTCCTTCTCATAGAGACAGTGACATGCTCTGGGATGACAACAGTCCAGTCCTTCCACTAGGCTGTCACCCAAGCCGAAGCTGTGTGCCGCCAGTTATTTTGCCAAGTAGGGGAGGATCACTGTGGCTTTGGATGACTTTTGTTCCTGTTTTTGGTTCTTTCTGTAGTTCTTTTCCCATCCCTACCCACCCCATATTTTAGACAAGGTCCCTGTATGTACTGCCTTGGAACTCACTGTGTTGCCCAGGTTGACCTTGATCCTCCTTTCTCAGCCTCCCAAAGTGATGCATGTGCCACCAGGTCTGGCTTCCCTTTGGACTCTTTCTACTTCATAGAGGAAAGCTATGGAGATCCAAGCGGAAGACAGGTCTCCAATGCCTCTGCATTCTAGACCTAGTGGACCCATTGATTCACCAAATAAGATTAAGCATGTGTGATAGGAATGGCATTAGCCAATCAGGACAGGACACAGAACTGTCAGCACTGGAAGGGGTCTGTCCCTGGAAAAGCTTCACAGAACCAGGTTCAAGAAAAATCCATGTCTTTCTTTTATAGCTTTGTTTTCAATGCTAGGGATTGAATCCAGGGCCTCACAAACAGAAAGGCTCTACCACTGAGCCACACCCCAGCCCCTCACTGGGGGATTCTAGGCAGGGGCTCTACCACTGAGCCACACCCCAGCCCCTCACTGAAGGATTCTAGGCAGGTGCTGTACCAGTTGAGGTTTATTCCACTGTAAAATACCAGGTAACCTCTAGGCAGAGAAGGACTGCACAGAAAGCACTCTGTGACTCTGATTTCAGGGATGGTTTGAGATGCTGTATACACAGGTACGCTGTGACAGCAATGTCAACACTGCTTGTTGACTTGACCTTAGGTTCTAGCTACCAGACCATGAAGAATAAAGCGTATTAGAGCACAAACCCTGTGAAACCCCAGAATGCAAACACAGAGGTCCTGATAGTAGAACCTGGAGGCAGAGATGGGGACAGAGCTAGGGGCAAGGGCTACATTGCGTAACGATAAGAGATAGCGCGACTGCTCATGGCTCAAAAGCTAAAGGTCTAGGCTGCTGCACTAATCATCAAGATGATGAAGAGGAACTAAATTAAATTAGATATCAGCATGACTACATTGGAAAGATGTGGAAGTGAGGGTGAGCTGTGGGTTCAATAACCTTAATCATGAGCAAGATTTAAATATAGTTCTGGTCTACATAGTGAGCTCTAGGTCAGCCAGGGTTATATAACAAGACACTGACTCAAACCAACCAACCAACCAACCAAAAAAAGTCATAAAACTTTGATGACATCAGAGACAGCATCTAAAATATCAGACATAGGGGGTGGTGAAATGGCCCAGCAGATAAGGGTGCTTGCCTGAGTTCAGTTTCTGGGAGCAGCATGGTGGAAGTTGAGAGCCGACTCCCGCATGCTGTCTTCTGACCTCCACACGCATGCTGTAGCACATGGATACCAACTCCCCCCCCCTCCAAACACACACACTAAAATAGGTAAAAATAGTAAACACGCACACACACAAAACCCAACAACAAAACTCGGGGGTAGAGCCGGCCCTGGTGACAGAGGCCTGTCATTCTAGCTACTCAGGGGACCAAGGTAGGAGGAGCAAAGATCTAAAGGTCTGTCTGGGTTACACTGAGCTCAAACCTAGCATGAATAACTTGGTGAGACCCTATCCCAGAAGAAAACGTTTTCAAAAAGAGAGCTGGGGATATAGCTTGGTGTCAGGCTGTGCACCGGCCTAGCAGGTGGAAGGTTCTGGTTCAATCCCCAGTCCCACAAAACAAAAATCGAGCTTAGGACAAAAGCAGTCACAAAAATACCAATTTAAAGTAGTTTCTGTAGGAGTCATCAAGCCCTGCAACAAGCAAGCAAGCAAGCAAGCAAACAAACAAACAAACAAACAAACAAAAAAAACCACTGATTGGTTAGCTTGGAATAAGAACCAAAAGAAAGCAGAAAATGAGGTGAGTCTTGATCCGCTCTGGGCAGCAAGGATAAGCAAGTGGTGGGGGGTTGGCAGACAGACAGCTAGTGTCTATAACCAGCCCTTAGGCGTATCTTTTCTTAAAATTGAGAGATATGAACTATGATTTAATTTAAAAACTATGTTATTTCTTTGTGTGGGGAGACACACCAGGACACGTACACCATGGTGTATGCCGTGGAAGTCAGAAAGCAATCTGTAGGTGTCATTTGTTCCCTCTTCCTTGTGGGTTCTTGGGGATCGAACTCAGGTCAATACACTTGGCTGCAAGTGCCTTTACTCGCTGACTTCCCACCCCCATTAAAGAAGGCCAATTATGGCAGAATATCCCAATTGTGTGTATCATCAATGCGCTCTCTTCCCTGTCTTTTTTTTTTTAAAGAACTAGATGCTCCTTACTTACAGATTTAGCAATAATAAAACACAGACCTGTTTCTGAAGACCTTCACTAACCATGTATCATTAAACATCTGCATTTGGTTATAGCCCAGCAGAAGCACAACCTCTTAGCCAAATTCTATTTATTTATTTTATTTTGATTCTTTTGAGACAGAGTTTCACTGTGGTTTTAGAGCCTGTCCTGGAACTAGCTCTTGTAGACCAGGCTGGCCTCGAACTCACAGAGATCTGCCTGCTTCTGCCTCCCGAGTGCTGGGATTAAAGGCGTGCGCCACCACCGCCCACCTCTTTGCCAAATTCTCTGTGCGATGCTGGGAAACTTTGTCTAGTTAGAGTAGTTTGTGCTTCCTTGGCCTGGAACTGCTGAGTTCTGTCTTTTGCCTACTTGCATTAATCAATCTTGCTTATTTGATTAATTGGCAGGGGCTCTTTATTATGGACATACTCTCTGCTTGTAGTTGCAAATATTTTCTTCTAATTAGTTGTCTTTGGAAACGTGCTGGCTAATTTTTGCACACATCAGTATTTATCTGTTTGTTTCCCTTACATTCGTCTCATTTGTTTGGTGTACAGATGGGTGTATGGTGCGGCGGCCAGTGGGTGGAGGTCAGAGAACAACTTTGGGCAGTTGTTTCTCTCCTTCCACTGAGAGTCCTGGGGACCAAACTCAGATTGTCAGGCTTAGCAACATTTGCCTCTATCTGCTGAGCCACCTCACCAGCCATATTTAGTTATAGGTAAGAGCTCACTATGTAGT